>NC_041392.1:48753997-48756924 GCF_002162155.2 Triticum dicoccoides
GAGAGAGAGAACTGTAAATTCAGACAGTACGCAGAGAGAGAGAGAGAGAGAGAGAGAGAGAGAGAGAGAGAGAGAGAGAAGACTGACTGGGAGTGGGCACCATGGTGATGGGCGGGCGGACGTGCAGGATCCGGAAGAGGACCCTCCCGCCGGGCACGAACTTGTCGAGGGCCCACTTGAGCGCGTGCCTGCTGCTCCTGCTCCCGCTCACCGCGATGGCCACCGTGCTCACGCCGGGCGCCTCCATCTCCGGCGCCGTCTCGCCGGAGTCCTCCTCCTCGATCTCCATCGACATCCGCCCTCCCCTCTGTATCTGTTTCTTCCCCTCTCCTCCTAATCAATCAATCAATCAATCACTGCCCTGTGCAGCGCAGCCCCAAGAACAACATCAGAAACATTCAGCTCCTCATCATAAAAAAATGCAGTCAAATCTTCCCTGAGAAATCTCAGAGATATGAGGAGTAATCACATGACAAGGACATAAACTGCAGGGGCGGGGAGACAAAGGAGTCAAGAACTTCGCAGAGGATTGAACCTTGGAGAAGCCATGGATGGGAGGGTGAGGATGATGATCCGAGGAACCGGGCGAAGGGGAGGAGGAGTCAGCAGGAGACGCGGACGTGGAGTGAGGACTGAGCTCATCTGAGAGGGGAGGGGAGCCGAGATGGACGGAAGGGGCGGGCAGAGGCGTCTCCGGTTAAGTTGGTTGGAGCGTACAGTAATAAATTATTGCAACGGGCAAGGTTGGGAGGGTGTGTGTACACGTAGTACGAGTAAATGAATAGGTGATATTGCTATGCTTACCCGCAGATTCACACACGCCTCGGTAATAACCGCTCAACCATGCTACTCTCTCCATGGAATGCATCTGATAAATGCCAAATGCAAAATATCAAATGATAATGATGCACAACTATTCTCTAACCGCCCAATTTTCAAAAGACTAGTACCGTATTTCTTAGAAAATCAAATGCTCTCTCCAATCCATATTAATTTGTACTAAATCAGTAGCATTTAATATGTATCAGAGGGAGTACATGTGAACAAAAACACGCATGTGAATCATGCCATTCTCGTTTGGTTGATTTTCCTTTTACACATTTTTGCGATCTGTCCCCCCGCGGGGCGTCGGGAGGGCCTCCGATCTCCGCCCCAGCGACCCTCCCCTCCCTCCTCCACCCTCGCCGCCGCCAAAGGGCGCGGCCGGGCGAAGCCCGACCGGCGCCGGCGGTGGTGGGGCTTGGCTTCTCCCTCGCGAGGCGGTGTGGCGCGGGCCGATCTCCTCGTGTCGGGGCGCGGCGCGGGCGCGGGGTGCCGCGGCGCGGCGGCGTTCCGGCGTGCTTCCTTTGTGCGGCCGTGGCGGCGGCGTGAAGGGCTGCGTGGCGGAGGTGCGTGTCTGGGCAGCGGCGGTTTTCGGCCGGTGGACGGCGCGGGCCGCGACGGCTATGGCCGGTGGGTTCTCTGCTTCTTGGCTGCAGGGGCAGGCGGCGGTGGTGCCCTGCTGCCGGCTAGGGCCTGTCCAGGGCCTTGGCAGGGGCGGGGCGGTGGGCGTGCCTTGCGGGCTCCGGCGGTGCTGCAGCTGGGGCTTTGTGGGCAGCGTAGCGTGGTAGTGGCGGCCTCCTGCCCCCGGAGATGTGCCTGCGGTGCGCGGGGCTGGGCGGGCGCTGGTAGTGCGGCCCGGCCGCACGCGCAACGGGGGCGGCGCAGATCTAGGGTTCTTGCTTGGGCGGGCCAGATCGAGGCCCGGGGCGGATCAGAGCTGCTGCTTCGGGGAGGAAGGTGTCAGGCCTGGCTTGGGATGTGCTCGCGGTTCCTTGCAGGCACGGTGATGGTGGTGGTGGTGGCCTTCGACTCCTCTCCTCGACGTCCTTTCGCTTCTCTCGCCGAAGGGCTGGCCTTCTCCCGGCTGCGGTCTATCGACCGTCTCGCACCCGGTGCCGTAGGACCGAGCTGGTCTCGCGCCCGGCAGCAGGACTACGCTCGTCTCGCGCCCGGCAGCGGGACCGGCCCGTCTCGCGCCCGACGGCAGGACTACGCTCGTCTCGCGCCCGGTGTAGCAGGACGGCTCGATGGAGTCTTGTGGTGGCCGGCCTATTGGGTCTCGGCGCTGGGTCCGGCCAGGGGCGCTAAAGGTGGATCCTTTCCGTCCGTCTCTGCGGTTGGGGTAGCGGTGGGGCTCGGGGGACTTGGTGTCAAGGTCTTGGATTCCGGGGCGGCGGCCCTGGTGGTGGTGGCGCGGTGCTCATGGGCAGAGCTCGTGCCTCGGTGCTGCCCGACTGCCATGGCTGTGTGGGCGGCGTGGTAGCCGGGGTGTGGCGTTCGGTGGCGGTGAGTGCTGGCCGGGGTGAAAACCTACTCTACCTTCGGGTGGACTGGTGACGCCGAAGATCGCTCCCTTCTTGAAGGCGTCGTCGCGGCTATCATTGCCTGTCGTGTTGCTCCAGGGGAAACTCTGATCCTCGGATCGGGCGGTAGCGGCGCTCCGGTGTCGTATCCTTCTTGAAGGCGCCGTCTTGGAGTCCACGGTTCGTCATATGCGGCTTCACTTCTTCGCGGTGTTCACGGATGGAGCCCCCAGCGGTTCTTGTAGTGCTAGTGAGTGTGTTGCTGCGCTCAGCGCCTATGTATCCTGCCTTGGATGTGTGTGTGCGTTTGTGATGGGTGAGTGCGGTTGTACCTGGCACTGTTGGTCTATTGCTTTATATATAAAGCGGGGCGAAAGTCTTTTTCGATATTTGCTTTCGGCTTACTACGCAAAAAAAGTTTGTAATGTTGTCGTGCCTTGCAGAAATTTAGGAGATATATGTCATCCTTGTGCAAAGCAAAGTGTGGTGTTGTTTCGTTTTCTTGGGACATGAGCTAGCATACCTCATCAAACGCGCAGATGCAAGATGTGCGTCCACCACATCTTTTACGCAACCCCCCCC
>NC_041392.1:48757263-48767233 GCF_002162155.2 Triticum dicoccoides
AAGGACACATCACACAAGTGCGAGCACAACATCAAGATTTGTTACCGAGGTTTATCAACATGACTACATCCCTGGATCATGACTATGAACGCTCATCCCCACCACTAAATTATGTAGTTCAATCGACGTTAAGACCGTCGAGGCCATCAAACATCGCTCCGACTACGGCGCCATGGCTGATCGAGCCATCCCTCTCGTGATCTCTGCATAGCCCACCAGCTTAAGTCTAGTTTATTTGGCTACATCATGGTGATTTTATATACTAACAGTTTCTCGATACACATATTCGACTCAACCATCAATCCACTGCTAATTATAAACCTAACTGTAGCACAACTCATACACATAATATTTGACGAACACCTAAGCCTCCGCTAATTACATGTCCAACTATGGCACAACTCATACACATAATGTTCGACACATATTACCTTGCACTATACACACACACACATACATTCTCGTGTACGATTCCCGGGTAACGTTGGCGCTGCTCAACATGCACGAGGCAGACAACCTGCCCCGGTAGAACCAATGATCCGTCTTGAGTCTTGACCCGAGGGAGTGGACGCCGTGGGCTCCGAGAAAAACACCACAAGCATTAAATTATGAAATCGTGTATATTCAAGTCGCAAGTTGCGAGGAAGGACGCCATGTGAACCAACACACGGCGAATCGGGACCTTTCTTCCGAATAGGACAACACGTCAACACCACGGCGGCGAAGACGACAGCGACGGACGGTGACCACGACGGCGGCGACGACTCATTGCTCATCAACTGCATCTTCCATAATCCCTAGTATATCCATCCTGTTACAGGTCGACAGGTTGTCATGTGGAGAAGACTATTGTCGCTGTAGCAGTTGCACGGGCTCGGCAGTCCACGAGATCGCCAGGTCCTACGTGCACTTTTTTTTTTGGGGGTCGACGGGCACACGTTGGTCGGGCTGGGCCGACGTTGTTCTCGGGTGAGCCCCACCGGGCCCATGGCTAGACTGGGCCGGCGCATGCCCCTAGCGAGCTGAACAAGACTCTGGCCTCCGATCCACTTCGGGAAGCTTCCGTAAGGCTTTTTTTCCTTCGATTTTTGTGTGTGTGTTTTCTGTCGGTATTTATCTTGCTTCATTTTAATTTCATTTTTAAAAATTTCATGTTCATTTTTAAAATTCGTATTTAGCAAAACATCATGAGTATTTTAGAAATTGTTATTTTTTTTCTAGATACGCAAATATTTATAAAATACATGAGTTTTTTTCTTCAGAATTTTGATTATTTTCTAAACTTGTGGATATTTATAAAATTCATGGATTTTACTATATTTGAATTTTTTTTAATTCATGAACATTTTCTAAAATTAACGAACCTTCTTAAAATAGCAATAGTTTCAGATGAATCACAAATTTCTTCAGGTATGCCCACAATTGTCAGAAATATGACATCAATACTGTAAACTATACTAAGCCAGAAAAAAATCAAGCTGACAAATGATACTATATAGTTTCTTCACGTTGCTACAGAGAAACACAACATTCAGTAAATCTGATCATAATTAGGTACTGCAAGCTGAAGAGGTACGTTTTAATCACAACCCCGATTCAGTTTAGGAGGATGTCCTTTTCTTTCTGTGCTCGTCTTCGTTTAAGAGAAACCCTCGAGATCCGTGACACAACTGAAAAGAAAAAGATGAATGCTGATCAGTCCCCAAAAAAAGAAGATGAAAGCTGATCCAGTATATGCCCCATGCATTGTTTGATAAAATCACAAGTGCGAGCACTGAAAAGGGCCGGGGCTCACTCACCCAACAGCCTTAGCTTAAAGGAACTAAAAGGAGGAGAAAGATGGAAGCATCTGGTGCTTTGCCATGATGGAATTGAGTGCTTGGCAATGGCTTTAGCGTTCCAGCTCACTGCACAGCTTCTCTATCATCACTCATCAGTGACTGACATTGACGACGGTGAGGCACATGCATGGTTACCTCAAGTTTTGAACCTGGAGCCGCGCTTGCCAACGCTTGGACAGCCACAAAGGGCGTGCCGCGATTTATCCTTGTCGCAGAAAGCAGCAGTGCAGCACCATAGCGGTGCCGATGAGGATGAGGTAGCCCAGGATGAGATTTCTCCCTTGCTTTCAGCTGGTTTAGCCGAGAGCCAAAGCTTTGTCCAGGCATCGCATCGCATCGCATCAGGAGGATGCTTCCTGAATCACACTTGCTACTTGCTAGTACTTGCTGCGTGTGAGGAGGTTGCACTTGCACGGGGACAGGGGGATACCAAACCTTTGCCCGGTGTGGTGCTCCACCTCCACCAAGAAGAGAAGAGAAGAGAAGAGAAGAGAGCAAGTCCTCCTTGGTGGGGCAACGTTGCCGCCGGCCGACGCACAAATAAGGCCGTCGCATTCGCCTCGCCTCGCCCCACCTGATGCTGTTTCTTTGCAGCGGCGGCGGTAGCATTAGCAGATGTCCAACGCCGCCACGGGCGCCGGCCGCAACTACGACGGCGAGCACAATGGTCCTCCCACCGCCAGCGGCTACCAGCGGCGGCACCACTGGCGGCCCCCGCACCCGCACAGCAGCAGGGCGTACCGGTCGGGCGTGCTCCGGTGGGCGATGGCGGTGGTGTTCACGGTGCTGGCCGTGCTAGTGCTGGTGGCGGCCGTCTCCGTGCTGCTGGTGGTGCTGGTGCTGCAGCCCCGGGCGCCGTACCTGGCCGTGCAGACGGCGCGGCTGGGGAACCTGGTGTACGACCAGCAGGGGGTGCTGGACAACGCGGAGCTGGAGCTGGACGTGCGCGCGGCGAACGTGAACGCCCACGCCGCCGTGGCCTTCTCGGAGCTGGAGCTGCGGCTGAGCTTCCACGACATGGTGATCGCCATCCTGCGCGCCGACCCCTTCGTGGTGCCGCCCAGGGGCGAGCGGCCGCTGGGGTACGTGGCGTCGTCGGCGGCGGTGCCGCTGGACGGCGCCGGGCGGGCCGCCATGGAGGGCGCGCTGGACCGCGGCGTGGTGCCGTTCCGGGTGAGCGGGCAGGCACGGACGCGGTGGAAGGTGGGCGGGGTGGTGGCCGTCAAGTACTGGACGCGGCTGGCATGCCAGATCCGCTTCTTCTGGCCCAACGGCACCGCGCTCGACTTCACCTGCAACTCCAAGTCCAGGTCCCGCTACTGACGAACGTCGCCGCATCGATCTCAGATCGAAGAGCTAGCTCCTCCTTTCTCTCCCCCAGTAGTCCAATCGAATCCAAATCCATGGGATTTTCTGGGTGTGGACTAGATCAAGAACAAGACAGCCACTAAGCTTTCTTGGCTTTGCTTACTAATGGAATATATTTTCCTCATGTATGTACTGCATATATTGGAAAACCAAAGAAATATATTTGTACAATTATTTGGTGACGTGCCTTTTGTTTCATTTAGCTACACCACCGTGCCCCTTAATTTTAATTGGGACTGTCTATTTGACATTTGACTGTTTTTCAATTCGAAAACAGTCAAATTTCCCGACCAATCAACAGACTACACCTGTATGAATAGGAAAATCATCAAAGAGCAAAAAGAACGTCTAAACGGACCGGGTAAACATCTGACCCGGTTCTTCCTGGACAACAAACCTCCCTCCTGATCAGGGACCACATAGCACATGCCAACAAGCTGGGTGCAAACGCCTGCAGTCCTATAATTACACTGAAAATAGACAAAATTACATTGACAAAACTGGACTTAATTATACTGAAAATAGACAAAATTACTGTGCAAACTGGGTGCAAAAACATGCTAAAAATACACTGACAAAACCATTCAAAATCCTATAACAAACCACACTGGAATGATTGGATACGCTACACTGTAATGTTGGGATAAATTAAATTGTAAGTACATTCAAATTATACTATAAAACCACTAAAATACACTGGAATTGATGGGTAAATTACACTTAAAAGTCTGTAATGCTGGGATGAACTACACCGTAATTACAATCAAAATAGCACTGTAAAATGCACTCGAAATCACACTGGAAAAAAGGTAAATTACACTGTAAATCTGGGACAAATTATATTGTAAGACTAGGACAAATTATACTGCAATAGTGAGATAAAATGTAGATTATACTGTAAGACTAGGACAAATTATACTGCAATAGTGAGATAAAATGTAGATTATACTGTAAGACTAGGACAAATTACACAGCAATACTAAGATAAAATGCAATGGAATTAATGGGTAAATTACACTTAAAAGTCTGTAATGCTGGGATGAACTATACTGTAAATACAATCAAATAACAGTGTAAAGTTCACTCAAATCACATTGAAACAGTTAATTACACTGTAAATCTGGTACAAACTACACTGCAATATTGAGATAAAATTACACTGTAAGTCTGGGTAAATTACATTTAAAAGTCCGTAACGCTGGAATAAACCACACTAAAATTACAATAAAAAACACTCTAAAACTCAGGTTAGTTACACTATAAAACTGAGAGAAATTATACTGTAAGACTAGGACAATTTACACTACAATACTGATATTACACTGTAAGTTGGAACAAATTACACTATAAGTCTGACATAAATTACAGTGTAAATAAAACACTGAGAATCCAATCAAAACGACTGACAACACTTGACAACATTGAAAAGGCTGAGACAAGATTATACTAAAATTAAACTCAAAATTCATGCCTGATAGACGTAAACAAATATTGTACAAGGGGAACTAAACACCAATAGCTCGCAACAACAAATCAGGAGTCGAATTCATGGACTACAAAAAGCTTGACATGAGCAGATAGTATCATGACATGAGCAGGAGAACACGCAGGAGCATCAGGTAGCATGCATCAGGGACATCAGCAGGAAAGAGCTAGGCATCTACATGAACCTCACCTACAAGACCATGAGCAGAACATGTATAGAAATCCCGCATGCTACATCTACAGAATCTAGCACTTACAGGTACATCTACAGAAATCCGCCATGCTACATCTACAGAGACAAAGGGAAAACAACCGCTACATCTACAAACTACAACAGGAGCGTGTGGGGGACGACCACAACAACCAAAGAGGACCTAGCAATCACACCTACCAGCGGCTGCACCAGATGGCGAGAGGGCGACATGAACTGACGTAGATCTGGAACAAACACAAGCAACAAACACAAGCAAAAGAACCAACTGCGACACCGGGGAGCGAGGAGAAAGGGAAGATAAATCAAGCTCGTGCGGTGGAAGATCTTGAAATCGCCATGAAAAAATAAAATTAGATCAGAAAATTACTTACACTATTCACATAGAAATTGTAAAGTGCTTTATCAAACTCTGCATCATCAGCAGAGAAATCCTGAAAAAAGGAAAAATTCAGACAATAAGCACAACCCTTAAGAAAATGAAAAATAGAAAAAACATAATGAAAATGAAAAGAAGACAAAGATAACTACCAAAGACATAACATTCTCATCAGCGAAATCATTAGACATGAAAGGATCTTTTGAAGAATCAGGACTCTCAACTGAAGAAACTTGCGGAACATCCTTGGCTGAGACTTTCCGTAGTCTGCCCATTGAGATACTAGCTGAAAAACAAGAGAGAAAATGGGCTCAGAGAGACTCTAAGTGCAAAACTGTGTAAATTTACAGTAATAATCTAAGAGAAATTTACACTGTAAGAGAACAAACTACACAGTAATTATGAATAAAATTACACTGTAAAAAGGCTTACAGTAATAATCTAAGAGAAATTTACACTGTAAGAGAACAAACTACACAGTAATTATGAATAAAATTACACTGTAAAAAGGCTACGGGTTGCAGTTTAGAACGTCATCGGATCAGTGTAAAGTACATAAATTATGGGTACAATTACACTGTAAAAAAAGCATCAGGTTGCCCTTTTTACACTGTAACTACATTGTACAATTACCCATAATTACATTGTAACTATTAAAATACAAAGTACAAAGTAATTATGCTGTACAATTACCCATAATTACACTATAATTATGGGTACATAAATTACACTGTAACTATAAAAATACAAAGTACAAAGTAATTACGGGTAAAATTACACTGTAAAAGGGCAACGGGTTATTGTGTAAAACGCCATCGGATTAATTATGGGTACAATTACACTGTAAAAGGGCATAGGATTGCAGTGTAAAAACAGTGCAACTTACACGGTAATTATGCATACAAATTATACCAGAAAATGGGCATTCCAAATTGCAGTGAAATTACAGTACAAACTACACAGTAATTATGGGTAAAATAACGCTGTAAAAAAATCATCAGGTTACAGTGCAACTACAGAGTAACTATGCGGTAGTTAACGGTAAAGTTACACACCGTGATAACGCATCAGACTACACTATAACACAGAGAAAATATATGCAGTAATTATACGCATCGGATTACATTGAAAAATCAAGACAAAATATACAGGAAAATAAACTGTAATTAAGAGAAAATTACACTCCAACATGCATACATGGGATTACAGTGTAATTAAGAGAAAATTACATGAACAAATACAATGTAAGTATACACGGGATTACAATGTAGAAAATACATTACAATATACACAGGAGATAAGATGAACAAAACACCTTGGCACCTTCAGAAAAAAAGGATGGGAATGTGACCAAAAGGATAGAAAGTGACAAAATTAAGGGAAAACAGGCATAACTAAAGAACAAGTTAGCCACACAGAAAATTAGGAGGGCAAGTTTCACGCAAGACACAAAATGAAAAATAGGGCAAAAATAGGGGGTACAAATATAACTACAGCACAGCTACATAGGGCGCATAAGATAGCAGTGAAGCTCTACATTACAAGTTGCACTGAACATATAGCGCAACTAACAGAGTTAAAAATTGAACATCGGAACTCATGCACATACCTCTGCAAGACCTTGGTCTAACACCCATGAAATTCAAGAGGGTACACAAAACCTTGGTCTAACAAGCTGCAGAGAAGTCCATTAACCACCCGAATGAACAACATCGTGGGACAAAACGTAAACAAACATGAAGAAATTCAGAGACTATAACCACACCTCCACCTTCAGAGACAAGTTACCGGATCCACAACTAGGAACTAAAGCCTACTAAGCTACCTCCACATCGACAGCACCAGAACTTATTCTCTACACCTACGTACAAATCAACAACGAGAACACAATCGGCCCGGAATTTGGTCTGCGCCCCACAACAATAACAGAAGACTAAACAAGGCGCACTGCAGGCTCCTCCCAAAACTCACACGAACAACCATGGCACCATGGCGGACTAGAACACCACGACATCGACATGCACATCCCGCGGACCACAAAAATCACATGCCGCGGATCCATGAAGCCAAAAAATCACCAGATCTGGAACTACACGGCCACAAAAAAGCATGGGCAAAGCGCGAGAGACAAGGAAAAGGAACCAGAGCAGCCCGCGGACGAGGAGAAGAAGAGGGAGAAATCAGTATCCTACGGTGGATGAGCTCGAAATCGCCATGAACGCAAGCAATCGCCTCCCCCTCTTCCTCTGCTCGACATCTCTCTCTCTCTCTGCCTTATCCAAATGCGAAGGGATGAGAAAGGGGAACGACCAGACAGGTAGACACCCCGCTCCCAAATTCAAAAAAGACAAAAAACCAACAGTGCCCGGCCGGGACGGGGCGGGCCGAGGAAAACGGGCGGAAGAAGAAAACCGCGCCCGATAACAAAAACCAACACAAAAAACAGCAGACCGAGCGTGAATCTCAGAGCAAAGATCGAACAGACAGAGATTTGATTGACAACGAATTGAAAAACAGTCGACTATAAAATAGCAAATCCGCAATTTTTAGGCCCCCACAATTAATTGAGGGATCTTGAGACGTTACGTCCCCTCTCGTATGCTCTCCCCTCTCGCGTACGCGCTTGGAGGATGGTGGCGGTCGCCAACATGCGTAGTGGAGGGAGCCCCAGCCCTCCAGGAGATCCAAGTGGAGGCGCCGCCACGAGAACGGCCCCAGGCGCAACAATCTAGGACCTCTCCTCCGCAATGGGAGGTGTCGCCGGAGATAGTGAGCTCGGGTGATCATCTTGCGGCGTGCAACCACGCCGAGTCTCCGTCGGCGATTCGGGTTCCGGAGGAGTCGTCCTGCGGGCTTGCTTCTGGTGCCGACGTGAGAAGCGATCCTTCGATCCCCACTTCCTCGCGTACTGGAGGATCTGGGAGCCCTCATGTGTTGGATAGCATGAGAGCAGCCCTTGGTCAAAGCGGCGTCCTTGCTCAGGCTCTGTAAGATGCCCTGGGAGAGGTCGGTCGCTAGCTCGACGGAGGCCGGTGCTAAGGTACACAGATTGTGTCCCCCTTAGTAGCCCCAAGCATCGAGTATATTATGCCATAATGTGCTTGAGGTTAAATAATTAATTGATGCCGGTACTGCCGTACTGGCATCGCCACATCGGCATCAGAAAACATATGTAAAAAGCATAAAAACATATGTACTCACTACCGGAAAATGACTCTACGCCGACGGCCAAAACTATGCCGACGGCAGCTGTCGGCCTACTTGGATCTATGCCGACAGCCTACTCCTGGCCGTCGGCTTATCCTTGCCGCCGGGCTACCCCTACCTACACCGACGGCAACCGTCGGCACAGATCAGCCGTCGATATAGTTTAATAAACGCCAACAGCTGCCATCGGCATACATGTGGGCCCGGCGACCCCGCCCATGACCAGCGGCTAACGGCGTCAAAGCTATGCCGACGGTCGGGATGGGCGGCCGTCGGCATACCTCCGCACGCCACGTCACTGATCCGCGGCGCAGATATGCCGACGGCATAGGCGCCACGTCATCGATCCGCGGCACGGCGCCCGCCTAAACCCTGCCGTATGTATGCCGACGGCAATGCCGTCGGCATAGTTATTTTTTACATGTGTTTTTTTACATATGTTTTTATGCTTTTTTTACATATGTTTTCATGCTTTTTTACATATGTTTTTATGCTTTTTTTACATATGTTTTTATTCTTTTTACATATGTTTTTATGCTTTTTTATGTATTATATGAATATATGTGTAGTTTGTAATTTTTTTCAAAGATTATGAATATATATATATATATATATATATATATATATATATATATATATATAGTTTCTATTTTTTTCGAGCACATTAATAATGTGCCGTCATGTTCTTTTGAATATATGACATTATACTTTATTAAAATCAAAAACAGCTATGCCGAAACATCTGGAGGGCAGCGCCGCGGTGTGCCCCCCTCATGGACAGCGCCGCCGCCGGCATCTGGAGGGTGGAAACAGCCGCATCGGGTCTATACGGAGGGGACGCATCTTCGAAGTGTTTCTATGGGATGACCTACCACAACCGGGTGGTGTTGTGGCATGTCCGAAGCGGCGGCACGCATCTCCGGGGCGTGGTCCCCCTAACGGACGGCGCCGCTGCCGGCACCTGAAGGGGGGAAACGGACACATCGGGTCTACACAGAGGGGATGTAGTTGTCGGTTTGGCCCCAGATGTTGCTCCCAGGAGTCCCTCTGGGCTGACCTAACACAGCCGGGTGGAGAGGTCCACTGTTTAAAGCCGGTCCGTGGAAAGTTAAAGGGCTAGATCGCGTGGTCAACCGCTCCAGGATTAGGCGGGACGGGGGCCCTGGAGGTAGCAATGCCACCGGAGCGTCGCACCGGCCCCTCATACATGCGAGGTGGAGTTGTGGCATGTTCGAAGAGGCGGCACGCGTGTCCGGGGTGTGCCCCCCTCACGGACGGCGGCGCCGCCGGCACCTGGAGGGGGGAAACGGACGCATCGGGTCTACACAGAGGGGATCTTGCTGTGGGTCTGGCCCGGTTGTTGCTACAAAGTGTTCCTATGGGCTGACCTAACACAACCGGGTGGGGAGGTCTGCTGGTCAAAGCCCGTCTGTGCAAATTCAAAGGGCTAGATCCCGTGGTCAAACGCTATAGGGTTAG
>NC_041392.1:48768582-48785726 GCF_002162155.2 Triticum dicoccoides
GGGGGAAACGGACGCATCGGGACTACACAAAGGGGATGTAGCTATCGGTTTGGCCCCGGATGTTGCTCCCAGGTGTCCCTCTGGCTGACCTGACACAACCGGGTGGAGAGGTCCACTGTTTAAAGCCGGTTCATGGAAAGTTAAAGGGCTAGATCTCATGGTCAACCGCTCCAGGGTTAGGTGGAACGGGGGCCCTGGGGGTAGCAATGCCACCGGAGCGTCGCACCGGCCCCTCATACATGCGGGGTGGTGTTGTGGCATGTCCGAAGAGGCGGTACGCGTGTTCGGTGTGTGCCCCCCTCACGGACGGCGTCGCCGCTAGCACCTGGAAAGGGAAACAGACGCGTCGGGTCTACACGGAGGGGATCTTGCTGTGGGTCTGGCCCGGTTGTTGCTCCAAAGTGTTCCTATGGGCTGACCTAACACAACCAGGTGGGGAGGTCCGCTGGTCAAAGCCCGTCCGTGCAAAGTCAAAGGGCTAGATCCCGTGGTCAGACGCTACAGGGTTAGGCGGGACGGGGGCCGGATGGGGGGTAGCAATGCCACCGGAGCGTCGCACCGGGCCCTCATACATGCGGGGTGGTGTTGTGGCATGTCCGAAGAGGCGGCACGCATCTCCGGGGCGTGGTCCCCTAACGGAAGGCGCCGCCGCCGGCACCTGGAGGGGGGAAACAGACACATCGGGTCTACACGGAGGGGATGTAGCTGTCGGTTTGGCCCCGGATGTTGCTCCCAAGTGTCCCTCTGGCTGACCTGACACAACCGGGTGGAGAGGTCCACTGTTTAAAGCCGGTCCATGGAAAGTTAAAGGGCTAGATCTCGTGGTCAACCGCTCCAGGGTTAGGTGGAACGGGGGCCCTGGGGGGAGCAATGCCACTGGAGCATCGCACCGGCCCCTCATACATGCGGGGTGGTGTTGTGGCATGTTTGAAGAGGCGACACGTGTGTCTGGGGTGTTCCCCCCCTCATGGACGGTGCCGCCGCCGACACGTGGAGGGGGGAAACGGACGCGTCGGCTCTACACGGAGGGGATCCTGGTGTGGGTGTGGCCCGGGTTGTTGCTCCAAAGTGTTCCTATGGGATGACCTAACACAACCGGGTGGGGAGGTCCGCTGGTCCAAGCCCGTCCGTGCAAAGTCAAAGGGCTAGATCCCGTGGTCAAACGGTACAGGGTTAGGCGGGACGGGGGCCGGATGGGTGGTAGCAATGCCACCGGAGCGTCGCACCGGGCCCTCATACATGCGGGGTGGTGTTGTGGCATGTCCAAAGAGGCGGCACGCATCTCCGGGGCATGGTCCCCCTAACGCAAGGCGCCGCCGCCGGCACCTGGAGGGGGGAAACGGACGCATCGGGTCTACACGGAGGGGATGTAGCTGTCGGTTTGGCCCCGGATGTTGCTCCAAGGTGTCCCTGTGGGCTGACCTGACACAACCGAGTGGAGAGGTCCACTATTTAAAGCCGGTCCGTGGAAAGTAAAAGGGCTAGATCTCGTGGTCAACCGCTCCAGGGTTACGCGGAACGGGGGCCCTGGGGGTAGCAATGCCACCGGAGCGTCGCACCGGCCCCTCATACATGCGGGGTGGTGTTGTGGCATGTTTGAAGAGGCGGCACGCGTGTCCGGGGTGTGCCCCCCTCACGGACGGCGTCGCCGCCGGCACCTGGAGGGGGGAAAGGGACGCGTCGGGTCTACACAGAGGGGATCTTGCTGTGGGTCTTGCCCGGTTGTTGCTCCAAAGTGTTCCTATGGGCTGACCTAACACAACCGGGTGGGGAAGTCCGCTGGTCAAAGCCCGTCCGTGCAAAGTCAAAGGGCTAGATCCCGTGGTTAAACGCTACAGGGTTAGGCGGGACGGGGGCCCTGGGGGGGGGGTAGCAATTGTTGGGTAATGTAGTAATTTCAAAAAAATTCTTACGCACACGCAATATCATGGTGATGCATAGCAACGAGAGCGGAGAGTGTTGTCTATCTACCCTCGTGGACCATTCTCGGAAGCGTTATATCAACGCGGTTGATGTAGTTGTACGTCTTCATGTCCGACCGATCCATGTACCGAAAGCACGACACCTCCGAGTTCTGCACACATTCGGCTCGGTGACGTCCTCGCCTTCTCGATCCAGCAAGAGGGGTGAAGTAGTAGATGAGTTCCGGCAGCACGACGGCGTGGTGACGGTGTTGGTGAAGAACAATCTCCGCAGGGCTTCGCCTAAGCACTACGAAAACAATGACGGAGGATAAACTTGAGGAGACGGGGTTGCCAGCACACGGCTTGGTGTTTCTCGATGTGTCTTTGGTGCTAGCCCTACCCCTCTATTTATATGTTGAGCCCTGGGGTCGAAACTTGGAGTAAAAGCCTCCTCAAAGTCGGTTTCACCCGAAAGGCAAGAGTCCTTCTCGGACTCCAGGGCTAGACGCCAGGGTTCCCGGCGTCTACCCCTTATACGCTAGGGTTCCTGGCGTCTAGCCTCTGGTCTCCGCAAAACTTCCTTTTGCACTTTCCAAAAGCCTCGTGGGCTTTCCCCTTTGGCCCAGATAAAGTATTCTCGTGCCCAAACATTTCGGGAAACATCCGGAACCCCTTCCGGTGAATTCCGGAACCCTTCCGGAGATCAAACACTACTATCATGTATAACAAACTTTATCTCCGGACCATTCCGGAGTTCCTCGTCATGTCCGTGATCTCATCCCGGACTCCGAACAACATTCGGTCATCAACATACATAACTCATATAGTACTATACCGTCAACGAACGTTAAGCGTGTGGACCCTACGGGTTCGAGAACTATGTAGACATGACCGAGACACCTCTCTGGTTAATAACCAATAGCGGGACCTGGATGCCCATATTGGCTCCTACATATTCTATGAAGATCTTTATTGGTCAGACCGCATAACAACATACGTTGTTCCCTTTGTCATCGATATGTTACTTGCCTGAGAATCGATCGTCGGTATCTTAATACCTAGTTCAATCTCGTTACCGGCAAGTCTCTTTACTCGTTCCGTAATACATCATCCCGCAACTAACTCATTAGTTGCAATGCTTGCAAGGCTTATAGTGATGTGCATTGCCGAGTGGGCCCAGAGATACCTCTCCGACAATCGGAGTGACAAATCCTAATCTCGAAATACGCCAACCCAACAAGTACCTTTGGAGACACCTGTAGAGCACCTTTATAATCACCCAATTACGTTGTGACGTTTGGTGGCACACAAAGTGTTCCTCCGGTAAACGGGAGTTGCATAATCTCATAGTCATAGGAACATGTATAAGTCATGAAGAAAGCAAAAGCAACAAAATAAACAATCAAGTGCTAAGCTAACGGAATGGGTCAAGTCAATCACATCATTCTCCTAATGATGTGATCCCGTTAATCAAATGACAACTCATGTATATGGTTAGGAAACTTAACCATCTTTGATCAACGAGCTAGTCAAGTAGAGGTATACTAGTGACACTCTGTTTGTCTATGTATTCACACATGTATTATGTTTTCGGTTAATACAATTCTAGCATGAATAATAAACATTTATCATGAAATAAGGAAATAAATAATAACTTTATTATTGCCTCTAGGGCATAGTTCCTTCAGTCTCCCACTTGCACTAGAGTCAATAATCTAGATTACATAGTAATGATTCTAACACCCATGGAGCCTTGGTGCTGATCATGTTTGGTTCGTGGAAGAGGCTTAGTCAACAGGTCTGCAACATTCAGATCCGTATGTATCTTGCAAATTTCTATGTCTCCCACCTGGACTAAATCCCGGATGGAATTGAAGCATCTTTTGATGTGCTTGGTTCTCTTGTGAAATCTGGATTCCTTTGCCAAGGCAATTGCACCAGTACTGTCACAAAAGATTTTCATTGGACCCGATGCACTAGGTATGACACCTAGATCGGATATGAACTCCTTCATCCAGACTCCTTCATTTGCTGCTTCCGAAGCAGCTATGTACTCCGCTTCACACGTAGATCCCGCCACGATGCTTTGTTTAGAAATGCACCAACTGACAGCTCCACCGTTTAATATGAACACGTATCCGGTTTGCGATTTAGAATCGTCCGGATCAGTGTCAAAGCTTGCATCAACGTAACCATTTACGATAAGCTCTTTGTCACCTCCATAAACGAGAAACATATCCTTAGTCCTTTTCAGGTATTTCAGGATGTTCTTGACCGCTGTCCAGTGATCCACTCCTGGATTACTTTGGTACCTCCCTGCTAGACTTATAGCAAGGCACACATCAGTTCTGGTACACAATATTGCATACATGATAGAGCCTATGGCTGAAGCATAGGGAACATCTTTCATCTTTTCTCTATCTTCTGTAGTGGTCTGGCATTGAGTCTTACTCAACTTCACACCTTGTAACACATGCAAGAACCCTTTCTTTGCTTGATCCATTTTGAACCTTTTCAAAACTTTGTCAAGGTATGTGCTTTGTGAAAGTCCAATTAAGCGTCTTGGTCTATCTCTATAGATCTTGATGCCCAATATGTAAGCAGCTTCACCGAGGTCTTTCATAGAAAAACTTTTGTTCAAGTATCCCTTTATGCTATCCATAAATTCTATATCATTTCCAATTAGTAATATGTCATCCACATATAATATCAGAAATGCTACAGAGCTCCCACTCACTTTCTTGTAAATACAGGCTTCTCCAAAAGTCTGTACAAAACCAAATGCTTTGATCACACTATCAAAGCGTTCATTCCAACTCCGAGAGGCTTGCACCAGTCCATAAATGGATCGTTGGAGCTTGCACACTTTGTTAGCTCCCTTTGGATCGACAAAACCTTCCGGTTGTATCATATACAACTCTTCTTCCAGAAATCCAGTCAGGAATGCAGTTTTGACATCCATCTACCAAATTTCATAATCATGAAATGCGGCAATCGCTAACATGATTTGGACAGACTTAAGCATCGCTACGGGTGAGAAGGTCTCATCGTAGTCAATCCCTTGAACTTGTCGAAAACCTTTTGCAACAAGTCGAGCTTTGTAGACAGTAACATTACCATCAGCGTCAGTCTTCTTCTTGAAGATCCATTTATTCTCAATTTCTTGCCGATCAACGGGCAAGTCAACCAAAGTCCACACTTTGTTCTCATACATGGATCCCATCTCAGATTTCATGGCTTCTAGCCATTTTGCGGAATCTGGGCTCACCATCGCTTCTTCATAGTTCGTAGGTTCATCATGATCTAGTAGCATGACTTCCAGAACAGGATTACCGTATCACTCTGGTGCGGATCTTACTCTGGTTGATCTACGAGGTTCAGTAATAACTTGATCTGAAGTTCCATGATCATCATCATTAACTTCCTCACTAATTGGTGTAGGTGTCACAGAAATCGGTTTCTGTGATGAAATACTTTCCAATAAGGGAGCAGGTACAGTTAGCTCATCAAGTTCTACTTTCCTCCCACTCACTTCTTTCGAGAGAAACTCCTTCTCTAGAAAGGATCCATTCTTGGCAACGAATGTCTTGCCTTCGGATCTGTGATAGAAGGTGTACCCAACAGTCTCCTTTGGGTATCCTATGAAGACACATTTCTCCGATTTGGGTTCGAGCTTATCAGGTTTAAGCTTTTTCACATAAGCATCGCAGCCCCAAACTTTAAGAAATGACAACTTTGGTTTCTTGCCAAACCACAATTCATAAGGCGTCGTCTCAATGGATTTTGATGGTGCCCTATTTAACGTGAATGCGGCCGTCTCTAAAGCATAACCCCAAAACGATAGCGGTAAATCAGTAAGAGACATCATAGATCGCACCATATCTAGTAAGGTACGATTACGACGTTCGGACACACCATTACGCTGTGGTGTTCCAGGTGGCGTGAGTTGCGAAACTATTCCGCTTTGTCTCAAATGTATACCAAACTCGTAACTCAAATATTCTCCTCCACGATCAGATCGTAGAAATTTTATTTTGTTGTTACGATGATTTTCAACTTCACTCTGAAATTCTTTGAACTTTTCAAATGTTTCAGATTTATGTTTCATTAAGTAGATATACCCATATCTGCTTAAATCATCTGTGAAGGTGAGAAAATAACGATATCCGCCACGAGCCTCAACATTCATCGGACCACACACATCTGTATGTATGATTTCCAACAAATCCGTTGCTCTCTCCATAGTACCGGAGAACGGTGTTTTGGTCATCTTGCCCATGAGGCACGGTTCGCAAGTACCAAGTGATTCATAATCAAGTGATTCCAAAAGTCCATCAGTATGGAGTTTCTTCATGCGCTTTACACCGATATGACCTAAACGGCAGTGCCACAAATAAGTTGCACTATCATTATCAACTCTGCATCTTTTGGTTTCAACATTATGAATATGTGTATCACTACTATCGAGATTCATCAAAAATAGACCACTCTTCAATGGTGCATGACCATAAAAGATATTACTCATATAAATAGAACAACCATTATTCTCTGATTTAAATGAATAACCGTTTCGCATCAAACAAGATCCAGATATAATGTTCGTGCTCAACGCTGGCACCAAATAATAATTATTTAGGTCTAAAACTAATCCCGAAGGTAGATGTAGAGGTAGCGTGCCGACCGCGATCACATCGACTTTGGAACCATTTCCCACGCGCATCGTCACCTCGTCCTTTGCCAGTGTTCGCTTAATCCGTAGTCACTGTTTCGAGTTGCAAATATTAGCAACAGAACCAGTATCAAATACCCAGGTGCTACTGCGAGCTCTAGTAAGGTACACATCAATAACATGTATGTCACATCTACCATTGTTCACCTTGCCATCCTTCTTATCCGCCAAATACTTGGGGCAGTTCCGCTTCCAGTGTCCAGTCTGCTTGCAGTAGAAGCACTTAGTTTCAGGCTTAGGTCCAGATTTGGGTTTCTTCTCCTGAGCAGCAACTTGTTTGCTGTTCTTCTTGAAGTTCCCCTTCTTCTTCCCTTTGCCCTTTTTCTTGAAACTGACGGTCTTTTTGACCATCAACACTTGATGCTCCTTCTTGATTTCTACCTCCGCAGCCTTTAGCATTGCGAAGAGTTCAGGAATCGTCTTATCCATCCCTTGCATGTTATAGTTCATCACGAAGCTCTTGTAGCTTGGTGGCAGTGATTGAAGAACTCTGTCAATGACACTATCAACAGGAAGATTAACTCCCAGTTGAGTCAGGTGATTATGATACCCAGACATTTTGAGTATATGTTCACTGACAGAACTATTCTCCTCCATCTTGCAGCTATAGAACTTATTGGAGACTTCATATCTCTCAATCCGGGCATTTGCTTGAAATATTAACTTCAACTCCTAAAACATCTCATATGCTCCATGACGTTCAAAACGTCGTTGAAGACCCGGTTCTAAGCCGTAAAGCATGTCATACTGAACTATCGAGTAGTCATCAGCTTTGCTCTGCCAGACGTTCATAACATCTGGTGTTGCTCCTACAGCAGGCTTGACACTTAGCGGTGCTTCCAGGACGTAATTCTTCTGTGCAGCAATGGGATAATCCTCAAGTTACGGACCCAGTCCGTGTAATTGCTACCATCATCTTTCAACTTTGCTTTTTAAGGAACGCATTAAAATTCAACGGAACAATAGCACGGGCCATCTATCTACAATCAACATAGACAAGCAAAATACTATCAGGTACTAAGTTCATGATAAATTTAAGTTCAATTAATCATATTACTTAAGAACTCCCACTTAGAAAGACATCCCTCTAATCTTCTAAGTGATCACGTGATCCAAATTAACTAAACCATAACCGATCATCATGTGAAATGGAGTAGCTTTCAATGGTGAACATCAATATGTTGATCATATCTACTATATGATTCACGCTCGACCTTTTGGTCTCAGTGTTCCGAGGCCATATCTGCATATGCTAGGCTCGTCAAGTTTAACTTGAGTATTCTGCGTGTGCAAAAACTGGCTTGCACCCGTTGTAGATGGACGTAGAGCTTATCACACCCGATCATCACGTGGTGTCTGGGCACGACGAACTTTGGCAACGGTGCATACTCAGGGAGAACACTTTTATCTTGAAATTTAGTGAGAGATCATCTTATAATGCTACCGTCAATCAAAGCAAGATAAGATGCATAAAAGATAAACATCACATGCAATCAATATAAGTGATATGATATGGCCATCATCATCTTGTGCTTGTGATCTCCATCTCCGAAGCACCGTCATGATCACCATCGTCACCGTCGCGACACCTTGATCACCATCGTAGCATCGTTGTCGTCTCGCCAATCTTATGCTTCCACTACTATCGCTACCGCTTAGTGATAAAGTAAAGCATTACGGCGCAATTGCATTGCATACAATAAAGCGACAACCATATGGCTCCTGCCAATTGCCGATAACGCGGTTACAAAACATGATCATCTCATACAATAAAATTTAGCATCATGTCTTGACCATATCACATCACAACATGCCCTGCAAAAACAAGTTAGACGTCCTCTACTATGTTGTTGCAAGTTTTACGTGGCTGCTACGGGCTTAAGCAAGAACCGTTCTTACCTACGCATCAAAACCACAATGATAGTTTGTCAAGTTGGTGCTGTTTTAACCTTCGCAGGGACCGGGCGTAGCCACACTTGGTTCAACTAAAGTTGGAGAAACTGACACCTGCCAGCCACCTGTGTGCAAAGCACGTCGGTAGAACCAGTCTCGCGTAAGCGTACGCGTAATGTCGGTCCGGGCCGCTTCATCCAACAATACCGCCGAACCAAAGTATGACATGCTAGTAAGCAGTATGACTTATATCGCCCACAACTCACTTGTGTTCTACTCGTGCACAACATCAACACATAAAACCTAGGCTCGGATGCCACTGTTGGGTAACGTAGTAATTTCAAAAAAATTCCTATGCACACGCAAGATCATGGTGATGCATAGCAACGAGAGGGGAGAGTGTTGTCTACGTACCCTCGTAGACCGTTCGCGGAAGCGTTATATCAACGCGGTTGATGTAGTCGTACGTCTTCACGTCCGACTGATCCAAGTACCGAATGCATGGCACCTCTGAGTTCTGCACATGTTTGGCTCGGTGACATCCTCGCCTTCTCGATCCAGCAAGAGGGGCGAAGTAGTAGATGAGTGCCGGCAGCACGACGGCGTGGTGACGGTGTTGGTGAAGAACAATCTCCGCAGGGGTTCGCCTAAGCACTACGAAAACAATGACGGAGGATAAACTTGAGGAGACGGGGTTGCCGGCACACGGCTTGGTGTTTCTCGATGTGTCTTTGGTGCTAGCCCTACCCCTCTATTTATATGTTGAGCCCGGGGGTCGAAACTTGGAGTAAAAGCCTCCTCAAAGTTGGTTTCACCCGAAAAGCAAGAGTCCTTCTCGGACTCCAGGGCTAGACGCCAGGGTTCCCGGCGTCTACCCCTTAGACGCCAGGGTTCCTGGCGTCTAGCCTCTGATCTCCGCAAAACTTCCTTTTGCACTTTCCAAAAGCCTCGTGGGCTTTCCCCTTTGGCCCAGATAAAGTGTTCTCGTGCCCAAACATTTCGGGAAACATCCGGAACCCCTTCCGGAGATCAAACACTACTATCATGTATAACAAACTCTATCTCCGGACCATTCCGGAGTTCCTCGTCATGTCCGTGATCTCATCCCGGACTCTGAACAACATTCGGTCATCAACATACATAACTCATATAGTACTATATCGTCAACGAACGTTAAGCGTGCGGACCCTACGGGTTTGAGAACTATGTAGACATGACCGAGACACCTCTCTGGTCAATAACCAATAGCGGGACCTGGATGCCCATATTGGCTCCTACATATTCTACGAAGATCTTTATCGGTCAGACCGCATAACAACATACGTTGTTCCCTTTGTCATCGGTATGTTACTTGCCCGAGATTCGATCGTTGGTATCTCTACCTAGTTCAATGTCGTTACCGGCAAGTCTCTTTACTCGTTCCGTAATACATCATCCCGCAACTAACTCATTAGTTGCAATGCTTGCAAGGCTTATAGTGATGTGCATTACCGAGTGGGCCCAGAGATACCTCTCCGACAATCAGAGTGACAAATCCTAATCTCGAAATACGCCAACCCAACAAGTACCTTTGGAGACACCTGTAGAGCACCTTTATAATCACCCAGTTATGTTGTCACGTTTGGTGGCACACAAAGTGTTCCTCCGGTAAACGGGAGTTGCATAATCTCATTGTCATAGGAACATGTATAAGTCATGAAGAAAGCAAAAGCAACAAACTAATCGATCAAGTGCTATGCTAACGGAATGGGTCAAGTCAATCACATCATTCTCCTAATGATGTGATCCGTTATCAAATGACAACTCATGTATATGGTTAGGAAACTTAACCATCTTTGATCAACGAGCTAGTCAAGTAGAGGTATACTAGTGACACTCTGTTTGTCTATGTATTCACACATGTATTATGTTTCCGGTTAATACAATTCTAGCATGAATAATAAACATTTATCATGAAATAAGGAAATAAATAATAACTTTATTAGTGCCTCTAGGGCATATTTCCTTCAGCAATGCCACCAGAGCATCACACCGGGCCCTCATACATGCGGGGTGGTGTGGTGGCATGTCCGAAGAGGCGGCACGCGTCTCCGGGGCATGGCCCCCCTAACGGAAGGCGCTGCCGCCGGCACCTGGAGGGGGGAAACAGACGCATCGGGTCTACATGGAGGGGGTGTAGCTGTCGGTTTGTCCCCGGATGTTGCTCCCAGGTGTTCCTCTGGGCTGACCTGACACAACCGGGTGGCGAGGTCCAATGTTTAAAGCCGGTCCATGGAAAGCTAAAGGGCTAGATCTCGTGGTCAACCGCTCCAGGGTTAGGTGGAACGGGGACCCTGGGGGTAGCAATGCCACCGGAGCGTCGCACCGGCCCCTCATACATGCAGGGTGGTGTTGTGGCATGTTTGAAGAGGCGGCACATGTGTCCGGGGTGTGCCCCCCCTCACGGACGGCGCCGCCCACTGGTAGAAAAAGGGCCTGTTGTCCCAGTTCGTAAGGGCCTTTTGTCCCGGTTCCTGAACCGGGACTAAAGGGTCGGTACTAATGCCCTGTCCCTTTAGTCCCGGTTCAATCCAGAACCAGGACTGATGGGCCTCCACATGGCCTGTGCGCGGAGCCCAGGCAGGAGACCCTTTGGTCCCGGTTGGTGGCACCAACCAGGACCAATAGGCATCCACGCGTCAGCATTTCTGTGGCTGGGGTTTTTGTTTTTTTTGAAAGGGGGGGGGTTTGGGGGTTTGGGGGGGGGGTTAATTTAGGTGTTTCATATATTGTGTTAGCTAGCTATAATTAATAGAGAGAAGTGTCCTCTCTTATGTCCGTGCTTGGTCGACGCTATGCACTATACATACGTATAGAGAGGACTAGACACGCTAGCTATCTAGTAAGCAAACGAAGGAAACAGAAGATCGTCATGAACATATATGCATACAGAGAGAAGTGATATCAACCACCTCTCCTTCTCCAAGAGATTGGTCGAACAACAAGTTCTCGTATATCTATGAGACACTACCGGCTACATATATACAATAATTATCTCTTACAAATATAATCATACAGACTCATGGTCCACATAGTATTCTCCGTCTTCAGCGATCACGTGGTCAAGAAAGAATGCCGCAAATTCCTCTTGAATTGCTCGCATGCGAGCTGGTGCTAGGAGTTCATCCCGCTTCCGAAACATCTAATTTGAAGAAGGGGGTCAATATATATATATATATATATATATATATATATATATATATATATATATATATATATATATGAATGAATGAAACTCAACACAAATGATGGTAATAAAATAAAATTGTGAATGTTGTTATTTACGTACTTCATATTGTTCGTCAGTGTAGCCCCGCTCACAGGTCGTGTGGCGGATGGACTCACAAACGTAGTATCCACAGAAATCATTCCCTTGTTCCTGCCACAACCACTTTACAAGAAATAGAGGTCAATCAAACTGATAAGCAAGAATGCCAAATCAATAGGAGATGCGCGGAACATGCTACTTTAGTACTTACTTTCGGGTGTCTAAATTGCAGCTTCTTCGGGAGTCCTGAAGCTTTTTTGGAGATTTTTTTCCAAACCCTGCCAGACAAAGAAAACAATTACTTGATATATCAGGAAATGAACAAAGTTGCTGATATGGTGGATAATGATCGAATTAACTTACTTCTCGAGCATTTGAGTCATGTCCGCATAGTCCTGCGGATCTTTTCGTCTTGAGTCTAAGACGGTTACTAGTCCCTGCTCAAGCTTAATATCTAGGAGAATATAGTGGTAACTGCACACGCATGCATAACTCATCAATTACATTACTATAACCTTGACTAATATATAAGGGAAACCGAATACGCACAAGACAGTAACACTCACTTGAAGTTGTAAGGAAAGAGTATTATATCTTTGTTTTCATTTATTACCAACGATCATAGCAAGTTGGCCTCGGTAGCTGCGGCATGAAATTTAACCTGAGTTGCATCTATGAGATATGTGTTAATGAACCCAATATCACCAACTTGTCTTTTCTTCAACTCGGTTATCTTCAATCTGCATAATATAGTGAGGATGATTATAAATACATGCAATGAAAGAGCTGAGCTATATAGAGAGACTTAATGACAGAAGTAGTACTAATTACAGACAGTAGCAGGTGACTGTTGTTTTATCGAGGGCCAATTGATTGAAAAACTGAAAGAACTCCTCAAATGGAACATGCAACAGTTCAATTCCAACAAGGTCATGCTCCTTTTTAACTTTTACATACAAAGTACTCCTCCCCCCAGAGTCTCTGCAGATTTTCAAGTACCAATCATGCAATCTTCGCATCATCGCTGATAGAGATCTTTCATCTTTGACGAGAGGCTTCCCGTACTCGTATCTTTGTATCTGCACCTCCATGAAATCATAATGTACATCGTCGGGCAGGTAATCGCCAAGATTTCTATAACCGGGCACCATCCTCGGATCATTGGCGACGTTGTCGCTTGGCACCTTGAGCGGGGGGCACGATTGCTTCGCTTGTTCGCCGAGCTGGGCAATTTGTTTCCCAGCACGTTGTTCTTTCAGCCTTTGATCACTGACAGTACTTCCCGACCGCTCCGCTTCGGCAAATTCCTTTCCAATAATGCGCTCATAGTTTCCTTTCGGCGGAGACTTGGGTGGTTTTGTTAGGGCAGCCAGAGTGCGCTTCGCTTTCATCGGATCTACCTTCTCCTCCGGAGGTGGATGTTTCTTTGCTTTCACCCCTTCAAAGTAGTTCCTCACTTCTTCTCGTGCGATCTCGGCATTCTCCTACGGGGTCCTCTCGTATGGCAACTTCTCTGGAGTCTTCAGAGAAGGACCGAATCTGTATTTCCTCCCGCCTCTGTCTGTACTGCTAGACGCCGGTAGAGTAGACGGAGTGGTTGTCTTCTTTACTTCCTTACGAGGCGGAGGAGAAGGACTATGACGCGCCAGAGCAGCCAGAGCGGAGCAGGTCTCTTCCGCCCTTGCTGACGAGGCGGAGAAGGAGGAGGCTGGCTGCTCGGGCGCGTCAGCGCAGGCGGAGTGCTGCCACGCGCTGGAGAAGGAGCCGGTCGAGTGCCCTGATCGTCACTCGCTGGAGGAGGAGGCGGTGGAGGAGGCGGGGTGCCCTGACTCGCCGGAGGAGGAGGCGGTGGAGGAGGCGGAGTGCCCTGACTTGCCGGAGAAGGAGGAGGAGGAGGCGGAGGCGTTCAGTTCGGAAGGTTGATGAGCTCCTTCCGCCATAGGCATGGAGTCTTCAGAGCAGACCCCAGCCTAGTCTCCCCTTCACCGGTAGGGTGGTTAAGCTGGAGGTCCTCAAATCCCTCCGTTATTTCATCCACCATCACCCTAGCATATCCTTCTAGAATCGGCCAGCAGTGAAAAGTTGCGCTGGGTTCAGTAGGGTAAACAGAGCCAACAGCCGCCTTGACCTTCAAATTCATCCATTGCGTTATAAGGTGGCAATTTTGAGACTCCGTGATAGCATCCACGGGATAGCTGGCAGGAGCCGTCAAGGCATGCTCCGACTGAAGCAGCTCGGTGGAAGCCACGCTGCTTCTCCGCTGAGATGGCGGGGTACCTTCGGGGGAAGCTTCGGCAGTACGTTTGCTATGATTTGCTTCTCGTTCCTCTATCGCTTGTACCCTTGCTTGCAGCGCCTGCATTTGGGTCTGCTGCAATTTTATCCTCCTCTCCTGGGATTTGTAACCACCTGCGTCCGGAAACCCAACCTTCCACGGAATGGAGCCTGGCGTGCCTCGTGTCCGTCTAGGGTGCTCAGGATTCCCGAGGGCCATTGTGAGCTCGTCGTTCTCTCTATCTGGAAAGAACGTCCCTTGCTGCGCTGCTTCGATATACTGCTGAAGCTTCCTGACTAGTATGTCCATTTGATCGTTCGTCCAAATGCACTTCCCTGTTACAGGGTCCAAGGTTTCGCCAGCCCCGAAGAACCAAGTCCGGCAACGGTCTGGCCAGTTAATTGTCTCTGGTTCGATCCCTTTATCAACCAGATCATTCTCAGTCTTGGCCCACTTAGGCCGGGCTACGAGGTAGCCACCTGACCCCGTGCAATGGTGATGCTTCTTCTTTGCAGCATTTTGCTTGTTTGTTGCCGACATCTTCTTACTCTTTTCTGATGTCTTGTGGGCCACAAATGCGGGCCAGTGATCTCTGATCTTCTCATATCTGCCCTTGAATTCTGGTGTCTCTTTATTTTCACAAACTTATTTAGCTCTTTCTTCCACCTCCTGAATAGTTCTGCCATCCTCTGAAGAGCAAAAGACTTGATTAATTGCTCTTTAACTGGCTTCTCTGGATCATCCTCTGGCGGTAGGGTGAAATTTGACTTCAGCTCAGTCCAAAGATCATTTTTCTGCATATCATTGACATAAGACACCTCAGGGTCTTCTGTAGCCGGCTTTAACCATTGCTGGATGCTCATCGGGATCTTGTCCCTAACCAAAACCCTGCACTGAGCAACAAATATGCTCTTTGTCCGGAGGGGTTCAATCAGTTGGCCGTCGGGCGCGATTGCTATGATCTCAAACTTTTCATCCGAGCTCAACTTTTTCTTCGGTCCTCGTCTCTTTACCGAAGTTGTGCTCGATCCGGAGGGCTAGAAAAAAGAAGAAAGACTTAATTAATATGTGTACATACCAAAACAATGAATGCATCAATTAGCTAGTCAGCAGAAGCTTAACTAATATATATACCTGGCTGGACTCGGTTCGGTCACCGAAGATGTCATCACGGTCTCCTTCTTGCACCGGCATTGGGTCACCGGAGCCGTCCTCACGGTCTCCTTCTTGCACCGGCATTAGGTCAGCGGAGCCATCATAATCATAGCCAGCTGCTTCCAGACCATCGGTGTCGTTGAGAAACAACAAGACGACGGCATCACTTCCTCGTGCGATTATGTCCCCCAACAACTCTTCTTGTACTTCGTCTCAGGCGGTGTCCATAGTTTCTACAAATATTGACAACATGGCAATTATTATTCAAACATGACAGATGGATATATTAGTGGCAAACGTAGAACTAATATTAATTAATGGCCTCGACGCTGCTTCTCTAGGGTTTGGGGTGGCCTCGACGCTGCTTCTCTAGGGTTTGGGGTGGCCTCGACAACGCTTCAAGGATAAAAAAAGAAGAGGAAGAAAAAAAAGAGGAGAAGAAAGAATAGAGGAGTAAGAACTCCTCTATTCTTTCTTCTCCTCTTTTTTTTCTTCTTCTTCCTCTTTTTTTTATCGGGAACGAGGGTCGTCGAGGGTCACCGAGCGGTAGAGGAAACCCTAAATAGCAAGTATCGTGGGTGTGAGATACATGTGGCCGTCGGTGTCGAACACTACATCCACGTCCCACAAGTGATGTGGGCGTCGAAGCCCGCGTCACGTGTGGGACGCGGATGTAGTGTCCGACACCGACGGCCACATGTATCTCACACCGACGATACTTGCTATTTAGGGTTTCCTCTACCGCTCGGCGACCCTCGACGACCCTCGTTCCCGATAAAAAAAGAGGAAGAAGAAGAAAAGAAAGAGGAGAAGAAAGAATAGAGGAGTTATCTCCTCTATTCTTTCTTCTCCTCTTTCTTTTCTTCTTCTTCCTCTTCTTTTTTTGTCCTCTTCTTCCTCTCATGTTCGACGACCCTCGACCCCTCGGCGACCCTAGACCCCCTCTTGACCCCCTCATGTCGAAGTTATCAGGTAGGGGGTATATCGACAACGACATACCCGATACATACATACATACATACATACATACATACATACATACATACATATCACATGCATCCATACATATATGAACAAAATTAATATCTACTAATTAACAACCTAAATAAAAAAACTAATACATATAGGAAGAAGAAGAAAAAAGAAGAGAAGAAAGAATAGAGGAGAAGACTTCCTCTTCTTCCTCTCCTCTTCTTCTCCATCTTCTTCTCCCTCTTCTTCCCTTTCTTCCCTCGACCCCCTAAACTAGTTCTCAACCCTCGACCCCCTAAACTACTTCTCAACCCTCGACCCCCTAAACTAGTTCTCGACCCCCCTCATGTCGAAGTTATCAGGGAGGGGGTATATCGACCCCTCCTCATGTCGAAGTCATCGGGGAGGGTTATATCGGCCCCTCCCGTCGAAGTTAACGGGGAGGGGGTATATCGACAATGACATGCATACATGGAAAAAATGCTATCCATGGAAATAATGCTATGAAAAAAAATATGAACAAAAAAATGCTATGAAAAAATACACATAAACAAAAAAATACATATATGAACAAAAAATGCTCTAAACAAAAAAATAATACACATATATGAACATCTATACATACATATAGCCACATACATATATACATTATATATACGAACAAAAAAATGAAAAAAAAATGATAAACAGGTGGCGGCGACTCACAGCAGCGAGGTTGACCGGCGAGGGCGACGGCGGGGGCGACGAGGGCGTCGGCGAGGGCGGCGGATGGCTCGGGGAGGAGGGCGGCGAGGGCGGCACGGGCTCGGGCAGGAGGGCTCGGGGATGACGGCGAGATCGGGGGCAGCGCGGGCTTGGGGACGACGGCGAGATCGAGGGGCGGCGTGAGCTCGGGGAGGAGGGCTCGGG
>NC_041392.1:48786229-48786808 GCF_002162155.2 Triticum dicoccoides
CACCAACCAAGACCAAAGGCCTTGTGCGGCTGCTGCGTCGAAAGTTTAGTCCCACCTTATTAGTTGAGAAGGGTGCGCAGTGGTTTATAAGCCCCACTGCCGCACCCCTCTCGAGCTCCTCTCCATTGCAGGCCTACGGGCCTAATTGTCACTGCTATGCCTGTGGGCCTACTGGGCCTCCTGCGGGCCTGAATCCTAGCCCTTGGATGGGTTTCTAGTCATATTCAGGTCGTGGGGGCCCAGTAGGTGGCATTTGTTTTTTGTTTTTTTGTTGCTTTATTTATTTTCTTTTGTTTTTTGCTTTATTTTTTAATTCTTTATGCTTTTAGTTTTAGAAAAATTATAAACTTTTTGTTAATGCCATTAGTTTTCAAATCTGAAAACACTTTTTTGTTTTTTTTCTTTGTTGCTTTATTTATTTTATTTTGTTTCTACTTACAACAAAATACTTATTGTTGCTATATTTTTCCAGTTTTTTGTTTTGTTTTCTGCATTATTTATTTTCTTTTGTTTTTTTCTTTATTTTTTATTCTTTTTTCTTTTAATTTTAGAAAAATTATAAACTTTCTGTTAGTGCCA
>NC_041392.1:48787144-48793080 GCF_002162155.2 Triticum dicoccoides
TTTTGTTTTCTTTGTTGCTTTATTTATTTTATTTTGTGATTAACTTTACTATAAAAATAGTTTTTTTCCTGTTTTTTGATTTGTTTTTTGCATTATTTATTTTCTTTTGATTTTTGCTTTAATTTTTAATTCTGTTTGCTTTTAGGTTAGCAAAATTATAAACTTTCTATTCATGCCATTAGTTTTAGAAAAATTATAAACTTTCTGTTAGTGCCATTAGTTTTCAAATTTGAATAGTTAAAATTTGAATTCTTTGAAATTTGTGTGAATCACAAGTTTGTGATTAACTTACTAAAAAAATGAGAATAGATGCGCTTATAGAGAAAATTCAACCTAAATTCATAGTAAATTTCTATGAATTTCAGAGAAATTAACTATGAATTTAGGTTAAACTTTTCTCTATTAGGGCATCTATTTTTACTTTGAGAGGAGCTCAACAAGGCAGAGAGGGAAGGGCTTATAAACCGGTGTGAGGCCCCTTCGGTTGGCGAGGTGGGACTAAACTCTGCCCGCAACGAGGACCAACCCTTTAGTCTTGGTTTGTGGCACAAACCGGGACTAATGGTCATGGGCCAGAGGCGAGGAGCAAAATTATAAACTTTCTGTTAGTGCAATTAGTTTTAGAAAGTTGAAAGTTGAAAGTTGGCATGGGCCAGGGACTAATGGTCATGGTATTACGAGGGCCGAACCATAAGACATTAAATCATTTCAAATGAACTCTGAAAAAGTTGAAAGTTGGCATGGTATCATAATTTCACCCACATAGCATGTGCATGTACAAAACGGACAATGGTAGCATGTTCGTGTGTTACAAAGTTGGCATGGTATCATCATAATAGTTGCGGGAGAAAGTCTTCACTTTTTCTTCGCTTGTGTCATTTGCTTATTGTGCCGTAACCATGGATAATCTTCATTGTTTATCAGGATGCTTGGGTCAGCCTTGACATTGAAGGGAGGAATTTCATGAAACTTTTCATAATCTTCAGACATGTCTGTCTTGCCGTCCACTCCCAGGATGTCCCTTTTTCCTGAAAGAACTATGTGACGCTTTGGCTCATCGTATGATGTATTCACTTCCTTATCTTTTTTTTCTCGGTTTGGTAGACATGTCCTTCACATAGATAACTTGTGCCACATCATTGGCTAGGACGAACGGTTCATCAATGTACCCAAGATTTTTCAGATCCACTGTTGTCATTCTGTACTGTGGGTCTACCTGTACCCCGCCGCCTGATAAATTGACCCATTTGCACTTAAACAAAGGGACCTTAAAATCAGGTCCGTAGTCAAGTTCCCATATGTCCACTATGTAACCATAATATGTGTCCTTTCCGCTCTCGGTTGCTGCATCAAAGCGGACACCGCTGTTTTGGTTGGTGCTCTTTTGATCTTGGGCGATCGTGTAAAATGTATTCCCATTTATCTCGTATCCTTCGTAAGTCAATACAGTCAAAGATGGTCCCCTGGACAACAAGTACAACTCATCACAAACAGTGTTGTCACCTCTGATACGTGTTTCCAACCAACTGCTGAAAGTCCTGATGTGTTCACATGTAATCCAGTCGTCGCACTGCTCCGGGTGTTTGGAGCGCAGACTGTTCTTGTGTTCATCGACATACAGGGTCACCAAGGTAGAGTTCTGTAGAACTGTGTAGTGTGCTTGAGGCCAAGAATATCCGTCCCTGCATATTATTGAGTCTCTTCCAAGAGTGCCTTTTCCAGTCAGTCTCCTGAAAGGCCAGGAATGAAGTCAACACAAAACCCGATAACATCCTCTGTTTGATGGCCCATGGAGATGCTTCCTTCTGGCCTAGCGCGGTTACGGACATATTTCTTTAGGACTCCCATGAACCTCTCAAAGGGGAACATATTGTGTAGAAATATGGGCCCCAGGATGACAATCTCGTCGACTAGATGAACTAGGACGTGCGTCATGATATTGAAGAAGGATGGTGGGAACACCAGCTCGAAACTGACAAGACATTGTGCCACATCACTCCTTAGCCTTGGTACGATTTCTGGATCGATCACCTTCTAAGAGATTGCATTAAGGAATGCACATAGCTTCACAATGGCTAATCAGACGTTTTCCGGTAGAAGCCCCCTCAATGCAACCGGAAGCAGTTGCGTCATAATCACGTGGCAGTCATGAGACTTTAGGTTCTGAAACTTTTTCTCTGGCATATTTATTATTCCCTTTATATTCGATGAGAAGCCAGTCGTGACCTTCATACTGAGCAGGCATTCAAAGAAGATTTCTTTCTCTTCTTTCATAAGAGCGTAGCTGGCAGGACCTTTATACTGCTTCAGAGGCATGCCGTCTTTTTCATGCAAACGTTGCAGGTCCTCCCGTGCCTCAGGTGTATCTTTTGTCTTCCCATACAAGCCCAAGAAGCCTAGCAGGTTCACGCAAAGGTTCTTCGTCACGTGCATCACGTTGATTGAAGAGCGGACCTCTAGGTCTTTCCAGTAGGGTAGGTCCCAAAATATAGATTTCTTCTTCCACATGGGTGCATGTCCCTCAGCGTCATTCGGAACAGCTAGTCCACCGGGACCATTTCCAAAGATTACGTAGTGTAAATCATTGACCATAGCAAGTACGTGATCACCGGTACGCATGGCGGGCTTCTTCCGGTGATCTGCCTCGCCTTTGAAATGCTTGCCTTTCTTTCGACATTGATGGTTGGTCAGAAGAAATCGACGGTGGCCCAGGTACACATTCTTCCTGCATTTATCCAGCTATATACTTTTAGTGTCATCTAAACAGTGCGTGCATACATGGTATCCTTTGTTTGTCTGTCCTGAAAGGTTACTGAGAGCGGGCCAATCGTTGATGGTCATGAACAGCAACGCCTTAAGGTTAAATTCCTCCCGTCTGTGCTCATCCCACGTACGTACACCGTTTCCATTCCACAGCTATAAAAGTTCTTCAACTAATGGCCTTAGGTACACATCAATGTCGTTGCCGGGTTGCTTAGGGCCTTGGATGAGAACTGGCATCATAATGAACTTCCGCTTCATGCACATCCAAGGAGGAAGGTTATACATACATAGAGTCACGGGCCAGGTGCTGTGATTGCTGCTCTGCTCCCCGAAAGGATTAATGCCATCCGCGCTTAAAGCAAACCATACATTCCTTGGGTCCTTTGCAAACTCATCCCAGTACTTTCTCTCGATTTTTCTCCACTGCGACCTGTCAGCGGGTGCTCTCAACTTCCCATCTTTCTTTCGGTTCTCACTGTGCCATCGCATCAACTTGGCATGCTCTTCGTTTCTGAACAGAAGTTTCAACCGTGGTATTATAGGAGCATACCACATCACCTTCGCAGGAACCCTCTTCCTAGGGGGCTCACCGTCAACATCACCAGGGTCATCTCGTCTGATCTTATACTGCAATGCACCACATACTGGGCATGCGTTCAGATCCTTGTATGCACCGCGGTAGAGGATGCAGTCATTAGGGCATGTATGTATCTTCTCCACCTCCAATCCTAGAGGGCATACGATCTTCTTTGCTGCGTATGTACTGTCGGGCAATTCGTTATCCTTTGGAAGCTTCTTCTTCAATATTTTCAGTAGCTTCTCAAATCCTTTGTCAGCCACAGCATTCTCTGCCTTCCACTGCAGCAATTCCAGTACGGTACCGAGCTTTGTGTTGCCATCTTTGCAATTGGGGTATAACCCTTTTTTGTGATCCTCTAACATGCGATCGAACTTCAGCTTCTCCTTTTGACTTTCGCATTGCGTCCTTGCATCGACAATGACCCGGCGGAGATCATCATCATCGGGCAGATCGTCTGGTTCCTCTTGATCTTCAGCAGCTTCACCCGTTGCAGCATCATTGGGCACATCGTCTGGTTCCTCTTGATCTTCACCAGCTCCCCCCGTTGCAGCATCACCGCATTCAGGGGGCACATAGTTGTCATCGTACTCTTCTTCTTCACCGTCTTCCATCATAACCCCTATTTCTCCGTGCCTCGTCCAAACATTATAGTGTGGCATGAAATCCTTGTAAAGCAGGTGGGAGTGAAGGATTTTCCGATTAGAGTAAGACCTCGTATTCCCACATTCAGTGCATGGACAACACATAAAATCATTCTGCTTGTTTGCCTCAGCCGCATCGAGAAACTCATGCACGCCCTTAATGTACTCGCAGGTGTGTCTGTCACCGTACATCCATTGCCGGTTCATCTGCGTGCATTATATATAATTAAGTGTCCAAATTAATAGAAGTTCATCATCACATTAAAACCAAAGTGCATACATAGTTCTCATCTAACAACATATAGCTCTCCAAAGCATCTAATTAATTAAACCATACATTGAAACTATGTAAAACATTTCAATGCGAAAACAAATGCGATCATAATCGCAACCAAGGTAACAATTGATCCAATGGCATAATGATACCAAGCCTCGGTATGAATGGCATATTTTCTAATCTTTCTAATCTTCAAGCGCATTGCATCCATCTTGATCTTGTGATCATCGACGACATCCGCAACATGCAACTCCAATATCATCTTCTCCTCCTCAATTTTTTTTTATTTTTTCCTTCAACAAATTGTTTTCTTCTTCAACTAAATTTAACCTCTCGACAATAGGGTTGCTTGGCATTTCCGATTCACATACATCCTACATAAATAAAATCTATGTCACGTTGGTCGGCATAATTTTCATAAACAATAAATGAACCAATAGTTATCAAGATAATATATATATACCACATCCGAATCATAGACAGGACGAGGGCCGACGGGGGCGGATACCAAAACCATCGCACTATATAAGATGCAATAATAAAAGTAAGAAAATAATACAAGTATCTATGTAAACATACAAGTAAGAATATTTTTCCTTTCAGAAAGAAGATAAGAACAAGAGGCTCACCACGGTGGTGCCGGCGATGAGCTCGGCACGGGTGATCGACGGCGGTGAAGACGGGGACGGGGCGTGACGGACCGCTAAACCTAGAAAAATATTATGGAAAATGGAGCTTGGAGGTCAAGCCTGGAGAGGAGAAAGCTTAAGTAGTGTGTCTCGGGCATTCCATCGAACACCTTGTGTGCATAGGAGGTGAGCTAGAGCACCACCAATCCCTCTCCCCCTCGGCCAGAGAAAAACAGAGCACTGGGGTGCTCTGCTCGCGAGCGAGGGGTATATATAGGCACCTCATTGGTCCCGGTTGGTGACATGAATCGGGACTAAAGGGGAGCCTTTGGTCCCGGTTCAAGCCACCAACCGGGACCAATGGTGGTGGGCCAGGAGCGAGGCCCATTGGTCCCGGCTCATCCCACCAACCGGGACCAATGGCCCACGTGGCCCGGCTGGCCCCCTGGGCTCATGAGCCGGGACCAATGCCCCCATTGGTCCCGGTTCTGGACTGAACCGGGACTAATGGGCTGACCCGGCCTGGACCAAAGCCCTGTTTTCTACTAGTGGCCGCCGGCACCTAGAGGGGGGAAACGGACGCGTCGGGTCCACATGGAGGGGATCTTGCTGTGGGTCTGGCCCGGTTGTTGCTCCAAAGTGTTCCTATGGGATGACCTAACACAACCAGGTGGGGTGGTACGCTGGTCAAAGCCCGTCCGTGCAAAGTCAAAGGGCTAGATCACGTGGTCAAATGCTACAGGGTTAGGCGGGACGGTGGCGGGATGGGGGGTAGCAATGCCACCGGAGCATCGCACCGGGCCCTCATACATGCGGGGTGGTGTTGTGGCATGTCCGAAGAGGCGGCACGCATCTCCGAGGCGTGGTCCCCCTAACGGAAGGCGCCGCCGCCGGCACCTGGAGGGCGGAAACAGATGCATAGGGTCTACACGGAGGGGATGTAGCTGTCGGTTTGCCCCGGATATTGCTCCCAGGTGTCCCTCTAGGCTGACCAGACACAACCAGGTGGAGAGGTCCACTGTTCAAAGACGGTCCGTGGAAAGTTA
>NC_041392.1:48794138-48800040 GCF_002162155.2 Triticum dicoccoides
GAGGTGTGCCCCCCCTCACAGACGGCGCTGCCGCCGGCACCTGGAGGGGGGAAACGAACGCGTCGGGTCTACACAGAGGGGATCTTGCTGTGGGTCTGGCCTGGTTGTTGCTCCAAAGTGTTCCTATGGGCTGACCTAACACAACCGGGTGGGGAGGTCCGCTGGTCAAAGCCCGTCCGTGCAAAGTAAAAGGGCTAGATCCCGTGGTCAAATGCTACAGGGTTAGGCGGGACGGGGGCCCTGGGGGGTAGCAATGCCACCGGAGCGTCGCCCCGGGCCCTCATACATGCGGGGTGGTGTGGTGGCATGTCCGAAGAGGCGGCACGCGTCTCCGGGGCGTGGCCCTCCTAACGGAAGGCGCCACCACCGGCACCTGGAGGGGGGAAACGGACACATCGGGTCTACACAGAGGGGATGTAGATGTCGGTTTGGCCCCGGATGTTGCTCCCAGGTGTCCCTCTGGGCTGACCTGACACAACTGGGTGGAGAGGTCCACTGTTTAATGCCGGTCCATGGAAAGTTAAAGGGCTAGATCTCGTGGTCAACCGCTCCAGGGTTAGGCGGAACGGGGGCCCTGGGGGTAGCAATGCCACCGGAGCGTCGCACCGGCCCATCATACATGCGGGGTGGTGTTGTGGCATGTTTGAAGAGGCGGCACGCGTGTCCGAGGTGTGCCCCCCTCACGGACGGCGCCACCGTCGGCACCTGGAGGGGGGAAACGGACGCGTCGGGACTACGCGGAGCGGATCTTGCTGTGGGTCTAGCCCGGTTGTTGCTCCAAAGTGTTCCTATGGGCTGACCTAACACAACCAGGTGGGGAGGTCCACTAGTCAAAGCCCGTCCATGCAAAGTCAAAGGGCTAGATCCCGTGGTCAAACGCTACAGGGTTAGGCGGGACCAGGGCCCTGGGGGTAGCAATGCCACCGGAGCGTCGCATCGGGCCCTCATACATGCGGGGTGGTGTGGTGGCATGTCCGGAGAGGCGGGACGCGTCTCCGGGGCATGGCCCTCCTAACGGAAGGCGCCGCCACTGGCACCTGGAGGGGGGAAACGGACACATCGGTTCTACACAGAGGGGATGTAGATGTCGGTTTGGCCCCGGATGTTGCTCCCAGGTGTCCCTCTGGGCTGACCTGACACAACTAGGTGGAGGGGTCCAATATTTAAAGCCGGTCCATGGAAAGTTAAAGGGCTAGATCTCATCGTCAACCGCTCCAGGGTTAGGCGGAACGGGGGCCCTGGGGGTAGCAATGCCACCAGAGTGTCGCACCGGCCCCTCATACATGCGGGGTGGTGTTGTGGCATGTTTGAAAAGGCGGCACGCGTGTCCGGGGTGTGCCCCCCTCACGGACGGCGCCACCGTCGGCACCTGGAGGGGGAAACGGACGCGTCAGGTCTACACGGAGGGGATCTTGCTGTGGGTCTGGCCCGGTTGTTGCTCCAAAGTGTTCCTATGGGCTGACCTAACACAACCAGGTGGGGAGGTCCGCTGGTCAAAGCCCGTCCGTGCAAAGTCGAAGGGCTAGATCCCATGGTCAAACGCTACAGGGTTAGGCGGCACGGGGGCCGGATGGGGGGTAGCAATGCCACCGGAGCATCGCACCGGGCCCTCATACATGCGGGGTGGTGTTGTGGAATGTCCGAAGAGGCAGCACACATCTCCGAGGCGTGGTCCCCCTAATGGAAGGCGCCGCCGCCGGCACCTAGAGGGGAGAAACAGACGCATCGGGTCTACACGGAGGGGATGTAGCTGTCGGTTTGCCCCGGATGTTGCTCCCAGGTGTCCCTCTAGGCTGACCTAACACAACCGGGTGGAGAGGTCCACTGTTTAAAGCCGGTCCATGGAAAGTTAAAGGGCTAGATCTCATGGTCAACCACTCCAGGGTTAGGTGGAACGGGGGCCCTAGGGGTAGAAATGCCACCGGAGCGCCGCACCGGCCCCTCATACATGCGGGGTGTTGTTGTGGCATGTTTGAAGAGGCGGCACGCGTGTCCGGGGCGTGCCCCCTTCACGGACGGCGCCGCCACCGGCACCTAGAGGGGGGAAACGGACGCGTCGGGTCTATGCGGAGGGGATCTTGCTGTGTGTCTGGCCCGGTTTTTGCTCCAAAGTGTTCCTATGGGCTGACTTAACACAACTGGGTGGGGAGGTCTGCTGGTCAAAGCCCGTCCGTGCAATGTCAAAGGGCTAGATCCCGTGGTCAAACGCTACAGGGTTAGGCGGGACGGGGGCCCTGGGGGTAGCAGTGCCACCGGAGCGTCGCACCGGGCCCTCATACATGCGGGGTGGTGTGGTGGCATGTCCGAAGAGGCGGCACAAGTCTCCGGGGCGTGGCCCCCCTAACGAAAGGCGCCACCGCCGGCACCTGGAGGGGGGAAACGGACGCATCGGGTCTACACGGAGGGGATGTAGCTGTCGGTTTGGCCCCGGATGTTGCTCCCAGGTGTCCCTCTGGGCTGACCTGACACAACAGGGTGGAGAGGTCCACTGTTTAAAGCCGGACCGTGGAAAGTTAAAGGGCTAGATCTCGTGGTCAACCGCTCCAGGGTTAGGCGGAACGGGGGCCCTAGGGGTAGCAATGCCACCGGAGCGTCGCACCGGCCCCTCATACATGCGGGGTGGTGTTGTGGCATGTTCGAAGAGGCGGCACGCGTGTCCGGGGTGTGCCCCCCCTCACGGACGGCGCCGCCGCCAGCACCTGGAGGGGGGAAACGAACGCGTCGGGTCTAAACAGAGGGGATCTTGCTGTGGGTCTGGCCCGGTTGTTTCTCCAAAGTGTTCCTATGGGCTGACCTAACACAACCGGGTGGGGAGGTCCGCTGGTCAAAGCCCGTCCGTGCAAAGTCAAAGGGGTAGATCCCGTGGTCAAACACTATAGGGTTAGGCGGGATGGGGGCCCTGGGGGTAGCAATGCCACCGGAGCGTCGCACCGGGCCCTCATACATGCGGGGTGGTGTGATGGCATGTCCGAAGAGGCGGCACGCGTCTCCGGGGCGTGGCCCTCCTAACGGAAGGCGCCGCCACCGGCACCTGGAGGGGGGAAACGGACACATCGGGTCTACATAGAGGGGATGTAGATGTCGGTTTGGCCCCGGATGTTGCTCCCAGGTGTCCCTCTGGGCTGACCTGACACAACTGGGTGGAGAGGTCCACTGTTTAAAGCCGGTCCATGGAAAGTTAAAGGGCTAGATCTCATGGTCAACCGCTCCAGGGTTAGGCGGAACGGGGGCCCGGGGGTAGCAATGCCACCGGAGCGTCGCACCGGCCCCTCATACATGCGGGGTGGTGTTGTGGCATGTTTGAAGAGGCGGCACGCATGTCCGGGGTGTACCCCCTTCACGGACGGCGCCGCCGCCGGCACCTAGAGGGGGGAAAGGGACGCGTCGGGTTTACACGGAGGGGATCTTGCTATGGGTCTGGCCCGGTTGTTGCTCCAAAGTGTTCTTATGGGCTGACTTAACACAACTGGGTGGGGAGGTCTGCTGGTCAAAGCCCGTCCGTGCAAAGTCAAAGGGCTAGATCCCATGGTCAAACGCTATAGGGTTAGGCGGGACGGGGGTCCTGGGGGTAGCAATGCCACCAGAGCGTCGCATCGGGCCCTCATACATGCGGGGTGGTGTGGTGGCATGTCCGAAGAGGCGGGACAAGTCTCCGAGGCGTGGCCCCCCTAACGAAAGGCGCCACCGCCGGCACCTGGAGGGGGGAAACGGACGCATCGGGTCTACACGGAGGGGATGTAGCTGTCGGTTTGGCCCCGGATGTTGCTCCCAGGTGTCCCTCTGGGCTGACCTGACACAACCGGGTGGAGAGGTCCACTGTTTAAAGCCGGACCGTGGGAAGTTAAAGGGCTAGATCTCGTGGTCAACCGCTCCAGGGTTAGGCGGAACGGGGGCCCTAGGGGTAGCAATGCCACCGGAGCGTCGCACCGGCCCCTCATACATGCGGGGTGGTGTTGTGGCATGTTCGAAGAGGCGGCACGCGTGTCCGGGGTGTGCCCCCCCTCACGGACGGCGTCGCCGCCAGCACCTGGAGGGGGGAAACGAACGCGTCGGGTCTACACAAAGGGGATCTTGCTGTGGGTCTGGCCCGGTTGTTGCTCCAAAGTGTTCCTATGGGCTGACCTAACAAAATCGGGTGGGGAGGTCCGCTGGTCAAAGCCCGTCCGTGCAAAGTCAAAGGGCTAGATCCCATGGTCAAACGCTACAGGGTTAGGCGGGACGGGGGCCCTGGGGGGTAGCAATGCCATCGAAGCGTTGCACCGGGCCCTCATACATGCGGGGTGGTGTGGTGGCATGTCCGAAGAGGCGGCACACGTCTCCGGGGCGTGGACCTCCTAACGGAAGGCGCCGCCACCGGCACCTGGAGGGGGGAAACGGACACATCGGGTCTACACAGAGGGGATGTAGATGTCGGTTTGGCCCCGGATGTTGCTCCCAGGTGTCCCTCTGGGCTGACCTGACACAACTGGGTGGAGAGGTCCACTGTTTAAAGCCGGTTCATGGAAAGTTAAAGGGCTAGATCTCGTGGTCAACCGCTCCAGGGTTAGGCGGAACGGGGGCCCTGGGGGTAGCAATGCCACCGGAGCGTCGCACCGGCCCCTCATACATGCAGGGTGGTGTTGTGGCATGTTTGAAGAGGCGGCATGCGTGTCCGGGGTGTGCCCCCCTCACGGACGGCGCCACCGTCGGCACCTGGAGGGGGAAAACAGATGCGTCGGGTCTACACGGAGGGGATCTTGCTATGGGTCTGGCCCGGTTGTTGCTCCAAAGTGTTCCTATGGGCTGACCTAACACAACCAGGTGGGGAGGTCCACTGGTCAAATCCCGTCCGTGCAAAGTCAAAGGGCCAGATCCCGTGGTCAAACGCTACAGGGTTAGGCGGGTCCAGGGTCCTGGGGGGTAGCAATGCCACCGGAGCATCGCACCGGGCCCTCATACATGCGGGGTGGTGTGGTGGCATGTTCGGAGAGGTGGCACGCGTCTCTGGGGCGTGGCCCTCCTAACGGAAGGCGCCGCCACCGGCACCTGGAGGGGGGAAACGGACACATCGGGTCTACATAGAGGGGATGTAGATGTCGGTTTGGCCACGAATGTTGCTCCCAGGTGTCCCTCTGGGCTGACCTGACACAACCGGGTGGAGAGGTCCACTGTTTAAAGCCGGTCCATGGAAAGTTAAAGGGCTAGATCTCGTGGTCAACCGCTCCAGGGTTAGGCGGAACGGGGGCCCTGTGGGTAGCAATGCCACCGGAGCGTCGCACCGGCCCCTCATACATGCGGGGTGGTGTTGTGGCATGTTTGAAAAGGCGGCACGCGTGTCCGGGGTGTGCCCCCCTCACGGACGGCGCCACCGTCGGCACCTGGAGGGGGGAAACGAACGCGTCGCGTCGACACGAAGGGGATCTTGCTGTGGGTCTGGCCCGGTTGTTGCTCCAAAGTGTTCCTATGGGCCGACCTAACACAATCAGGTGGGGAGGTTCGCTGGTCAAAGCCCGTCCCTGCAAAGTCGAAGGGCTAGCTTCCATGGTCAAACGCTAGAGGGTTAGGCGGGACGGGGGCCGGATGGGGGGTAGCAATGCCACCGGAGCATCGCACCGGACCCTCATACATGCGGGGTGGTGTTGTGGAATGTCCGAAGAGGCGGCACGCATCTCCGGGGCATGGTCCTCCTAACGGAAGGCGCCGCTGCCGGCACCTAGAGGGGAGAAACGGACGCATCGGGTCTACACGGAGGGGATGTAGCTGTCGGTTTGCCCCGGATGTTGCTCCCAGGTGTCCCTCTAGGATGACGTAACACAACCGGGTGGAGAGGTCCACTATTTAAAGCCGGTCCGTGGAAAGTTAAAGGGCTAGATCTCGTGGTCAACCGCTCCAGGGTTAGGCAGAACGGGGGCCCTGGGGGTAG
>NC_041392.1:48801159-48803352 GCF_002162155.2 Triticum dicoccoides
AACAGACACATCGGGTCTACACAGAGTGGATGTAGATGTCGGTTTGGCCCCGGATGTTGCTCCCAGGTGTCCCTCTGGGCTGACCTGACACAACTGGGTGGAGAGGTCCACTGTTTAAAGCCGGTCAATGGAAAGTTAATGGGCTAGATCTCGTGGTCAACCGCTCCAGGGTTAGGCGGAACGGGGGCCCTGGGGGTAGCAATGCCACCGGAGCGTCGCACCGGCCCCTCATACATGCGGGGTGGTGTTGTGGCATGTTTGAAAAGGCGGCACGCGTGTCCGAGGTGTGCCCCCCCCCTCACGGACGGCACCGCTGCCGGCACCTGGAGGGGGGAAACGGACGCGTCGGGTCTACATGGAGGGGATCTTGCTGTGGGTCTGGCCGGCTTGTTGCTCCGAAGTGTTCCTATGGGCTGACCTAGCACAACCGGGTGGGGAGGTCCGCTGGTCAAAGCCCGTCCCTGCAAAGTCGAAGGGCTAGATCCCATGGTCAAGCGCTACAGGGTTAGGCGGGACCAGGGCCCTGGGGGGTAGCAATGCCACCGGAGCATCGCACCGGGCCCTCATACATGCGGGGTGGTGTTGTGGAATGTCCGAAGAGGCGGCACGCATCTTCGGGGCGTGGTCCTCCTAACGGAAGGCGCCGCCGCCGGCACCTAGAGGGGAGAAACGGACGCATCGGGTCTACACGGAGGGGATGTAGCTGTCGGTTTGCCCCGGATGTTGCTCCCAGGTGTCCCTCTAGGCTGACCTGACACAACTGGGTGGAGAGGTCCACTGTTTAAAGCCGGTCCATGGAAAGTTAAAAGGCTAGATCACGTGGTCAACCGCTCCAGGGTTAGGCGGAACGGGGGCCCTGGGGGTAGCAATGCCACCGGAGCGTCGCACCGGCCCCTCATACATGCGGGGTGGTGTTGTGGCATGTTTGAAAAGGCGGCACGCGTGTCCGAGGTGTGCCCCCCCTCACGGACGGCACCGCTGCCGGCACCTGGAGGGGGGAAACGGACGCGTCGGGTCTACATGGAGGGGATCTTGCTGTGGGTCTGGCCGGCTTGTTGCTCCGAAGTGTTCCTATGGGCTGACCTAGCACAACCGGGTGGGAAGGTCCGCTGGTCAAAGCCCGTCCGTGCAAAGTTAAAGGGCTAGATCCCGTGGTCAAACGCTACAGGGTTAGGCGGGATGGGGGCCTTGGGGGGTAGCAATGCGAACAGAGCATCGCACTGGGCCCTCATACATGCGGGGTGGTGTGGTGGCATGTCCGAAGAGGCGGCACGCGTCTCCGGGGCGTGCCCCCCCTCACGGACGGCGATGACACGGTAGTAGACGTTCTCCGGTAATGGGGCGGCGTGAATATTATTAAATACTCGGCGGGGGAAACAGACGTGTCAGTTCTACACGGATGGGATGTAGATGTGGGTCCGCCGCCGCCGCCGCCGCCCCCACCCCAACCCCCACCATCGACGACCCCCCTCCCCCTTCACTCAGCTGACCTACTAAGCTCCACATCGAGCAGGCGAGTCGGCGGCCATGCGCTCCCAGACCCGCGACCAGGCCACGGCCTCGGCGGATGAAGCTGCTCGAGTTCGGCGCCTCCCCTCCCCTCTATGTGGTTCCGGGAGAGGAGAGGGCTGAGCGGTTAAAAAAACATTAAAAATCCATATGAAATAATAATACATAAAAAAGGAAAAATATAACTATAAAAAACATTAAAAATCTATATGAAATAAAAAACATAAACAAGGAAAAATATGAACTATTAAAAATATTTAAAAAATGAAAAATATGCCGTCGACATAGCTGCGGCCATAGGGGACGTGTCACGCGGATCGGTGACGTGGCGTCTATGCCGACGACAGCCGTCAGCATAGACTGCCTTATCCCCTCGTGTCGTGCCTCATCCACTCATTCTCTCCCAGCTCCCCGCGACCCTGCCCCCTGCTGCCGCCGCCGCACTCGCCCCTGCTACCGCCGGCGCATTCGCCCCCTACCACCGCCGCCGCACTCGCCCATTGCTTCGCCCGTGCCCCTGCCGTCCCCACCCGCATCGCCGCCGCCCCATCCCATCGCACCCGCGTCGCCTGCCGCGGCCCCTCCCTCGCTCCAGCCGGCGCCGGCCTCGCTCCAGCCGCCCCCGCCCCTCCCTCGCTCCATCCGCCCCCGCCCCTCCTTCCTCAACCCCGGCCCTCCCCGCAT
>NC_041392.1:48803583-48822541 GCF_002162155.2 Triticum dicoccoides
CCGCCCCGGCTGGCCCACGGCCTAGCCTGGCCGACCCCCTGCTGGTCCGACCGGCCGGCCCCTCTGGCGACCGCCCCCTGCCGCTCCGATGGTCGTCCCCTGCCCCGACCGGCCGGCCCCCCTGCTCCGGTGGTCGCCCCCTCATCCATAGGTAAGAACTTTTGTTTACCTTTTTTGTGTAGTAATGTTGTAGATGAATGCATATATATATATATATATATATATATATATATATATATATAGTAATAGATGATTAGATAGATGGATGTTAGATAGATGAATGAAATGGAAGAGAGTATAAATGTGAAAAAAATTAAGTGCACAATGTGAGATAGATAGATGTTAGATGAATGGATATTTGTGTAGTTTTACTATGTTTTTAGATACATACTCAATATTATTGATATATGTATTGTGAAGATGAGATGATAGGGAAGAGTATATTTTTTGTGAAGATAGATAGACGGAAGTTAAAATTTGGATATGATGAGTGGTTACTTCATCATGTTGGTCTTGCTAAAACAAGTTTGTGATATGATGTGATGTGTGATGATGCTTTATATGTGATGTGATGACCTAATTTTTTTCATTTGGTGGAATTTAGAGGATTTCTGGTGTTGCCTCCGGTGGAGTGATCATTGACGTTGGAGCTCTTGGTCTTTGATTGTCCCTTCACTGATCGCCTACATCATCTACATCCGAGGGTGAGCTACAAATCCATCACCTCATACGTTCTTTTAATCATGTCACTAGATTAAATTTTCACATCAAGTCGCGTAACCTAGGTCTCCCTCCGAAAGGGTTGCATCGATAAATATGCATTCAATTGCATATTTATCACCACAGCTCTTTCGGATTGTCCAGCCTTTTCCACGGACAGCCCGTGGATGTGTAGATTGGGTACGTTGTTCATGCTCTACCCCGTTCCGAGACAGGATTTCGGCGGCGCCTCCCTGTTGTTCTCCGCATGCACATTCTCTCGGCATTTTGCTGAGACATGTATTTGGAGAACAGCGGGGAGGGGCTGCCGAATTTTTTTCTCGGAATGGGGTAGAGCATGGACAACGTACTCAATCTACACATTCTCGGGTAGGATTAGGACCCATCTTTACCTATTAGAGATGTAATAAGTGGATTAAATGTCGTTTCTCGTCAACCTTGTAAAAAATAAAATATTGATGTGAACTTCCAATAAAGCAGAGATGGCAAATAATCAGTGGATGTATAGTGGGTTTTTCCGTCGGAATCAAGTAACAACAGAGTGGGTCGAGAAAACTGATGTGTTTTTGAAAGAGATATTCTGTAGTCCAATGAGGATGGTGCCAGAATGCCCGTGTGCCAGATGTAACAGACGTATCCGCAGAGATAAGAGTGAGATGACTAAGACCTTCGCACGCATGGATTTATGCCCAACTTTAATATGCCGATAAAGTTTGCCCAGCGGAACTGTGGTAGAGAGGATGTGATATGACAACGCGTCACTGGTTATGAGGACGATGGGGTTAGAGACATGCTAGATGATGTCTTTGCTGCACAGCCGACACCTCCGTCACATTCAACGAATGAACCGGAGGAACCGGAGGAAACCTCAAAGGCCTTTCTGGAAATCTTGGCCTCCTCAAAGAAACCTCTCTATGAGGGTGCCAAGCTGTCTGTGCTAGATGCCATCTCGCAACTGATGGCAGTCAAGGCTGAGTACGGCTGTAGCTGAGGTTGCTTCGAAGCATTTCTGGGAGTATGGGCTAACAGCCTGCCGAGGGCCATGAACTGCCGAAAACCATGTACACTACGAAGAAAATCATGAAGGCGCTCTCCATGGACTATGAGAAAATACATGTTTGTCCAAAGAATTACCTTTTGTTTAGGCATGAGTATGTGGATGACAAGTACTGTAGGAAGTGCGGTTCCTCTCGGTATATTGAGGTGGTCGATAAGCATGGTCAGAAGCAGCAGCTAAAAATCCCTATGAAGGTTCTTCGGTATCTTGATTTTATGAAAAGACTACAGTGCCTTTTCATCACCGAGGAGTCTGCCAAAATGATGAAGTGGCACAAGGAAGGGAAAATGTACAATCCAAAAAAAAATGTACATCCATCAAGAGGTGAAGCATGGAAGTCATTCGATATAGAGTACCCGCAGGAAGCAGCCGAGGCTGGCAATGTCAGAATTGCTATAACAGGTGATGCGTTCAATCCATATGGTATGTCGTCTAATCCATATAGCTGTTAACCCGTATTTGTTATTCCGCTCAATCTCCCTCCCGTTGCCATAATGCAACGCAAGACCATGTTCATGTCGCTTATAATTCCGGGGCCTGACTATCCGGGGAAGAATTTGAGTGTGTTTATGCAGCCGTTGGTGGATGATTTGCACCATTCTTGGTACTTCCCGAGGTTGACATACGACCGACATCTGCAGAAAATTTCTTGATGAAAGTTTGGCTACAATATTGCATGCATGACTTTCCCGGTTATGCCCTGTTCTCCGGATGGTGTACAAGTGGAATGATGCCTTGCCCAGTGTGCATGCAGGCCTTGATTTTCATTTGGCTAAAGAAGGGTGGCAAGTATGTTGCATTTTACCTGCATTGACAGTTCCTCCCTCCAGACCATCCTGATAAGGAAGACAAGGAGAACTTCACAAAAGGCTAAGTTGTCCATGAAGTAAACGAGATTCCAACGTTTTCTGGTGCGGATGTGCTTGCTCAGCTGAAAGCTCTTAAGCCTGCCAGTGAAGTGAAAGGCAAAGGCAAAGGCAAAGGCAAAGCCACAGGCGAAGACGAGGGCGAGGGCAAAGGAAAAGGTAAAGGGAAAAAATGTTTTGAAGGATATGGTGAGACGCATAACTGGACTCACATTACCCCCTTCACGCAGCTTCCCTATTTTAAGGACCTCAAACTTCCATACAACATGGACGTGATGCACACCGAAAAGAATGTCACAGAGTCCCTTTTTCACACAATCCTCAACATTCTTGATAAGACAAAGGATAATGTTAATGCTAGAGTCGATCAACAGAATATTTGTGATAGACCACATCTACACATGCAGCCTCCCACAGGCAGTCGAAAATCTTGGTTCAAGCCAGATGCTGACTTCGTACTTAAAAAGGATCATAAGATGGAGGCATTCAAGTGGCTGAAACACGTCATGAAGTTCACTGATGGTTATGCGTCGAATATAAGTAAGGGGGTCAATCTTTCAACGGCAGAGTGACCGGGCTCAAGAGTCTGACTATCATGTATGGATTGAGCGGATTATGCCGGTGATGGTTCGGGCTATGTTCCCGAGCATGTCTGGCGCGTGCTTGCGGAGTTAAGCCATTTCTTTCACATGCTTTGTGCTAAAGAAGTATGTCCTGAGAAGATAAAAGAAATGTATAAGAAGGCGCCGGAATTGATATGCAAGATAGAGAAGATCTTCCCGTCAGGCTTCTTTACTCCGATGACACATCTCATTTTGCACCTCGCGAATGAGGTATTGTTGGGGGGGCCTGTGCAGAATCGTTGGCAGTACGGCCCTAAGAGACAGAACAAGCATCTGAGACAGAAATGTGGAAACAAAGCTAAGATTGAAGCTTCCATAGCTGAGGCAATTATCCTAGAGGAGGTGGCAGACCTCAGGACAGCCTACTATCCGGACCATGTTCCCACGTTGCACATGAAGGAAATATGCCCTAGAGGCAATAATAAAGTTATTATTTATTTACTAATTTCATTATAAATGATTATTATTCATGCTAGAATTGTATTAACCAGAAACATAATACATGTGTGAATACATAGACAAACAGAGTGTCACTAGTATGCCTCTACTTGACTAGCTCGTTGATCAAAGATGGTTAAGTTTCCTAACCATATACATGAGTTGTCATTTGATTAACGGGATCACATCATTAGGAGAATGATGTGATTGACTTGACCCATTCCGTTAGCTTAGCACTTGATCGTTTAGTTTGTTGCTATTGCTTTCTTCATGACTTATACATGTTCCTATGACTATGAGATTATGCAACTCCCGTTTACCAGAGGAACACTTTGTGTGCCACCAAACGTCACAACGTAACTGGGTGATTATAAAGGTGCTCTACAGGTGTCTCCAAAGGTACTTGTTGGGTTGGCGTATTTCGAGATTAGGATTTGTCACTCCGATTGTCGGAGAGGTATCTCTGGGCCCTCTCAGTAATGCACATCACTTAAGCCTTGCAAGCAATGCAACTAATGAGTCAGTTGTGAGATGATGCATTACAGAACGAGTAAAGAGACTTGTCGGTAACGAGATTGAACTAGGTATTGGATACCGACAATAGAATCTCGGGCAAGTAACATACCGACAATAGGTTTTATGCCTTGATGTTGTGCACGAGTATAACACAAGTGAGTTGTGGGCGATATAAGTCATACTGTTTACGAGCATGTCATACTTTGGTTCGGCGGTATTGTTGGATGAAGCGGCCCGGACCGACATTACGCGTACGCTTACGCGAGACTGGTTCTACCGACGTGCTTTGCACACAGGTGGCTGGGGGGTGTCAGTTTCTCCAACTTTAGTTGAACCAAGTGTGGCTACGCCCGGTCCTTGCGAAGGTTAAAACAACACCGACTTGACAAACTATCGTTGTGGTTTTGATGCGTAGGTAAGAACAGTTCTTGCTTAAGCCCGTAGCAGCCACGTAAAACTTGCAACAACAAAGTAGAGGACGTCTAACTTGTTTTTGCAGGGCATGTTGTGATGTGATATGGTCAAGACATGATGCTAAATTTTATTGTATGAGATGATCATGTTTTGTAACCGAGTTATCGGCAACTGGCAGGAGCCATATGGTTGTCGCTTTATTGTATGCAATGAAATTGCGTTGTAATGCTTTACTTTATCACTAAGCGGTAGCGATAGTCGTGGAAGCATAAGATTGGCGAGACGACAACGATGCTACGATGGTGATCAAGGTGTCAGGCCGGTGACGATGGTGATCATGACGGTGCTTCGGAGATGGAGATCACAAGCACAAATGATGATGGCCATATCATATCACTTATATTGATTGCATGTGATGTTTATCTTTTATGCATCTTATCTTGCTTTGATTGACGGTAGCATTATAAGATGATCTCTCACTAAGTTTCAAGATAAAAGTGTTCTCCCTGAGTATGCACCACTGCCAAAGTTCATCGTGCCCAGACACCATGTGATGATCGGCTGTGATAAGCTCTACGTCCATCTACAACGGGTGCAAGCCAGTTTTTGCACACGCAGAATACTCAGGTTAAACTTGACGGGCCTAGCATATGCAGATATGGCCTCGGAACACTGAGACCGAAAGGTCGAGCGTGAATCATATAGTAGATATGATCAACATATTGATGTTCACCATTGAAAGCTACTCTATTTCACGTGATGATCGGTTATGGTTTAGTTGATTTGGATCACGTGATCACTTAGAAGATTAGAGGGATGTCTTTCTAAGTGGGAATTCTTAAGTAATATGCTTAATTGAACTTCAATTTATCATGAACTTAGTACCTGATAGTATTTTGCTTGTCTATGTTGATTGTAGATAGATGGCCCGTGCTGTTGTTCCGTTAAATTTTAATGCGTTCCTTGAGAAAGCAAAGTTGAAAGATGATGGTAGCAATTACATGGACTGGGTCCGTAACTTGAGGATTATCCTCATTGCTGCACAGAAGAGTTACGTCCTGGAAGCACCGCTAAGTGCCAAGCCTGCTGCAGGAGCAACACCAGATGTTATGAACGTCTGGCAGAGCAAAGCTAATGACTACTCGATACTTCAGTGTGACATGCTTTACGGCTTAGAACCGGGTCGTCAACGACGTTTTGAACGTCATGGAGCATATGAGATGTTTCAGGAGTTGAAGTTAATATTTCAAGCAAATGCCCGGATTGAGAGATATGAAGTCTCAAATAAGTTCTATAGCTGCAAGATGGAGGAGAATAGTTCTGTCAGTGAACATATACTCAAAATGTCTGGGTATCATAATCACTTGACTCAACTGGGAGTTAATCTTCCTGTTGATAGTGTCATTGGCAGAGTTCTTTAATCACTGCCACCAAGCTACAAGAGCTTCGTGATGAACTATAGCATGCAAGGGGTGGATAAGACGATTCCCGAGCTCTTCGCAATGCTAAAGGATGCGGAGGTAGAAATCAAGAAGGAGCATCAAGTGTTGATGGTCAATAAGACCGCCAGTTTCAAGAAAAAGGGCAAAGGGAAGAAGAAGGGGAACTTCAAGAAGAAGAGCAAACAAGTTGCTGCTCAGGAGAAGAAACCCAAATCTGGACCTAAGCCTGAAACTGAGTGCTTCTACTGCAAGCAGACTGTACACTGGAAGCGGAACTGGCCCAAGTATTTGGCGGATAAGAAGGATGGAAAGGTGAACAAAGGTATATGTGATATACATGTTATTGATGTGTACCTTACTAGAGCTCGCAGTAGCACCTGGGTATTTGATTCTGGTTCTGTTGCTAATATTTGCAACTCGAAACAGGGACTACGGATTAAGCGAACACTGGCAAAGGACGAGGTGACGATGCGCGTGGGAAATGGTTCCAAAGTCGATGTGATCGCGGTCGGCACGCTACCTCTACATCTAACTTCGGGATTAGTTTTAGACCTAAATAATTGTTATTTGGTGCCAGCGTTGAGCATGAACATTATATCTGGATCTTGTTTGATGCGAAACGGTTATTCATTAAATCAGAGAATAATGGTTGTTCTATTTATATGAGTAATATCTTTTATGGTCATGCACCCTTGAAGAGTGGTCTATTTTTGATGAATCTCGATAGTAGTGATACACATATTCATAATGTTGAAACCAAAAGATGCAGAGTTGATAATGATAGTGCGACTTATTTGTGGCACTGCCGTTTAGGTCATATCGGTGTAAAGCGCATGAAGAAACTCCATACTGATGGACTTTGGAATCACTTGATTATGAATCACTTGGTACTTGTGAACGTGCCTCATGGGCAAGATGACCAAAACTCCGTTCTCCGGTACTATGGAGAGAGCAACGGATTTGTTGGAAATCATAAATACAGATGTATGTGGTCCGATGAATGTTGATGCTCGTGGCGGATATCGTTATTTTCTCACCTTCGCAGATGATTTAAGCAGATATCGGTATATCTACTTAATGAAACATAAATCTGAAACATTTGAAAAGTTCAAAGAATTTCAGAGTGAAGTTGAAAATCATCGTAACAAGAAAATAAAATTTCTACGATCTGATCATGGAGGAGAATATTTGAGTTATGAGTTTGGTCTACATTTGAAACAAAGCGGAATAGTTTCGCAACTCACGCCACCCGGAACACCACAGCGTAATGGTGTGTCCGAACGTCGTAATCGTACCTTACTAGATATGGTGCGATCTATGATGTCTCTTACTGATTTACCGCTATCATTTTGGGGTTATGCTTTAGAGACGGCCACATTCACGTTAAATAGGGCACCATCGAAATCCGTTGAGACGACGCCTTATGAACTGTGGTTTGGCAAGAAACCAAAGTTGTCGTTTCTTAAAGTTTGGGGCTGCGATGCTTATGTGAAAAAGCTTCAACATAATAAGCTCGAACCCAAATCGGGGAAATGTGTCTTCATAGGATACCCAAAGGAGACTGTTGGGTACACCTTCTATCACAGATCTGAAGGCAAGACATTCGTTGCCAAGAATGGATCCTTTCTAGAGAAGGAGTTTCTCTCGAAAGAAGTGAGTGGGAGGAAAGTAGAACTTGATGAGGTAACTGTACCTGCTCTCTTATTGGAAAGTAGTTCATCACAGAAACCGGTTTCTGTGACACCTACACCAATTAGTGAGGAAGTTAAAGATGATGATCATGAAACTTCAGATCAAGTTATTACTGAACCTCGTAGATCAACCAGAGTAAGATCCGCACCAGAGTGGTACGGTAATCCTGTTCTGGAAGTCATGCTACTAGATCATGATGAACCTACGAACTATGAAGAAGTGATGGTGAGCCCAGATTCCGCAAAATGTCTAGAAGCCATGAAATCTGAGATGGGATCCATGTATGAGAACAAAGTGTGGACTTTGGTTGACTTGCCCGTTGATCAGCAAGCAATTGAGAATAAATGAATCTTCAAGAAGAAGACCGACGCTGACGGTAATGTTACTGTCTACAAAGCTCGACTTGTTGCAAAAGGTTTTCGACAAGTTCAAGGGATTGACTACGATGAGACCTTCTCACCCGTAGCGATGCTTAAGTCTGTCTGAATCATGTTAGCGATTGCCGCATTTCATGATTATGAAATTTGGCAGATGGATGTCAAAACTGCATTCCTGAATGGATTTCTGGAAGAAGAGTTGTATATGATGCAACCAGAAGGTTTTGTCGATTCAAAGGGAGCTAAAAAAGTGTGCAAGCTCCAGCGATCCATTTATGGACTGGTGCAAGCCTCTCGGAGTTGGAATAAACACTTTGATAGTGTGATCAAAGCATTTGGTTTTGTACAGACTTTTGGAGAAGCCTGTATTTACAAGAAAGTGAGTGGGAGCTCTGTAGCATTTCTGATATTATATGTGGATGACATATTACTAATTGGAAATGATATAGAATTTCTGGATAGCATAAAGGGATACTTGAACAAAAGTTTTTCTATGAAAGACCTCGGTGAAGCTGCTTACATATTGGGCATCAAGATCTATAGAGATAGATCAAGACGCTTAATTGGACTTTCACAAAGCACATACCTTGACAAAGTTTTGAAAAGGTTCAAAATGGATCATGCAAAGAAAGGGTTCTTGCCTGTGTTACAAGGTGTGAAGTTGAGTAAGACTGAATGCCCGACCACTGCAGAAGATAGAGAGAAGATGAAAGATGTTCCCTATGCTTCAGCCATAGGCTCTATCATGTATGCAATGTTGTGTACCAGACCTGAATGTGTGCCTTGCTATAAGTCTAGCAGTGAGGTACCAAAGTAATCCAGGAGTGGATCACTGGACAGCGGTCAAGAACATCCTGAAATACCTGAAAAGGACTAAGGATATGTTTCTCGTTTATGGAGGTGACAAAGAGCTCATCGTAAATGGTTACGTTGACGCAAGCTTTGACACTGATCCGGACGATTCTAAATCGCAAACCGGATACGTGTTTATATTAAACGGTGGAGCTGTCAGTTGGTGCAGTTCTAAACAAAGCATCATGGTGGGATCTAGGTGTGAAGCGGAGTATATAGTTGCTCCGGAAGCAGCAAATGAAGGAGTCTAGATGAAGGAGTTCATATCCGATCTAGGTGTCATACCTAGTGCATCGGGTCCAATGAAAATCTTTTGTGACAATACTGGTGCAATTGCCTTTGCAAAGGAATCCAGATTTCACAAGAGAACCAAGCACATCAAGAGACGCTTCCATTCCATCCGGGATTTAGTCCAGGTGGGAGACATAGAAATTTGCAAGATACATACGGATCTGAATGTTGCAGACCCATTGACTAAGCCTCTTCCACGAGCAAAACATGATCAGCACCAAGGCTCCATGGGTGTTAGAATCATTACTGTGTAATCTAGATTATTGACTCTAGTGCAAGTGGGAGACTGAAGGAAATATGCCTTAGAGGCAATAATAAAGTTATTATTTATTTCCTTATTTCATGATAAATGTTTATTATTCATGCTAGAATTGTATTAACCGAAAACATAATACATGTGTGAATACATAGACAAACAGAGTGTCACTAGTATGCCTCTACTTGACTAGCTCATTCATCAAAGATGGTTAAGTTTCCTAACCATATACATGAGTTGTAATTTTATTAACGGGATCACATCATTAGGAGAATGATGTGATTGACTTGACCCATTCCGTTAGCTTATCACTTGATCGTTTTGTTTGTTGCTATTGCTTTCTTCATGAATTATACATGTTCCTATGACTATGAGATTATGCAACTCCCGTTTACCAGAGGAACACTTTGTGTGCCACCAAAGGTCACAATGTAACTGGGTGATTATAAAGGTGCTCTACAGGTGTCTCCAAAGGTACTTGTTGGGTTGGCCTATTTCAAGATTAGGATTTGTCACTCTGATTGTCGGAGAGGTATCTCTGGGCCCACTCGGTAATGCACATCACTATAAGCCTTGCAAGCATTGCAACTAATGAGTTAGTTGCGGGATGATGTATTACGGAACGAGTAAAGAGACTTTCCGGTAACGAGATTGAACTAGGTATTGAGATACCGACGATCGAATCTCGGGCAAGTAATATACCGATGACAAAGGGAACAATGTATGTTGTTATGCGGTCTGACCGATAAAGATCTTCATAGAATATGTAGGAGCCAATATGGGCCTCCAGGTCCCGCTATTGGTTATTGACCGGAGAGGTGTCTCGGTCATGTCTACATACTTCTCGAACCCATAGGGTCCGCACGCTTAACGTTCGTTGACGATATAGTACTATATGAGTTATGTATGTTGATGACCGAATGTTGTTCGGAGTCTGGGACGAGATCACGGACATGACGAGGAACTCCGAAATGGTCCGGAGATAAAGTTTGATATATGGGATAGTAGTGTTTGATCTCCGGAAGGGTTCCGGAATTCACCGTAAGGGGTTCCGGATGTTTCCCGAAATGTTTGGGCACGAGAACACTTTATCTGGGCCAAAGGGGAAAGCCCATGAGGCTTTTGGAAAGTGCAAAAGGAAGTTTTGCGGAGACCAGAGGTTAGACGCCAGGAACCCTGGCGTCTAGGGGGTAGACGCCGGGAACCCTGGCGTCTAGCCCCGGAGTCCGAGAAGGACTCTTGCCTTTCGGGTGAAACCGACTTTGAGGAGGCTTTTACTCCAAGTTTCAACCCCAGGGCTCAACATATAAATAGAGGGGTAGGGCTAGCACCAAACACACATCAAGAAACACCAAGCCGTGTGCCGGCAACCCCGTCCCCTCTAGTTTGTCCTCCGTCATAGTTTTCATAGTGCTTAGGCGAAGCCCTGCGGAGATTGTTCTTCACCAACACCGTTACCACGCCATCGTGCTGTCGGAACTCATCTACTACTTCGCCCCTCTTGCTGGATCGAGAAGGCAAGGACGTCACCGAGCCGAACGTGTGCAGAACTCGAAGGTGCCGTGCTTTCGGCACTTGGATCGGTCGGACGTGAAGACGTACGACTACATCAACCGCGTTGATATAACGCTTCCGCGAACGGTCTACAAGGGTACGTAGACAACACTCTCCCCTCTTGTTGCTATGCATTACCATGATCTTACATGTGCGTAGGAATTTTTTTGAAATTACTACGTTCCCCAACAGCACAATAAGGTGTCTCGATACAATACAGAAGAACCCAAGTATAAACCCAAGTTGCCTCTATTCATCGGTCAAGGTGGCAGGGCTGGATGCTCGACACCTTATCTCATGCCACGAGATGAGTGGGAGGATGTCATGTTCTATATCTTGCACAACATCAAGGAAGTTGAGGATGAGTGGATGAGGTAATACCTTTGCACCATTCGTTTAGTCAATTCGTTATGTTCACTTTGCCTAGTTCTTATACCGCTTTTCTTATTGTAGTCGATTCGTTGAAGAAGAATGGACAGGAATGCTGCCTCCTACTGAAGCGGAGGCACTTGCTCTTCTCCGAAAGGTTGCTGATGGAAGGAAAAATTTCGTTGCGTGGTTCATGGAGAAAGTAATTTTTCACACTTCCCTATTACCTATTTCAATTAAACTGATGCACCCTATAATTTCAATTAAACTGATGCACCCTATAATTTCAATTAAACTTGTAGGGAAATGATCCGACCGAATCAATGGATGAAGAATTGAGATGGGTTTCCATGGGTTTTGACCCTGCCGTCATGACATGCCAAAAGTATGATGTGAATGGGTATCACTTCCATACAGAGGAGCACCAGAATAGTCGGCCTGATCCCAAAACCATAAATACCGGAGTCTTCACTGAAGGAGATAATAAAGTAGATTACTACGGAAGGGTAGGAAAAATATACGAGTTTACATTCAAACGTGGCCGCGAACACCTAAGTCTCACTGTATTCAAATGCCGATGGTTCGACCCCAAAAAGGGTCTGAGACATACGCCTTCTGTTGGTTTAGTTGAAGTTAAACCATCAACCGTCTATGCCGGAGATGATCTCTTTATCGCCGCTACCCAGGCCACACAAGTATATTATCTGCCTTACCCATGCCAGAAAGAGTACCTAAAGGGTTGGGAAGTTGTGTTCAAGGTGTCGCCACATGGTAAGCTACCGGACCCGAACGATGATGATTACTACAACATAAACCCCATGACATACGAGGGAGTGTTCTATCAAGAGGAACATGATGACGTGGTCCAAAAAAACGAGGATGATGACTTGGGTTATGTTGACCTGGACCCAAACGACGACGACGCACGGATTGATGGTGAGGCAGTTGTGAATCAAAGAGACATAATTATGCTTGAAAAGTTAAATGAAGACACTGACGATGAGGAAGAGCCTCCACCTCCGTCAGACAACGAAGAAGATATGCGTGATAGTGATGATGAGACCGGTCCACAAATAGATTACAATAGTGATGATTCATATGGGTTCTAGAAAATGTAAGTTCTTTTAATGATCATTACAATAGTATGCTTAATGTGCTCTTCTGCTATTAATGTTTTTCCTGTATGCTTGTTTAATTGATATCCTTACTAATTGTTTATTCTCTTCTCAATGCAGGTTTGCTAATCATGGGCAAGTCCAGCGGCGCCAGTTTCCTCAGTAAATTCAAAGGACTTACTCGGAGTGGACGAGCCCACAAGGTTCCCTCCCGACTACGTGAGAATGACACCTCACATGGAGGTGGAGGGGTCGGGGGAGGAGACCCTAGAGGAGGAGGCGGTGGGGGGAGAGCCCCTAGAGGAGGAGGAGGTGGGGGGAGAGGCAGCCGGGGCAAAAAACTTCGGGCCGTGTCCGAAATAGGAGGGTCTTCTTCGATGCCCTCCTATACAGAGGCACCTTCTGAGTCTGAGGAGGAGGAGTATGTTCCTGATGGCGAGGAGGAGGAGGGTGAGGAGGAGGAGGGCGAGGAGGAGGAGGGTGAGGAGGAGGAGGGTGAGGAGGAGGGCGACGAGAGTGGTGGAGGGGAGGTTGATCCCGAGTTGTGGGGTGACTTGCCACCGGGTGCTCCATAGGGGTGGCTGCGTGGTAATGTCGCACTACCTACACCACCTTCTATCGAGGAGCACAAGTGGCTCATTGAACCTGTGGGGACAGAGTAAGTGCCTCCCAATCATATTTTCAACACATGACAACATTTTCTTATTGTACAAATGGCAATCCTTTGATTCTTTTGTAGAAACTGGATCCTTCGCGGAAAGGGCTGTAAATCGAACGGCCTTATCACTGTCCTGTTGAAGCAGTTTTGGCCTGGCCTATTCTGCCCGCGGCCAGACAGGGACCCGCAGCTGCGGGTTTTGGCCACGAGCTGGGCCCACTACGAGGCTTGCAGCAACACGGAGTATGGGACGGCCGCTAAGGCCGTGATCACCAAATTTTGGGTAAGTTCTCTTCTGAATCACTTGTCTTCAGTTTCGTTCATGGTTTATCATTGAATCACTCAACTCATGCCTTGTTTGCTTCTGGTTTATGCATGATTGCAGCAACTCTATAGAGTTCTTGGCGAGCACAAGGCCAGAGCCGATGTGGTCTTTCTTGCGGCTGCGAAGAAGAAAGCTCGTCAGTTGTAGTACAAGGTGTGCTGGCTTGCCGTATCGCAGTACTACCACATCTACCTGCACCAAAAGATGACCAAAACTCAAGCACAGAAGCAACGACTTACCTTGAACAAGGAGTAGTTCATGATGGTAACTATTACTAACTTTTCATTGTTTCAAGCAGTCAACTATATGTTTCGTGCTCACATGTCATGCTTCCAAAATTTGCATAGGTTGTTCCTCGTTGGTGCTATGGAAGGCATGACGGATGGGCGAGTTTGGTGGATAGGTGGCTCGGCGACGATGCAGAGTTTGCTGCCAAGAGCATCAAGGCCCGGGCTAACCGTGGAAACAACGGGACATACGGCCAAGGAAATAGGAACCACTGGGGCTTCAAGGCCATGAAGGTATGTCTATGTGCATGATGCATTTTTGTTCTTCTTTACCGTCATGTTCTTATGTATGGCTAACTTCTGTTTGACGTTGCAGGAGGACAAGTTGAAGAGGCCGCTCTCAGACATGGAGTCGTGGAAGCTGGCCCGCGAGCGGAGTCATCCCAAGGAGGGCGAGAGCAGTACTATGGCAAGACCGAGGAGCACCTGGGGTCTTACACTCATCACTTTCAGAAGTTGCATCCGGATGTTCCTGTTGCTGAGGTCGCCCAGTCTCAGATCGACGACACGGCGGTGGTGGCCATCCAAGGGAAGAAGAATGGCCGGTATCCGTGTTTCGGTGGCTTGATCACTCCTTCGATCTCGTACACACGGCTTCGAGCTACCAACTCGAGCCAGTTAGAGAGTACGGGGCGTTCACAGACTCCCTTAGCCCGCCAGTATGTTGTAAGTACTTCCTCTTTATCTTTTTCTCTCTAGCATTCTCAGTTTATTTTCAGCATTGCTCACTTAGAAACAACCTAAATTATGTAGGCATATAAGGAGTTTGTCGAGCATAGGAATCTCGAGGTGCGGGAGTACTTGAAACGAGTGAAGGCAAACGATGATTACAACCGTCAGATGATGACGGTTAGTTTTACCCTCTTAAAACCAAGCTAAATTTTTGCACTTTCATTCCTTCTGACCTTCTAGTTTGCTTGTTTAACTAACATCCAGGCTATGTTGGTGTCTTGGAGTAACCGCATGGATCCACCACAAATGGGACCCCCCACCACCTGCGGGAGAACCCCCACACGTGCCCACGTTCGATGAATGGGTGGCACTAGGCAGTGATAGTCCGGTTAGTACATTTGCCTAACTACTGGCAAACTAGTTCTCGTTCATTCAACACTATCATATCATATTTACCGTTAGAATCTTTTCTGAAACATGTAGGGGACCGGTGGCTCGGCTCCTGCTCCGTCGACCCCAATCACTCCGATCTGGCAGAGTGATGGTGGTCGCGGTGGCGGTTTTGGCGGAGGTGGTCTTGGTGGTGGTGGTTTTGGCGGAGGTGGTTTTGGCGGAGGTGGTCTTGCTTGATGATTCCGTGCATGTGGCCGTCGTGCCATGCCTTTCATGTTCCTACTTTTATGATGTTCCATGTCTTGCACTACTTTTATGTTCATGAACTTCCGCCGGTGATGATCTTTAGATGATGATGATGAACTTGAGTATGTTTAGATGAACTTGAGTATGTTTAGATGATGAACTGTCATATTTCTGCATAATTCCATATTATTCTGCTTTGAAATGTTGTCAAATGAATTGGAAAAGAGAAAACAGGGAAAATAATAATAAAACTATGCCTACGGCAAAGCCGTCGGCATATATAAGCCCAGGAGTTACCAGGGCTCGCCGCGTGGCAGATCTATGCCGAAGGCTTTGCCGTAGGCATAGCCCTGCCGCCAGGAGGAACCAGGGAATGACACGTGGCAGAGCTATGCCTACGGCAAAGCCGTTGGCATAGATCCATCTATGTCTGCCGTAGGCATAGCCCTGCCACCAGGAGCACCATGGGTTCGTCAGCGCTTTTGACAGCGCCGTCCGTTGCCGTCAGACGGAAAACACTGCCGACGGCTAAACTATGCCGACGGCTGATGCCAGGCCGTCGGCATAGAGCCCTATGCCGACGGTCTGACAAGACTACGCTGACGATATCTACGCCGACGGGTCTATGCCGACGGCAGCCGTAGGCATAGATCTATGCCGACGGTACAGCCCCTATGCCGACGGCCCATGGCCGTAGGCATAGACCGCGAGTCCGGTAGTGACTCAATCGGATCCAATCTGCTGGGCGTGGACGTACGCGATCAAGAATTAAGACAGCAACCAGCTTTCTTGGCTTTGCTTTAGGGCACTCATAGAATAAAAGTAAAAGCATGGTCATGCCTATGGTCATCTGTTTTTGCATCAGCTATATGAATCAGAAGACACTACTAAATTTTTTTATTTTTTTATTCAAGAACATGCAGGAGCGTTGCATGTCTTTTCAATTAAAAAGAAGAGGGAGTCCAATTAACTACAAATAAATAAATTCATCTTTGCCCAGTTCCAAGCTGTGTGCCGAGCTCCCACTCATGGGCGCACCGCAACATGATACTCGGCAAACCATCTGTGCACAACTTACAAGTTTGGCAAACTATATCTTGGACGTTGACAGTGGGCATCCAAGCGCCGCAGCTGCCGAGAGCTGCACTCGGCAAAAGGTACCTTTATCGAGTCCAGTACTCGGCAAAAGCTGCAAGTAACAAGATAATTTTTAAAAACATATAATAGATTGATGACATACAACAAACCATCTTTAGCAACATGATAGAAGATGCACACCAAGTGCTTTATTACTTCCCAAAGCCAACATTGCATGGACCATAAATCAATGAATTAAGCTGGGCACTTATAAACTACTTACTGTCCATGCAACTTACATTTATAGTAATAGGTACTCCCTTTATTAATGTGCATATAGCACAATATCTTATGGATAGACCTCAATGACACATCGAGCTCCTAGTTTCTTCACAATTTTGTAGTCCGTGAACCCCGCTCTAGTGAACAGTTTGCTCCAGTCATTTTCATCCCGTTGACGCCCTTTTGAGTTCACCATCATAAGCATATCCATAAGGAGTTGGGCTTCAAACATTATTGGCCCTAAGGAAGGTCCAACCACAATTTCAATGATTATTATCTTCCCTCCCTCCTCGCGCGAAGGAATGGCCTTCTTGCACTGAGCTAGGATTTTCACGCAATCCTCATCGCTCCAGAAGTGTAGCACAAGCTGCAACAATATGCAAACCATTAAGATCAAGAGCTCCAAATAATGTTTTTTTGCGAAACAAAATAAAAAATAAAGCACTCTCTCTTGAATTGTTACTACCTACCTTGAGCATCACAGCTTGTGATGATGGGACGGAATGGAACAAGTCACCTGCGACATAGGTAACGAGACCATCTGCTGGGGCTTTGTCGACCACCTTCGGAAGGTCTAGCACAGTGCACTTGATGTGGGGGTAAGCCTTGATGATGGCTCTCGCCGTCGTACCATCACCACCGCCGCAGTCAGTCAATGAGTCTAGCCCCTTGAAAAGGTCATGGCACTCCCGCATCACCGTGGCAATCCCCAGGTTGTCGTGGGCAGCCAAGCCTTGTGTGACAACATCGTCCAGCTCCTTGTCTAGGAGCGGCGTTCTGTCATCACAGAGCGGCACCCCGAAGATGTCCTCAAAGGGTGACGGCACCGGTGGCTCATGGTCCTTCTTGAACCAGCCGGCCAGCCCCATCGCCGCCTCCGTATAATGCGGCGAGGTCACGCCAATCACAAAATACTTCTGGCTGTGGTGCTCATCCGCTACTACACCGTGCACCAGGATGCGGGACAACGGTGTGAGGCGGTAGATCGCCTCAGACCCAGAGTCGTTGTCGGCGGCGAAGACGCCCGACGTGACGAGCACGCACATGACCCGGCGGAGAAATGGCATCTTAACCGAGGGAAGGGACAGCGCGGACATCAGGTCGGGCAGCGAGGCGGCCCCGCCGAGCCGGTGGATGGCAGTCGGAATCTCGAGCTCGACGGCGCAGCGTAGACCCATGGAGGAGAGGTAGTAGAGGCTGTGGCGCCACAGGTCAGCTTGTGCCTGCAGCAGCTCAGCGTCCGTGGGAACCTCTATGGTCTGTGCCTGAGCCGCCATTGCTCCTCTCTTTCTGGTCACTCTCCCCTTTTGTGTTCAGTTCTATACTTCGATGACGAGTGTGTAGTGCTATATATTGCTTGCTTTGAGAGCTCACTGGTGTCTATGCAAATGTTGATAGTACATTGGTAGCGCTAGCCTACCAGCATCGGTAGCTCAGCTACTGCTGAGGAGCAGCGAACATATTCATGTTTGGATAAGCGTGGAGGCAAAGGTGGCAGCTAAAGTAGATCACGCGGCACGCGTGGGTATATAAAAGTATGAATATGTAACTGTATATGAAACTCGAATCAGTCACACGCGACACACGAGAGAATAAAATATATATGTGTGTTTAATGATATGCACTCCTACACCAACAAGTTTTTTCTTTGATAGACACACACAAGTTTGCAGCACTACAGAAATGTCTGGATGATCGACTATTTGGATGCAAAACAGAAATGATATTCCCTCCGATCCATATTAACAGTCGCTGACTTAGTACAACTTATCAAAGTTCACCAAAAATACAAAGCACCGCAAAGACGATAAAAATTACAACAAGATTTTGAGACCATTGAACATTATGCGAGACAATGTCCCATGTAACGTTCATTTGCTCACATCTGCCGGCAAGGTATATCGTTCAGCATATCTGATCGACAGATGATTACACAACCACTGGTCTTATACTCTAATAAAGAAACAAACGCAAGGAACGCACGCAACAAGTGGTCAGTGTCCAATGCACTGCATTTGCAAAAAAAAAAGTGTCCAATCCACCGTTTATTTTTAATTATGTTAATGCGCCACTCACGTCGGTGCTCAGTATAGGCCAGCTTGCGGTGTTAGTGACATTTATATTAATTTCAAAGCAATAATTTATGCCAGTGGCTCCCTCTCTGGACTATAAATAGGACCCCCGTCTATCTGGCGATGTAACACATAACAACACACGCCATGGATTTATTACTGCCACTTATACCACTTCTTTTGGTGAGTATAGGAGCACTGGTTTATACGGCATGCATATTCTTCTATCAGATATTTCTGCGCACACGAATTTCATAGCTATGTGGTTGGTGTACACGTTCTTACTCGTTGTTATGAATGCAGATTGCTGGAGGAGACAGTCAGCATGTGAGTTTCACTGATGCTGCCATGACGACATCACCAA
>NC_041392.1:48822955-48881647 GCF_002162155.2 Triticum dicoccoides
AAACTGCCCCCAGCTATCAGCGACTTGATAGCCCAACAAGATGGTCTCTAGCCCAACAAGATGGCCTCTATTCCACCCAACGAGCGCGCGCGGGGGCTGGCATGCAAGATGACTGTTCTATTCCACCCCAGTTGCCATGTGGCAAAACAGACAAACTAACCTTGGGGATCCTGGTCTCATTGGTTTGATAATCAATTGTATAACTTAATGTTTCCGGACCTGAGCGAGAATTAAACCTAAGCTATAGTTGAAAAGTAAAAAAAGTAAAAAAAAGGGGGTTTAATAAATGTTTAGATGAAACAGAAGACATTGTTCACTATAATAAAAGATTGTGTTTCGGGCTAGCCCTTTCACTGGTATATGCATATCAAGTATTAGTTTCATTTATTTCTCCATGTATATTGCACAAACGTGAGTTTGGTTAGTTTTGTTGTTGTGATGACTCTAATGCACAGAAATATCACGAAACATATTCTTTGTACATCTAAATGGTTTTCAAAATTGATGTTGTATGGTTTTGGACCTGGCTGTGTAAATTAGACCTCAGCCATATATAGTTCAAGAGTAAAACTAATAGATATTTTTTTGGGGATTAATGAATGTCTAGATGCATAGAATACAATGGTCACTAGATATGGTAAAAGATTGTGTTGCAAACTATCTATTTCATACGCATATGGATATCAATGATTAATTTCATTTATTTCCCTGTGCATATTGCAAACGTGAGTTTGTTGTTTGCATGTGTTCAGTGCCTCATCTAATTCGAATTAGTACTACTTGTTCTTACCACTATGAAATTACTCATAATCATTATCTCTTTTCATATGTGCATCCGGTGTGTTCCTCTCTAGATGACATTACTATTCAATCCAATGACCTCAAGTTTTTCAAAGGACTGCGGAAAATTGGACCAAAATATGGAAGAGTCAAACCAGAAGATGATAACGGGGATAAACATGTTCATATTGCATCTCAAGTTGATGATGGTTTAGAGGAGGTCTCTGAGTCAGAACATGAAGGGGATCCAAAAAGACTTACAATGTCATATGGGCCAGAACTTGAAGAGGGTCCAGATAAACTTACAATGTCGTATGAGAAAACACATGAAGAGGAACCAAAAATAATTACAATGTCATATTGGTCAGAACTTGAAGGGAGTCACCATAAACTTACAGTGTCATATGGGACACAAGATGAAGAGGATCCAGAAAAACTTACAATGTCATATGGGTCACAATATGACGAAGATCCAGATAAACTTACAATGTCATATGGGTCAGAACATGAAGATCACCAAGAAAAAGTTACAATGTCTTATGTGTCAGAACATGAAGATGATCCTGATAAACTTACTATGTCACATGATTAGAACATGATGAGAATCCACATAAAATTATAATGGCGTACATGTCAGAGCATGAAAAAGATTTGAAGTATGTTTCTCGTGTAATGGTTCTGTTGTAGTTGTCTATGCCATGTACTCCACTTGTTGTGACTTTGGACTTGTTGCCTTGCATCAATTTTAATAAATAAAATGATTGTGTGCATTACCATGATGCACAGACCAGGGTTTTAAACCTTATTTTTCTTTAAAGAAATTGAGTTTTGCTTCGTTACACCTCCATAGAAAAGTTGTACAGATTCCGATGTTGATTAAAGGTGGAGATTAGAAGTTACCCCTTCAATCAAAAATATTATATTTTTCTGATGTCTTGTTTGATCCATTGAGGTAATTGAGATTAGAATTAGTTGATCGTGAATGTACAAGAATACCCCTTTTAAGTAACTTTAAGAATAGTATAGACTTTAGGTGGGGGAGGGGGTGTACCGAAGCAAAACTCAAAAAAAAAATCTTCCACAAATATGTTACACATATGGTAGAAAAACATGCTTACGTTCTTTGACAACAAACTACTCTTTAAAAAATTCAATGTAGTTTAGGAGTCACCATGTTCACGCTTACATCCACAACAAGCAAAGAAAGCAGGCAGACGTTGCCTCCTTCCGTGACATGTTGATGCTAGGGTCGGTAATCACTAGTGAAAAATATAGGTGCTATAGTAAAATAGCACCGGCTTAAAATCCATTATTATCGCGCTATGGCAAGCATAGAAGAATTAAACAAAATGTCTAACCTGATATGGAGACGGGATTGAAACATGTTGCATACAACATTCAGGGGCTATCGATGTGTCCCAACCTAGGATGTTCCTACCTCTCACATTATTATTGCACGAGCCAACTGTAGAAAAATATGGCATGCATATAATTCCAATGGAGCATACACAAAACGTTCAGTTTTGCGACCAATTTTGAACAGCAAGGTGTTAATTTATTGGATGACTAAACAATCTTTCTTGATCAAAACAAAAATTACAAATGAGAATTTGGCAGTAGAACGTATATATAATGCTGGATTTAATTAATTAGGCTAGGTGCTAAGTCATATCTCTCTCATCACAGGTTCACTTTATTTACCCTAGTGGACTTCATAATTATCATATGATAAGGTGATCACACTTCTCAGCTCATCACCTACAACAAAATGACACATGAAGTTTGAGAGATCTCTGTTAAAAAGTGATTTGAGACTGGCAAGAATCGGCAACATTATAAATACATGGGTAGTTGAATGGGTGCAAAAAAGGTTCAAACATTTACCATTCAGGCTGGTTTCACTCTTAGTTGTAACAACCTGCAAATAAAATATACCAACACAAAGGTTAGTTTGCAATGTTGCAGCTCAAATTTACATATCTACAAAACCTACCAAGACATAATACATGGTCATCATATATCTGATCTTTTTGTTTTTGTTGAAGGAAGTATCAGAGGAGAAATAGCAACATAACATGTTGGCCAGTTTGCATGTAGGTGTAATTTTTTTAGTAAGTGAATTGTTCTGCTTTGGAGAAGCCGTTGAGGCAGCGGCTGATTATGCTGACCTTTTTGATTGTGCACATGGACAATTCCCAATTAAATATTTGGGAATACCAATTCATTATCGGCGTCTCACTATTGCGGAGTGGAAGCATGTAGAGGAGCGATTAGAGAAACGATTGAGCAGCTGGAAAGGCAAGTTGCTCTCGGTTGAAGGACGATTGGTTTTAATAAACTCTGTCCTCACAAATATGGTTTTCTATATGCTTTCGTTCTTCCAGCTCCCAAAGGGGTCTTGCAAAGACTGGATTATTTTAGGTCCAGGTTCTTTTGGCAAGAAGATGGTGAAAAGAGAAAATATAGGCTGGCCAAATGGAGTGTGGTTTGTAGGCCGAAAGACCAGGGTGGCCTCGGTATTCATGACCTACAGGTCAAGAATGAGGCCCTACTTAGTAAATGGTTGTTCAAACTTCTTACTGAGGATGGTGTTTGGCAAACCATGCCGCGCAATAAGTATATAGGCCAAAAGGTAGTGTCTCAGGTATATTGGAAACCTGGAGACTCACACTTTTGGGCCGGCCTAATGTCGGCAAAGAAACATCTCTTTCGTTTTGGGTCTTTCGCGATAAAGGATGGGTCTGAGATTCGTTTTCGGGAAAACATCTCGCTAGGCAATGCTAGCCTCCGAGAACAATACCCAGCCTTATACAACATTGCACGCGATAAGAATAATACTATTGCGCAAGTGCTCAGCTCATCCTCGCCAAATATTTCTTTCAGGCGGGATTTGATTGGCACCCGACTTATGTCATGAAATAATCTATTGTCCCGTCTGGATTCGATTATCCTGACACAAGATCGTGATGTGTTTCGTTGGAACCTTACTACATCAGGATCTTTCACAGTAGACTCTATGTATCGTGCACTCACGCATTCTGAGGTACCGGTGAGTAATAACAAAAAAAATTAGAAAGCGAAGGTACCACTGAAAGTCAAAATATTCATGTGGTATCTCCGTAGGGGAGTTGTGCTAATGAATGACAACCTCGCACGGCGCAACTAGTCGGGAAGTAAGAAGTGTTGTTTTTGTACTCATGACGAGACAATTAAACACTTCTTTTTTCACTGTAAGTTTGCGCGTTCTACGTGGTCAGCCATCCAAATAGCGTCAAATTTGTATCCGCCCACAAGTGTTGCCAATATTTTTGGTCATTGGATGGATGGTATTTCAAATAAGTACAAAACGCTAGTAAGGGTGGGAGCGTATGACTTACTATGGTCGCTTTGGCTATGTAGAAATGATGTTTTTAATGACAAAACTGTTTCTCCTTTGCATGTTATTTTCCGTTGTACGCAGTTGCTTTCTCCTTTGCATGTTATTTTCCGTTGTACGCAGTTGCTTTCTCCTTTGCATGTTATTTTCCGTTGTACGCAGTTTCTTCGTACGTGGTGCAAACTACAACGAGCGGAGTACCAACCGCTATTCAAGACGGTGTGTACGTTGTTGGAGCAGGTGGCTACGGAGGTTCTTACCCAATAAGGATGGCAGCATAATCTCTGGCTCGGTCCACCATCTCTTTCGACATAGGCATATGTTGGAAATATGCCCTAGAGGCATTAATAAATTGGTTATTATTATATTTCCTTGTTCATGATAATCGTTTATTATCCATGCTAGAATTGTATTGATATGAAACTCAGATACATGTGTGGATACATAGACAACACCATGTCCCTAGTAAGCCTCTAGTTGACTAGCTCGTTGATCAATGGATGGTTACGGTTTCCTGACCATGGACATTGGATGTCGTTTATAACGGGATCACATCATTAGGAGAATGATGTGATGGACGAGACCCAATCCTAAGCCTAGCACAAGATCTTGTAGTTCGTATGCTAAAGCTTTTCTAATGTCAAGTATCATTTCCTTAGACCATGAGATTGTGCAACTCCCGGATACCGTAGCAGTGCTTTGGGTGTGCCAAACGTCACAACGTAACTGGGTGGCTATAAAGATACACTACAGGTATCTCCGAAAGTGTCTGTTGGGTTGGCACGAATCGAGACTGGGATTTGTCACTCCGTGTAAACGGAGAGGTATCTCTGGGCCCACTCGGTAGGACATCATCATAATGTGCACAATGTGATCAAGGAGTTGATCACGGGATGATGTGTTACGGAACGAGTAAAGAGACTTGCCGGTAACGAGATTGAACAAGGTATCGGGATACCGACGATCGAATCTCGCGCAAGTATCGTACCTCTAGACAAAGGGAATTGTATACGGGATTGATTGAATCCTCGACATCGTGGTTCATCCGATGAGATCATCGTGGAACATGTGGGAGCCAACATGGGTATCCAGATCCCGTTGTTGGTGATTGGCCGGAGAGTTATCTCGGCCATGTCTGCACGACTCCCAAACCCGTAGGGTCTACACACTTAAGGTTCGATGACGCTAGGGTTATAGGGAATAGATATACGTGGTTACTGAATGTTGTTCGGAGTCCCGGATGAGATCCCGGACGTCACGAGGAGTTCCGGAATGGTCCGGAGGTAAAGATTAATATATAGGAAGTATGGTTTTGGCCACCGGAAGTGTTCCGGGCATCACCGGTAGTGTACCGGGACCACCGGAGGGGTCCGGGGGTCCACCAGGTGGGGCCACCAGCCCCGGAGGCCTACATGGGCCAATAGTGGGAAGGGACCAGCCCCTAAGTGGGCTGGGGCGCCTCCCCACCAAGGCCCATGCGCCTAAGGGGAAGAGGGGGCAAACCCTAAGGGCAGATGGGCCTTAAGGCCCATGCCTGGTGCGCCTCCCTCTCCCCCTCCACTTGGCCGCCACCCTAGATGGGATTGGGGCTGGCCGCCGCCCCTAGGGTGGAACCCTAGGTGGGGCGCACCCTCCCTCTCCCCTATATATACTTGAGGACTTGGGGCTGCCAACAGATGAGTTCCTCTCCTTCTTGGCGCAGCCCTACCCCTCTCCCTCCTCGTCTTTTGCGGTGCTTGGCGAAGCCCTGCTGGAGTACCACGCTCCTCCACCATCACCACGCCGTCGTGCTGCTGCTGGATGGAGTCTTCCCCAACCTCTCCTTCTCCCCTTGCTGGATCAAGGCGTAGGAGACGTCACCGGGCTATACGTGTGTTGAACACAGAGGTGCCGTCCGTTCGGCACTAAGATCATCGGTGATTTGGATCATGACGAGTACGACTCCATCAACCCCGTTCACTTGAACGCTTCCGCTTAGCGATCTAGAAGGGTATGTAGATGCACTCTCCTTCCCCTTGTTGCTAGATTACTCCATAGATTGATCCTGGTGATGCGTAGAAAATTTTGAATTTCTGCTACGTTCCCCAATAGCATAGTGTCAGTCTATGGACTCTACTGTTCCCGAATTGTCAGTCTTTTACCGTTTTGTTTATCAGACTACTGCTGTTTGACTGTGTGCATCCTAATTATGCAGAGGCCGGGTGATACTCTTAATGCTTTGTGTGACTTTGATGCTACATTTTGAGATAATAAAACCGCCCTTTATAAAAAAAAATCAACATACCTCCAAAATGAAACTCTATAATCAACACTGGAGTTCGGACATCCTCCGCCACTGAGCCTTCCCACTAAACTCGAATTACGGAACACACAGAAGCATATTAACAGTCTATTCATACGTAAGTGCCGAGGTGCTCAACTGATAAGCTGATCTACTACTCCCAGAGGTGAAGTCTTTGTGGAACAGGAAAGGTTATCTTTGCGCTGCGAACCGGAGCAGCATCACGCAAAGGCCTCATATGTTGTGCCTTCCTAGACGATCTTGGATTCTGGTGGCAGAATGGAACAAACAGCCCGACCAGCGTCCCAACGGAAGGAGAGCAGTAAGAGGCCTGCAGGCATGCCGGAAGAGGTCTTGAGCAGAAGAACGACGCGCACAGGCCAGTTAGGATGCACCTTCTTCAACAATCTGAGTGGCTAACAACAGAATCATAGCCTGGCCCGCATCCCAACCAAACTGATGCCTTGGAGGCCTGGCAGACCGATGGCTGGTGGTCGAGGCAGGGTGATCTCATTATAGGCCACCAGTAGGCAGTAGCCCAGTTAGCCATTGTTGTTGTTAGGGAGTACCAAACGATGTATTGTTAATTTCTCAAAAGAAATACAATGTACTGTTAACACTATTTTTTCTTTTTCTTTTTTTGAACAGGCCAACTTATTCAATTGCACCAATCACTTGTTTTTAACATTAAAAAAAGGTTTCGTAGATACCTTTTGACTTGATATTAGATAAACATTTCCTCGTTTGGAAATAGTACATGCTTCAACTGAAGGGAAAGCAAGAGTACAGATTTCACAACTTCAGACTTGGACACCTGGTACAAGCTCCAATTGAAGGTTTTCTTCATGGTAAATCATTTTTCAATTAGGACCGGAAGTGAACTACAGCCCGCGAAGCCAAACCCAACACCTCAGTTACCTCGTTCTTCTCCTCAGCGGTCCGTGGATATCTCGATGGACAAATCTTGTCCTTGACCTCAAGATCCAAGTCACCACAGTGCCCACACACCTTTCGGTCGTGCAGATATATCTCTGCCATATTAACCGCAGCTTCCGCGAGACACCTCATGTATCGCACAAAGTTGTCGTCGCCTCGTCGGGCTGGATGGGTGCATGTATTCCATTCTTATCATTTTAAGCGCTCCACCAAGATGTATGTGACATGGAAGAGTAACCCATGACTCTAACTCTTTGTGCATTTGCAGTCCAAAGCAAATTTTAAATATGCACAAATTTAGGGGGAGCTCTTACTTATCACATACTTCTCAAAGCGACGATATATTTCATGCTTATTATCATTTGTCGAAGCTTTGATCTATATATTGTCATCAATTACCAAAAAGGGAGAGATTGAAAGTGCAACTATCCCTAGGTGGTTTTGGTCATTCATAACAACTGATAGCTCATTGAGCTAATGCTATTCCAAGGTGATTATGTCAGGAAAGCTCAATGATTGGCATTGCATGGATGTGAAAGTGGAACCCTCAAAAAGCTAAGGACTAAGGATTGGGTCAAGCCCAAAAGCTCAAGACTCTTCATTTTATATTTTAGTGATCCAAGATCACATTGAGTCTTTAGGAAAAGCCAATACTATCAAGGAGGGATGAGGTGTTGCTTAATGAGCCTCTTGCTTCATGTGCTTAGTGATATGCTCCAAAAACCCTCAACTACTTTCCCATATCCACAAATGACCTAAACCCTAAGCCAAACTCGGTCATACCGATTCTTTCTATCCGGCGCCACCGAGTTTCACTTGTCATAAGCCACTGCCAAACCCTAGGAATTCGGTCCTACCGATAGGGATCTCGGTCTCACCGAGATGGGATTGCAAACTCTCTATTTCCCTTTCGTAACTTTTCGGTCTCACCGAAAGAGCGAATCGGTCCCACCGAGATTGCAATGTAAACTCTCTGTTTCCTTTTTGTAACTTCTCGGTCTCACCGAAAGAGCAAATCGGTCCCGCCGAGTTTACCTGACCAACTCTCTAGCTAGCTTATTACCAAACTCGGTCTCACCGAGTTTGTCTAATCGGTCTCACCGAGATTACGTTATGCCCAAACCCTAACCATATCGGTCCTACCGAGTTGCATGTCAGTCCCACCGAAAATCTCTAACGGTCACTAGGTTTACCTTTTCGGTCCGACCGGGTTTGTTGATTCGGTCCCACCGAGATTTGTAAATTGTGTGTAACGGTTAGATTTTGTGTGGAGGCTATATATACCCCTCCACCTCCTCTTCATTCATGGAGAGAGCAATTAGAACACACATACAATTCCAACTCATATGGTCTGAGAGAGAACCACCTACTCATGTGTTGAGACCAAGATATTCCATTCCTACCATATGAATCTTGATCTTTAGCATTTCCCAAGTTGCTTTCCACTCAAACCTTCTTTCCACTAGATCCAAATCCTATGAGAGAGAGTTGAGTGTTGGGGAGACTATCATTTGAAGCACAAGAGCAAGGAGTTCATCATCAACACACCATTTGTTACTTCTTGGAGATTGGTGTCTCCTAGATTGGCTAGGTGTCACTTGGGAGCCTCCGACAAGATTGTGGAGTTGAACCAAGGAGTTTATAAGGGCAAGGAGATCGCCTACTTCGTGAAGATCTACCGCTAGTGAGGCAAGTCCTTCGTGGGCGATGGCCATGGTGGGATAGACAAGGTTGCTACTTCGTGGACCCTTCGTGGGTGGAGCCCTCCGTGGACTCACGCAACTGTTACCCTTCGTGGGTTGAAGTCTCCATCAATGTGGATGTAGGATAGCACCACCTATCCGAACCACGGGAAAAACATCCGTGTCTCCAATTGCGTTTGAATTCTCCAAACCCTTCCCTTTACATTCTTGCAAGTTGCATGCTTTACTTTCCGCTGCTAATATACTCTTTGCATGCTTGCTTGAATTGTGTGATGATTGCTTGACTTGTCCTAAAATAGCTAAAATCTGCCAAGAACTAAAATTGGGAAAAGGCTAAGTTTTTATTTGGTTAAGTAGTCTAATCACCCCCCCCCCCCTCTAGACATACTTTTGATCCTACAAGTGGTATCAGAGCTTTGGTCTCCATTTGCTTTGATCTCCATAGCTTTTGGTGGTCATAGCCTTGGTTTCACAACCTAGGAGAGTATGGCGTCTAGCGAGGGAAATTATCACCGTAGAGGTCCTTACTTTGATGGTACTAATTTTGCTAGTTGGAAGCATAAAATGAAAATGCATATTCTTGGACATAACCCTGCCGTTTGGGCTGTTGTGTGTGTTGGTTTGCAAGGTGACTTCTTTGATGGGAGAGAACCAAACCGTGAAGCTACCGCGGATGAGTTGAAGATGTTGCAATACAATGCTCAAGCTTGCGATATTCTCTTCAACGGATTGTGCCCCGAAGAATTCAACAAAATTAGCCGTCTTGAGAATGCAAAGGAAATTTGGGACACTTTGATCGATATGCACGAAGGTACAGACTCCGTCAAGGAATCCAAGTTGGATGTGCTTCAAAGTCAACTTGACAAGTTCAAAATGAAGGATGGTGAAGGTGTCGCTGAAATGTACTCTAGGCTTGCTCTCATCACAAATGAGATTGCCGGCTTAGGAAGTGAAGAGATGACCGATAGATTCATCATCAAGAAGATTCTAAGAGACTTGGATGGAAAATATGATACCGTGTGCACATTGATCCAAATGATGCCAAATTACAAAGATCTCAAGCCAACGGAGGTGATTGGAAGAATTGTTGCTCATGAGATGTCACTTAAGGATAAAGAGGAACTTCACAACAAATCAAGTGGTGCCTACAAAGCCTCATGTGAAGTCCCTACATCATCAACTGAGAAACAAAACTTCAATGAAGAATTGAGATTAATGGTGAAGAACTTCAACAAGTTCTACAAGAGTAGAAGCAAAGATAGAAGCTTCAAGTCAAGGTCCTACAATGACAAAAGATCTTCTAGTCGAGAGCGAAACTGCTACAATTGTGGAAGACCCGGACACTATTCCAATGAGTGTACGGCTCCCTACAAGAGAAGAGAAGATTCTCCAAAAAGAAGAAGCAAAGAATCACCACCAAGAGAGAGAAGGAGTAGAGATGATCGTTATGAACGGAGATACTCACGGAGAAGCAAGGATTCGGAAAGGAAAGAAAAATCATCAAGGAGCTACACAAAACGAAGACATCAAGCTCATGTTGGTGAATGGGTATCCGGCTCCGACTCCGACAGCCACTCCGAGAGAAGTTATCACTCCGACTCCGAAGATACTCAAGATGAAGGTGTTGCCGGTCTAGCACTTGTGTCAACCAACTCCTACGACATATTTGACTCACCAAATGAAGGAATTGGAAGATGCTTCATAACCAAAGGTCCTAAGGTAACACACCCCGAGTATGTTGATTTTAATAGTGATGAAGATGACTTGTTAGGTGATGATGATTTACTTATTGACAACTCTAGTGATGAATACTATGATGAAACGTCAATTAATCATGCTAATCAAGATAAAACGAATGACAATGATAAGAAGAAGATTGAGGCTCTAACTAAAGAACTAAACACTCTTAAGTTAGCTCATGGAACTATCTTCGAAGATCATCGAGAACTTTTAAGAGCTCATGACAAGCTACGCTTTGAAAAGCTCAATCTTGAGCAAGAGCATGAGTTTTTAAAAGCAATCAATGATGATCTCCGCAAGAAAAGTTCTTCTTACATTGCCAAGCGTTTACTCTTATCCACTTACATGCCTCAAGTCAAGTCTAGTAACAAGAACAAGAAAGATTCTTCCTCCAGTAGTAACAATGATCATGCTAAATCCAATATTGTTGCTTCTAGTAGTTCTCTTGATTCCACTAATGATTCTCTTAGCCAAGTTACACTTGAGCAAGAAAATAGCTTATTGAAGGGAATTATAGAGAAAGGAGTGTACAAAAGCCTTGTCGGGAGTAAGCAATTCGAGGAAATTGTGCGCAAGCAAGGAATGCACCGGAAGAATCAAGGTATTGGTTTTGAACGAAAGTTCAATGCCAATGGAGTTGAGTGGGAAGAAGATCAATACCCCAAGACAAAGTTTGTCCCTCAACAAGAGAAGTATGATACTTCCTTCAAGGGGACACAAGCTCAAGATGATCTTCCACCACAAGACTACAAGCAAAAAGGCAAGGACAAGCTTCAAGAGGAAATTGATGCATTTGAAGAAGCTCCTAAGACCTTAGTCAAGTGGATTCCCAAGACCACTTCAAGTTCCACTTCATCAAGTACGACTACAACTCCAAGGATTCCCGTCAAGATGGTGTGGATCCAAAAGAAGAAGAACTAGAGAGTTCTTGAGGGTGACTCCGCCAACATACTTCACTCTTATCATTTTGGCAAGAACAAGTGCAATCAACTTCCACATCTTGCACTAGTTCAAGGAGTCACAAACCCTCTTGATGGTAAGACAAGGGACAAGGTAACCTAAAAGTTTTCATGGACGTCATCTTGTATGTGCATCACTCTATGTCTATGGATATCCTTGTTTGTTCCTTGTGGGACTAACCCATGTAGGTATTGAAAGTGCAATTCACTCAAATGGATAGCTCCAAGTGATCTACATCAACATTGAGCATCCACATCTTCAACATCTACATGAAGTCATCATCGACAATACCCAAGGTTAGTTCATCCCTCTTAGGGGGGATATCACATCTAGGGGGAGCTTTACTCTAAGACTTGAGCTAAAGCAACTCTAAAGATGTGAACACAACAATGCTTTATGTAAATTGGTAACCCCACTTGAGCTTAAACGATGAGTATGACCTATGATCAAGTGTTCTCACTTGACTCCTAAGTCAATATACTCATATATAGATGACCTAGTCATCGCAAATTGCTTGATAGATGCTAGAATTGGTTGTGCATGCTTTGTCACATATTTCATTTGACATCTTATTGTGTGAGCATGTTGGTTGCATATTTTACTCATTCGAGGACATCCACTTCTTGTTCTGATTGTTTGGTTTTATTTCCTTTTGCCAAGTGGATGGACAAGAATGCCTAAGAACCTCCTCTAGCTATCTATGCTTTTCTCGTCTCAAACTCTATTCATGCTACATCACAAAATTTGATCAAGTCAGATTCGAACCACTCTGTGTGAGGAGCGCTCGGAGTCCCCGATTCATCATAGACTTAAACTTCCAAAACCTCTTTGTGATTCTCGGTCTGACCGATACCCTACTTTCGGTCCTACTGAGATCATTAAGTTGATCTAGGTTTTCGATCTCGGTGCAACCAATTTGAACCATTCGGTCACACCGAGTTGCAACAACTGTATACAGTTTTGCATCTCGGTGCCACCGAGTTGTTCCACTCGGTCACACAGACAGGGTCGGGCTATATATAGTCACGGGCAAAAATTTGTAAATTTCTCCGAACCCCTTCGCCCGCGCGATAGCCTGCTCTGCCAACTTGGTCTCTGGATCGTCTTCTCGCCGCCAGCCGCCTCCAGTCGCTGGTCTCTGTCGCCGTCAACGGGAATCAACCCCGCCGTTGCCGCCGTAGCGAGTCTCCGCCGAACTAGGGTATGGACTCGATCTTTATGCTATTCTCCAATCCGATTCCTAGCACATTGTGATCATCATGATTCTTGCCACGATTGATAAACTTTTATCCAGTCAATGAACTCGTAGATTAGGTTTAATTCGAAAATTTTAGGGTTAGGTTTCCGCCGAAACCATCTCGGACCCACCGAGTTGAAAAACTCGGTCCCACCGATTTGGCTTATGCCATTGCACAAGTGAGACTCGGTCTGACCGAGAATTACTTATCGGTGTGACTGATTTTCGAACTCTGTGAAACCCTAGCAGTCTCGGTGCCACCGAACTGTGACTCGGTCTGACCGAGTTCACTAGTTTAGGTTCCAAAACTGCTTCGGTATCACCGAGTTTAGAAATCGGTAGATCCGAGATGCTTTCAGTGGGAAACTAAAACTAAGTTTTTGAATTAATCTTTTGCAAAAATCTCTGCATTTTGTGATGCTCATCCACTCTATCTCATCTATAACCTATTCACAGGGTCAGCAGTCAGAGTTTGCAACATGTCAGACCAAAGTGATAGCCAGAACATGTCAGAGCAGCAAGTACAGATGAGTGAGGGCACTAGTCCCTCAAGTTCCTCAGATGAAGGTAACAGGAGCACCCCAAGCAATCTGCCTAAAGCTGCCACCAGACAGAGAAAGAAGAGAACCTCAGACTCAGAAGATGAGGATTACGTGGCAGAAGAGGAAGCAACTTCAAAGAGAGTTGAGCCAGCTCAAGGGACAAAGCCTGGGCTAAAGATCAAAAGGCCAGCAGGCAGGCAGCCTATATCAAAGGCCAGAGCTTCAACTGAGAAGCCCACTCCCATAGAGCCAGTTGCTGCTGAAGGCAAGAAAAGGAAAGAAAGGGTGAAGAAAACTGTAGCCAGAGTGCTTGGCAAGGCTTCCATCATGGAAGATGAGGAGGAAGAAGAAGAGGTAGCTACACCAGCACCAAAGGCACCCAAGCTGATGGGTGATGCCATAAGATCAGGGGCAGCTTCTTCCAAGGCCAAGCCAGCTCCAAAGCCAAAGCCAAAGAGGAATACAAGAAGCATCCCAGCTGCTGAGAAGAACAAGGCCCCAGTGCCTGACACTGCAGAAGAATAGGAAGAGCAAGTTCTCAGAAAACTCAAGCCCAAGATCCCAAACCACAACGATGCTCATCCTGTGGCTGAGGATATGAAGCTCAGGAGAGATTCAGGGCTCAGGAAGTGGAGAGAAGCAGACCCGTATGCTTCAAGGAGAAGGATTGCAGTTGACTACAGGTTTCACACCAAGGAGCAGCAAGATTTTTATGAGACAGTGCTGCTAGACAAGAAGCCCATTGTCTGTGACATGAGATGGGTCGATTGGCAATACATCAAGGACAACGAAGAGTACTACCCTACAGTGTAGGACAGCTTCAAGGCGTGTGGAGTAGAGGACTTTTTTGGGCAGAAGCTCACAAAGTGGAACGAGGAACTCATCCTGCAGTTCTACTCCACAGCCCATTTTTATCCAGATGGTAGGATAATTTGGATGTCAGAGGGTACGAGGTACCAGTCTACAGTTGCTGAATGGGCTCAGCTGATTAATGCCCCAGAGGAGCAAGCAGATGACTTGGACATTTATGCCAAGAAGAAGATGGACCACAACTCAATGTCAAACATGTACAAGGAGATTCCAAATGAAGCACTTGATACGTTCAAGTTTGGCTCAGTACACTATCTTCTGTCAGGGCTGCCAACAATCAATTGGATACTGAGGCACACCTTATTGCCCAAGTCTGGAGATCACAAGATGATCAGAGGCCATGCGATCAACTTGCTACATATCTTTGATGTGCCACAGAAGTTCAAGGTGATGAGCCTTATGATAGAAACAATCAAGAGGACAACAGCAGACCAGAAGAGGAGTTGTGGGTATGCCCCACAAATTCAGGAGCTCATGAACTCCAAGATGGGCACGGTCATATATTTATTGGACAAGGAACACCTGCCCATCCGTCCAGATTTTGAAGATAATCAAGTTGTCATGACTGAGAATGAACCATCTTCAGCACAAGCACAAGCCAAGAAGGAGAAGGCGAGGAAGGAGAAAGCTGCCAAGATGCCAACTCAGGAGGAGGCATCTGAATACTTCTTGAAGACCAAACAAGAACAACTTGGTTACTTGATTGCATCCACCATGCGGATTGAGCAAGGACTAGCCACCCTAACTCAGAACCAGGCAAGCTTAGAGAGGATCATGGAACAAAAGTTCTATGACTTGGATGTCAAAGTGACAGAGATTCAGACTGCAGTGGAGCAGCTCCAAGATGACATGCAGGAGAGGAGAGGCAAGACTACAACTGATGCTTTTGCCAGAGTGCCACGAGGTCCGAGGTCGTCTGCAGTGCCAGTTGCTGACACCAGAGCCACCACTTCTGCACCAGCCACAGCCTCAGTTCCACCAGCTCCAGCGTCCACTTCAGCCTTGACTCCGACCACGTCTACAGAAGGCTTCGTCCTTGGAGTGCTCCGGACTCCACCACCACCTGAAGATCAAGCCTGAGTGTCGACTTAGCACTATGCATTTTCTAGGAACTTTTTGGTAACTTGTTGCCAAAGGGGGAGAAAATGTATAGATCATAGGCTTCGAGAGAGAGAGAGGGCTGTTTTTTTTCTCTCTTGCTTTATTTGGTGGTTTTTCGAACTTTGTTTGCTTTTGTGTGAGATACTATGTCATTATTCGTGAGACATTGATGATCATGTGTTTGATCATAAGCTACACTTAATGTTTGCTCAATATTATTATCTTATCTATCTTATGTGATCACTCACTATTCTTGGAGATGGGTGCATGTATTCCATTCTTATCATTTTAAGCGCTCCACCAAGATGTATGTGACATGGAAGAGTAACCCATGACTCTAACTCTTTGTGCATTTGCAGTCCAAAGCAAATTTTAAATATGCACAAATTTAGGGGGAGCTCTTACTTATCACATACTTCTCAAAGCGACGATATATTTCATGCTTATTATCATTTGTCGAAGCTTTGATCTATATGTTGTCATCAATTACCAAAAAGGGGGAGATTGAAAGTGCAACTATCCCTAGGTGGTTTTGGTAATTCATAACGACATATAGCTCATTGAGCTAATGCTATTCCAAGGTGATTATTCAGGAAAGCTCAATGATTGGCATGGCATGGATGTGAAAGTGGAACCCCCAAAATGCTAAGGACTAAGGATTGGCTCAAGCCCAAAAGCTCAAGACTCTTCATTTTATATTTTAGTGATCCAAGATCACATTGAGTCTTTAGGAAAAGCCAATACTATCAAGGAGGGATGAGGTGTTGCTTAATGAGCCTCTTGCTTCATGTGCTTAGTGATATGCTCCAAAAACCCTCAACTACTTTCCCATATCCACAAATGACCTAAACCCTAAGCCAAACTCGGTCATACCGATTCTTTCTATCCGGCGCCACCGAGTTTCACTTGTCATAAGCCACTGCCAAACCCTAGCAATTCGGTCCTACCGATAGGGATCTCGGTCTCACCGAGATGGGATTGCAAACTCTCTGTTTCCCTTTCGTAACTTTTCGGTCTCACCGAAAGAGCGAATCGGTCCCACCGAGATTGCAATGTAAACTCTCTGTTTCCTTTTTCTAACTTTTCAGTCTCACAGAAAGAGCAAATCAGTCCCACCGAGTTTACCTGACCAACTCTCTGGTTAGCTTATGACCAAACTCGGTCTCACCGAGTTTGTGTAATCGGTCTCACCGAGATTACGTTATGCCCAAACCCTAACCATATCGGTCCTACCGAGTTGCATGTCAGTCCCACCGAAAATCTCTAACGGTCACTAGGTTTACCTTTTCGGTCCGACCAGGTTTGTTGATTCGGTCCCACCGAGATTGGTAAATTGTGTGTAACGGTTGGATTTTGTGTGGAGGCTATATATACCCCTCCACCTCCTCTTCATTCGTGGAGAGAGCAATCAGAACACACATACAATTCCAACTCATATGTTCTGAGAGAGAACCACCTACTCATGTGTTGAGACCAAGATATTCCATTCCTACCATATGAATCTTGATCTCTAGCCTTTCCCAAGTTGCTTTCCACTCAAACCTTCTTTCCACTAGATCCAAATCCTATGAGAGAGAGTTGAGTGTTGGGGAGACTATCATTTGAAGCACAAGAGCAAGGAGTTCATCATCAACACACCATTTGTTACTTCTTGGAGAGTGGTGTCTCCTAGATTGGCTAGGTGTCACTTGGGAGCCTCCGACAAGATTGTGGAGTTGAACCAAGGAGTTTGTAAGGGCAAGGAGATCGCCTACTTCGTGAAGATCTACCGCTAGTGAGGCAAGTCCTTCGTGGGCGATGGCCATGGTGGGATAGACAAGGTTGCTACTTCGTGGACCCTTCGTGGGTGGAGCCCTTCGTGGACTCGCGCAACCGTTACCCTTCGTGGGTTGAAGTCTCCATCAACGTGGATGTAGGATAGCACCACCTATCCGAACCACGGGAAAAACATCCGTGTCTCAAATTGCGTTTGAATTCTCCAAACCCTTCCCTTTACATTCTTGCAAGTTGCATGCTTTACTTTCCGCTGCTAATATACTCTTTGCATGCTTGCTTGAATTGTGTGATGATTGCTTGACTTGTCCTAAAATAGCTAAAATCTGCCAAGAACTAAAATTGGGAAAAGGCTAAGTTTTTATTTGGTCATGTAGTCTAATCACCCCCCCTCTAGATATACTTTTGATCCTACACTACATTCCCCAACGGTGGTATCAGAGCTAGGTCTATGCGTAGTTACTATGCACGAGTAGAATACAAAGTAGTTGTGGGCGTCGATATTGTCAATTATCTTGCCGTTACTAGTCTTATCTTGATTCGACGGCATCGTGGGATGAAGCGGCCCGGACCAACCTTACACGTACGCTTATGTGAGACCGGTTCCACCGACTGACATGCACTAGTTGCATAAGGTGGCTGGCGGGTGTCTGTCTCTCCCACTTTAGTCGGATCAGATTGGATGAACAGGGTCCTTATGAAGGGTAAATAGAAATTGGCAATTCACGTTGTGGTTTTGGCGTAGGTAAGAAACATTCTTGCTAGAAACCTATAACAGCCACATAAAAAACTTGCAACAACAATTAGAGGATGTCTAACTTGTTTTTGCAGCAAGTGTTTTGTGATGTGATATGGCCAAAGGATGTGATGAATGATATATGTGATGTATGAGATGATCATGTTCTTGTAATAGGAATCACGACTTGCATGTCGATGAGTATGACAACCGGCAGGAGCCATAGGAGTTGTCTTAATTTATTTATGACCTGCGTGTCAATATAAACGCCATGTAATTACTTTACTTTATTGCTAACCGTTAGCTGTAGTAGTAGAAGTAATAGTTGGCGAGACAACTTCATGAAGACACGATGATGGAGATCATGGTGTCATGCCGGTGACAACGATGATCATGGAGCCCCAAAGATGGAGATCAAAAGGAGCAAAATGATATTGGCCATATCATGTCACTTTTTGATTGCATGTGATGTTTATCATGTTTTTGCATCTTATTTTCTTAGAACGACGGTCGTAAATAAGATGACCCCTCATTAAAATTTCAAGAAAGTGTTCCCCCTAACTGTGCACTGTTGTGAAGGTTCGTTGTTTTGAAGCACCACGTGATGATCGGGTGTGATAGATTCTAACGTTCGAATACAACGGGTGTTGACGAGCCTAGCATGTACAGACATGGCCTCGGGACACATGCGAAACACTTAGGTTGACTTGACGAGCCTAGCATGTATAGACATGGCCTCGGAACACGGAGGACCGAAAGGTCGAGCATGAGTCGTGTGGTAGATACGATCAACATGAAGATGTTCACCGATGATGACTAGTCCGTCTCACGTGATGATCGGACACGGCCTAGTTGACTCATGTAATCACTTAGATGACTAGAGGGATGTCTATCTGAGTGGGAGTTCATAAGATGAACTTAATTATCCTGAACATAGTCAAAAGGTCTTCGCAAATTATGTCGTGGCTCGCGCTTTAGTTCTACTGTTTAGATATGTTCCTAGAGAAAATTTAGTTGAAAGTTGATAGTAGCAATTATGAGGACTAGGTCCGTAAACTGAGGATTGTCCTCATTGCTTCATAGAAGGCTTATGTCCTTAATGCACCGCTCAGTGTGCTGAACCTCGAACGTCGTCTGTGGATGTTGCGAACATCTGACATACACATTTTGATAACTACGCGATAGTTCAGTTAAAAGGTTTAGAGTTGAGGCACCGAAGACATTTTGAAACGTCGCGAAACATATGAGATGTTTCGAGGGCTGAAATTGGGATTTCAGGCTCATGCCCACGTCAAGAGGTATAAGACCTCCGACGATTTTCTTAGCCTGCAAACTAAGGGAGAAAAGCTCAATTGTTGAGCTTGTGCTCAGATTGTCTGAGTACAACAATCATTTGAATCGAGTGGGAGTTGATCTTCTAGATGAGATAGTGATGTTTCTCCGAAGTCATTACCACCAAGCTACTGGAGCTTCGTGATGAACTATGATATATCAGGGACATATATGATGATCCTTGAGATATTCGCGATGTTTGACACCACAAAAGTATACATCAAGAAGGAGCATCAATTGTTGATGGTTGGTGAAACCACTAGTTTCAAGAAGGGCAAGGGCAAGAAGGGATACTTCATGAAACGGCAAATCAGCTGCTGCTCTAGTGAAGAAACCCAAGGTTGAACCCAAACCCGAGACTAAGTGCTTCTATAATAAGGGGAACAGCCACTGGAGCAGAATTACCCTAGATACTTGGTAGATGAGAAGGCTGGCAAGGTCGATAGAAGTATATTGGATATACATTGTGTTAATGTGTACTTTACTAGTACTCCTAGTAGCACCATGGTATTAGATACCGGTTCGGCTGCTAAATGTTAGTAAACTCGAAATAAAAAGCTGCGGAGCAAACGGAGACTAGCTAAAGGTGAGCTGGCAATATGTGTTGGAAGTTTTTTCCAGGCTTGATGTGATCAAGCATCGCACGCTCCCTCTACCATCGAGATTGGTGTTTGCGTTGAGCATAGACATGATTGGATTATGTCTATCGCAATACGGTTATTCATTTAAGGAGAATAATGGTTACTCTGTTTATTTGAATAATACCTTCTATGGTCTTGCACCTAAAATGAATGGTTTATTGAATCTCGATCGTAGTGATACACATGTTCATGCCAAAAGATATAAGATAGTAATGATAGTACCACCTACTTGTGGCACTGCCACGTAAGTCATATCGGTATAAAACGCATAAAGAAGCTCCATGTTGATGGATCTTTGGACTCACTTGATTTTGAATCACTTGAGACATGCAAATCATACCACATGGGCAAGATGACTGAAAGCCTCGTTTTTAGTAAAATGGAACTAGAAAGCAACTTGTTGGAAGAAATACATTTTGATGTGTGCAGTCCAATGAGTGCTGAGGCGTGTAGTGGATATCGTTATGTTCTTACTTCACAGATGATTTGAGTAGATGTTGAGTATATTTACTTGATGAATCACGAGTCTGAATTATTGAAAGGTTCAAGTAATTTCAGGGTGAAGTTGAAAGATCGTCGTGACAAGAGGATAAAATATCTATGATATGATCATAGAGATGAATATCTAAATTACGAGTTTGGCACAGAATTAAGACATTGTGGAAATTATTTCACAACTAATACAGCCTGAAACACCATAGTATGATGGTGTGTCCGAACATCATAACTGCACCCTATTGGATATGATGTATACCATGATGTCTCTTATCGAATTACCATGATAGTTTATGGGTTAGGCATTAGAGACAACCACATTCACTTTAAATAGGGCACCACGTAATTCCGATGAGATGACACCGTATGAACTATGGTTTAGAGAAACCTAAGCTGTCATTTCTTAAAAGTTTGGGGCTGCGACGCTTATGTGAAAAAGTTTCAGGCTGATAAGCTCGAACCCAAAGCGGATAAATGCATCCTCATAGGACACCCAAAACAGTTGGGTATACCTCCTGTCTCAGATCCGAAAGCAATAAGGGATTGTTTCTAGAATCGGGTCCTTTCTCGAGGAAAAAGTTTCTCTCGGAAGAATTGAGTGGGAGGATGGTTGAGACTTGATGAGGTTATTGAACCGTCTCTTCAACTAGTGTGTGGCAGGGCACAGGGAGTTGTTCCTGCGGCACCTACACCAATTGAAGTGGAAGCTTATGATAGTGATCATGAAACTTTAGATCAAGTCACTACCAAACCTCGTGGGATGACAAGGATGTGTACTACTTCAGAATGGTACGAAATCCTGTCTTGGAAGTCATGTTGCTAGACAACAATGAACCTACGAGCTATGGAGAAGCGATGGTGGGCCTGGATTCCAAAATGGCTCGAGGCCATATAATCCGAGAGAGGATCCATATATGAAAACAAAGTGTAGACTTTGGAAGAACTACTTGATGGTCGTAAGGCTGTTAGGTACATATGGATTTTAAAAGGAAGACGGACAATGATGGTAAGTATCACCATTAAGAAAGCTCGACTTGTCATTAAGATGTTTTCCGACAAGTTCAAGAAGTTGACTACGATGAGACTTTCTCACTCGTAGCGATGCAAAGAGTCTGTTGGAATTATATTAGCGATTACTGCATTATTTATGAAATCTTGCAGATAGGATGTCAAAACATTGTTTCCTCGACGATTTTCTTGAGGAAAGGTTGTATGTGATACAACCGGAAGGTTTTGTCAATCCTGAAAGATGCTAACAAGTATGCAAAGCTCCAGCAATCCTTCTAAGGGCTGGAGTAAGCATCTCGGAGTTGGAATGTATGCTTTGATGAGATGATCAAAGTTTTTGGGTGTATACAAAGTTTATAAGAAACTTGTATTTCCAAAGAAGTGAGTGGGAGCACTATAGAATTTCTGATGAAAATATGGTGTTTACATATTGTTGATCAGAAATGACGTAGAATTTCTAGAAAGCATATAGGGTTATTTGGAAAGTGTTTTTCAATGGAAAGCCTGGATTAAGCTACTTGAACATTGAGCATCAAGATCTATAAGGATAGATCAAAATGCTTAATGGTACTTTCAAATGAGCACATACCTTGACATGATCTTGAAGGTGTTCAAGATGGATCAGTCAGAGAAGGAGTTCTTGCCTGAGTTGTAAGGTATGAAGTTAAGACTTAAAGCTCGACCATGGCAGAAGAAAGAGGAAGGACGAAGGTCATCCCCTATGCTTTTGTCATGGGCTCTATACGGTGTGCCATGCTGAGTACGCACCTGATGTGTGCCTTGCCACATATCTGGCAAGAGGGTACAAAGGTAATCAAGGAGTAGATCACCAGATAGCGGTCTAAATTATCCTTAGAGGAATAAGGATAGGTTTCTCGGTTATGGAGGTGATAAAGAGTTCGACGTAAAGAGTTACGTTGATGCAAGCTTAACACCTATCCATATAGCTCTGAGTAGAGATACCGGATACATATAATGGAGCAACAATTTAGAATAGCTCCAAGTAGACAGTTGTTTGAAATGGCTCCAAATGTAGCGTAGTAGTTGCATCTACAAGATTACATAGGAATTTGCGAAGTACATACGGATCTGAATGTCGCAGACCCATTGACTGAAATCTCTCTCACAAGCATAACATGATCAAACCCAGAACTCTTTGGGTGTTAGTCACATGGGGATGTGACCTTGAGTGTTAATCACATATCGATGTGAACTGGATTATTGACTCTAGTGCAAGTGGGAGACTATTGGAAATATGCCCTAGAGGCAATAATAAATTGGTTATTATTATATTTCCTTGTTCATGATAATCGTTTATTATCCATGCTAGAATTGTATTGATAGGAAACTCAGATACATGTGTGGATACATAGACAACACCATGTCCCTAGTAAGCCTCTAGTTGACTAGCTCGTTGATCAATGGATGGGTACGGTTTCCTGACCATGGACATTGGATGTCGTTGATAACGGGATCACATCATTAGGATAATAATGTGATGGACGAGACCGAATCCTAAGCCTAGCACAAGATCTTGTTGTTCGTATGCTAAAGCTTTTCTAATGTCAAGTATCATTTCCATAGACCATGAGATTGTGCAACTCCCGGATACCGTAGGAGTGCTTTGGGTGTGCCAAACGTCACAACGTAACTGGGTGGCTATAAAGGTACACTACAGGTATCTCCGAAAGTGTCTGTTGGGTTGGCACGAATCGAGACTGGGATTTGTCACTCCGTGTAAACGGAGAGGTATCTCTGGGCCCACTCGGTAGGACATCATCATAATGTGCACAATGTGATCAAGGAGTTGATCACGGGATGATGTGTTACGGAACGAGTAAAGAGACTTGCCGGTAACGAGATTGAACAAGGTATCGGGATACCGACGATCGAATCTCGGGCAAGTATCGTACCGCTAGACAAAGGGAATTGTATACGGGATTGATTGAATCCTCGACATCGTGGTTCATCCGATGAGATCATCATGGAACATGTGGGAGCCAACATGGGTATCCAGATCCCGCTGTTGGTGATTGGCCGGAGAGTTATCTCGGCCATGTCTGCACGACTCCCAAACCCGTAGGGTCTACACACTTAAGGTTCGATGACGCTAGGGTTATAGGGAATAGATATACGTGGTTACCGAATATTGTCCGGAGTCCCGGATGAGATCCCTGACGTCACGAGGAGTTCCGGAATGGTCCGAGGTAAAGATTAATATATAGGAAGTATGGTTTTGGCCACCGGAAGTGTTCCGGGCATCACCGGTAGTGTACCGGGACCACCGGAGGGGTCCGGGGGTCCACCAGGTGGGGCCACCAGCCCCGGAGGCCTACATGGGCCAATAGTGGGAAGGGACCAGCCCCTAAGTGGGCTGGGGCGCCTCCCCACCAAGGCCCATGCGCCTAAGGGGAAGAGGGGGCAAACCCTAAGGGCAGATGGGCCTTAAGGCCCATGCCTGGTGCGCCTCCCTCTCCCCCTCCACTTGGCCGCCACCCTAGATGGGATTGGGGCTGGCCGCCGCCCCTAGGGTGGAACCCTAGGTGGGGCGCACCCTCCCTCTCCCCTATATATACTTGAGGACTTGGGGCTGCCAACAGATGAGTTCCTCTCCTTCTTGGCGCAGCCCTACCCCTCTCCCTCCTCGTCTCTTGCGGTGCTTGGCGAAGCCCTGCTGGAGTACCACGCTCCTCCACCATCACCACGCCGTCGTGCTGCTGTTGGATGGAGTCTTCCCCAACCTCTCCTTCTCCCCTTGCTGGATCAAGGCGTAGGAGACGTCACCAGGCTGTACGTGTGTTGAACACGGAGGTGCCGTCCGTTCGGCACTAGGATCATCGGTGATTTGGATCATGACGAGTACGACTCCATCAACCCCGTTCACTTGAACGCTTCCGCTTAGCGATCTAGAAGGGTATGTAGATGCACTCTCCTTCCCCTCGGTGCTAGATTACTCCATAGATTGATCTTGGTGATGCGTAGAAAATTTTGAATTTCTGCTACGTTCCCCAATAGCATAGTGTCGGTCTATGGACTCTACTGTTCCCGAATTGTCGGTCTTTTATCTTTTTGTTTATCAGACTACTGCTATTTGACTGTGTGCATCCTAATTATGCAGAGGCCGGGTGATACTCTTAATGCTTTGTGTGACTTTGATGCTACATTTTGAGATAATAAAACCGCCCTTTATAAAAAAAATCAACATACCTCCAAAATCAAACTCTATAATCAACACTGGAGTTCGGCCATCCTCCGCCACTGAGCCTTCCCACTAAACTCGAATTACGGAACACACAGAAGCATATTAACAGTCTATTCATACGTAAGTGCCGAGGTGCTCAACTGATAAGCTGATCTACTACTCCCAGAGGTGAAGTCTTTGTGGAACAGGAAAGGTTATCTTTGCGCCGTGAACCGGAGCAGCATCACGCAAAGGCCTCATATGTTGTGCCTTCCTAGACGATCTTGGATTCTGGTGGAAGAATGGAACAAACAGCCCGACCAGCGTCCCAACGGAAGGAGAGCAGTCAGAGGCCTGCAGGCATGCCGGAAGAGGTCTTGAGCAGAAGAACGACGCGCACAGGCCAGTTAGGATGCACCTTCTTCAACAATCTGAGTGGCTAACAACAGAATCACAGCCTGGCCCGCATCCCAACCAAACTGATGCCTTGGAGGCCTGGCAAACCGATGGCTGGTGGTCGAGGCAGGGTGATCTCTTTATAGGCCACCAGTAAGCAGTAGCCCAGTTAGCCATTGTTGTTGTTAGGGAGTACCAAACAATGTATTGTTAATTTCTCAAAAGAAATACAATGTACTGTTAACACTATTTTTTCTTTTTATTTTTTTGAACAGGCCAACTTATTCAATTGCACCAATCACTTGTTTTTTAACATTAAAAAAAGGTTTCGCAGATACCTTTTGACTTGATATTAGATAAACATTTCCTCGTTTGGAAATAGTACATGCTTCAACTGAAGGGAAAGCAAGAGTACAGATTTCACAACTTCAGACTTGGACACCTGGTACAAGCTCCAATTGAAGGTTTTCTTCATGGTAAATCATTTTTCAATTAGGACCGGAAGTGAACTACAGCCCGCGAAGCCAAACCCAACACCTCAGTTACCTCGTTCTTCTCCTCAGCGGTCCGTGGATATCTCGATGGACAAATCTTGTCCTTGACCTCAAGATCCAAGTCACCACAGTGCCCACACACCTTTCGGTCGTGCAGAGATATCTCTGCCATATTAACCGCAGCTTCCGCGAGACACCTCATGTATCGCACAAAGTTGTCGTCGCCTCGTCGAGCTGGATGGGTGCATGTATTCCATTCTTATCATTTTAAGCGCTCCACCAAGATGTATGTGACATGGAAGAGTAACCCATGACTCTAACTCTTTGTGCATTTGCAGTCCAAAGCAAATTTTAAATATGCACAAATTTAGGGGGAGCTCTTACTTATCACATACTTCTCAAAGCGACGATATATTTCATGCTTATTATCATTTGTCGAAGCTTTGATCTATATGTTGTCATCAATTACCAAAAAGGGAGAGATTGAAAGTGCAACTATCCCTAGGTGGTTTTGGTAATTCATAACAACATATAGCTCATTGAGCTAATGCTATTCCAAGGTGATTATTTCAGGAAAGCTCAATGATTGGCATGGCATGGATGTGAAAGTGGAACCCCCAAAATGCTAAGGACTAAGGATTGGCTCAAGCCCAAAAGCTCAAGACTCTTCATTTTATATTTTAGTGATCCAAGATCACATTGAGTCTTTAGGAAAAGCCAATACTATCAAGGAGGGATGAGGTGTTGCTTAATGAGCCTCTTGCTTCATGTGCTTAGTGATATGCTCCAAAAACCCTCAACTACTTTCCCATATCCACAAATGACCTAAACCCTAAGCCAAACTCGGTCATACCGATTCTTTCTATCCGGCGCCACCGAGTTTCACTTGTCATAAGCCACTGCCAAACCCTAGGAATTCGGTCCTACCGATAGGGATCTCGGTCTCACCGAGATGGGATTGCAAACTCTCTATTTCCCTTTCGTAACTTTTCGGTCTCACCGAAAGAGCGAATCGGTCCCACCAAGATTGCAATGTAAACTCTCTGTTTCCTTTTTGTAACTTCTCGGTCTCACCGAAAGAGCAAATCGGTCCCGCCGAGTTTACCTGACCAACTCTCTAGCTAGCTTATTACCAAACTCGGTCTCACCGAGTTTGTCTAATCGGTCTCACCGAGATTACGTTATGCCCAAACCCTAACCATATCGGTCCTACCGAGTTGCATGTCAGTCCCACCGAAAATCTCTAACGGTCACTAGGTTTACCTTTTCGGTCCGACCGGGTTTGTTGATTCGGTCCCACCGAGATTGGTAAATTGTGTGTAACGGTTAGATTTTGTGTGGAGGCTATATATACCCCTCCACCTCCTCTTCATTCATGGAGAGAGCAATCAGAACACACATACAATTCCAACTCATATGTTCTGAGAGAGAACCACCTACTCATGTGTTGAGACCAAGATATTGCATTCCTACCATATGAATCTTGATCTCTAGCCTTTCCCAAGTTGCTCCATCAGTGGAGGGGCGTGCTGAACTCGGGGACAGGGCGGTGACAGCTGACGTAGGTCGACGAGCGGGCTGACGCGCGAACGACGGTCGTGAGGGGCCGTGTCAAAGTAAATAGCCATGGGTAGCCTAGCTGGCTTCCCCTGGCCCTTCTGAAAAAATTACGAGCCCATCCGGCTCTCAAGAATCCAAGACGTGGGGTCGCCTTCCCCTTGCCGGCTGTCTCCCAGGCCGGCTATCGAAAGGCGGCCCGACTTTAGCCCTCGTGAAGAAAGCCACGGGAGGGCCGGCTTCGAGAAGCCGGCCGCGAGAAGGCCGACTTCAAGAAGCCGGCTCCCACGAAGTGGTCAAGATCGTACCCTCAAAGTTTGCATCCACTTAACGGCGATGTGACGGGGTGTGGCTACAGTGAAGCCTGCCACCCCCGAATCCCGGAGCGCGACTGGCATAGTGCGCCGTACGGGTGGCCATGACCCGTCCGGTGCGGCACTGTTGCCACGTTGACCCTGATGTCATCCACGATGGATTACTAGTACGGCCCACGGGCGGTGGGCCCCTTCGGGCAGAGAGGCACCCGAAGGCGGCCGTGCATCCCCCAGTTGGCCCGAGACAAAGCCGGCTCTCCATAGCCGGCATGCCACCTCCCTCGAAGGAGACGCCCCATTAAGGAGACAAGATGCGGTGAGGCTACAGCGATCGCCCGCCAGACGGCGGCACTGTAGCCATGCCTACCTCAACGAGGCCCTCGTCACCAGGATCGAGCAACAGCAACCAGCCCCCGACCAGGCCCTGGATGGTGGGGCCTGACTGTCGGCCAGCAGCCGGCAGCCGGCGGGACCCACCAGCCGGCGGGCCCCAGTAGCCGGCAGCCGGCGGGACCCACCAGCCGGCGGGCCCCAGCAGCCGGCGTAGAAGCCGGCGAGCGTAGACACAGACGACTGGGCCCCACGCCTAGCCGGATTACCATTGTACCCCCGGGGGGTAGGCCTATATAAACCCCTCGGGACACCCATGCAAAGGGTTGATCCCTGCTAGTTTTAGACACCGCGCAAGGAGAAGAAGAGAGTGAGCCGTGCCCTTCTTCCTCCTCCCACCAAACAGCTCAAGGAGCATTGTGTAGCTACTTGTTCTTCTAGTGATCATGCGGAGACCCCGCAGAGCAGCAGTATGGGTGTTATCTCCACGGAGAGCCCCGAAGCTGGGTAAGATTCGCCGGCGTGCATGTCTTCGCCTCATCCCGTTTCCAGGCACCGGCGATGTTTTACTGGCTCCCACAATGATAAGCCACCCGTTGGCATATGTCGCACCTACCACCCGACATTTGGCGCCCACCATGGGGCCAGGTGCACCGTCGTCCGGAGACCTGTTCTGGACGGGAACCCTCTTCCTCCCCAGCGAGCGTAGCCATCCCGGCACGCCCGATGGCGCTTGCCACGACGCGCTGCAAGGCGTCACCAGCATCTGCGCGGCGAGCAGCCTCGCCGATCTCCTCGACAAAACCGTCATCTCCGACGACCTCGCCTCCGATCCGGGCACCGACCACCTCGTCAACCTCCTCGGCCAGCTCCATGTCTCCGGCGAGCCTGCTGTGGACTTGGAGTCGGTTGGCTCCACCGACCCGATGCCTGTCGACTCCGACACGGCCTCACTCGACACCTTCCCCACCAACGTCACGATCTACAACGACCCGCTTCCCCGGACCGATGGCTGCGACGCTGTCACCACCAAGGTGATGGTCATCGGCCACGGCGGCGCTACTGACGAGAGCGCCCACGACACCCCGCACGCGGCGGTCCACGACTTGTCCATCCCGCTCCCGGTTGATGCCGACGACGAAGCACTGGAGGCTCGCCGCCTCGCCCTCCACGCGGAGGGCCGGAGGCTAGCCTCCATGAGACGCCTCACTGAGGCCTACCAGCGCGAGGCCGACCGCGCCGCTTTTGTCACGCTGCCCCCAGGCGGGCCCAGTCGGGCCAGCGTTGTCAGACAGCGCGGTGCTATCACCGCCGACGCGCTGGGAGTCGACCGCCCGGTCTATGCCACTCCACTCGAGAACCTGTGTGCCGCCCAGGCGGCCGTAGACGAGCTGGACGGATTGGGGGCCGAAGAACTCCCCAACATGACCAGACGCATCCAGCAGCTAATTGATGCGGCCGCGCAGCGGCACGTAGCCGACGCCCGCGCGGAAAGCCCTCCCCCGCGCCGAGATCACGGCGCGACGTCCCGGACACCGACTACGGGCAACACCCGCGCACGGCGCGAGAAAGAGCCGGCTGCCAGCCGAAGCCGGACCCGAATCTCCATCGAGCGAGACGCAGAAGGCCATCCCCGGGCCGTGGAATGGCGGGGCAACCCGCCTCCGCCTCGGCCCCGTGGAGAGAGATATCCCACACCGCCGCCTGTGGCGCATCCAACTCTCAGCGGCCGACTAGGTCGCCGCGAAGGAGTCGGCGAGAACGACGCCCGCCATCGGATCGACCGCCTGGCGCGATCCCTGGCGCTGGAAGAAGAAGACGATGTTGGTCCGCCTTGTTTCGGCCCCCGCATCCGTGACGAGCCTTTCCCCAAAGGGTTCTCGCTCCCAAGAGACACGCCCAAGTACAACGGCTCGGTGAAGTCGGAAGATTGGTTGATCGACTACTCCAGGGCGGTTAGCATAGCCGACGGCAACAGGCAAGTTGCTGTGAAGTACGTGCCCCTCATGCTGCAAGGCACGGCGCGGATCTGGCTCAACAGCCTCAAGCCCTTCAGCATCAACAGCTGGCTAGATTTCACAGAAGCTTTCGTCCGCAACTTCACCAGCACCTACAAGCGGGCTCCCAAGCCCAGACAGCTCTCCTTGTGCGTACAAGGCCCCGCCGAGTCTACTCGCGACTACCTCACGTGTTGGGCCGAGCTCCGCAACTCTTGCGAGGGGGTGCACGAGGTGCAAGCCATAGAATACTTCACTACCGGGTGCCGAGAAGGCACCCTCCTCAAGCACAAGCTTCTCTGCGACGAGCCGACTACCCTCGACGAGCTTCTGGACATAGCGGACAAGTACGCCACCGCCGACTCCTCGATGAAGACTGAGCTCCGGGTAGACGCGTCCGGGAAAGTACTCAACCCGGTGCCCAAGAGGCCGACTGGGGATTCCGGCCGACGCCCACACCCGAACGATCACAAGCGCAAGGGCCCTGCGCTGCCTCCCGCCAGTCGGCAGGTGGCCACAGTCCAAGACGTGCCGCCCAAAGGGTGGCCCGCGCCCAAGAAACCCAAGGGCGGCCGGGCGGCTTGGCAGTCGGCCTTCTCCTACGAGCAAACTCTCGATGCCCCGTGCAAATTCCACAGCGGCGCGAAGCCGTCCAACCACACAACCCGGAAGTGCCATTGGCTCACCCGAATCTCCAAAGGCAAAGGGCTCGTGCCGCCTCCGCGTGCCGGCCCGCCGCCTCCGGCTCCGCCGCCGGCGGCCGCTCGGCCCGCAGTCGGAGCCATGCATGATGAGTTCCCCGGCGAGCATGCAGCCTACATCATCTTTACAAGCCATCCCGAAGACCGGCGCGACAAACGCCGAGAGCACCAAGAAGTCAGCATGGTCGCTGCCAACCCCGCCGAGCACATGCATTGGTCAGAAAAACCTATCAGCTGGAGCCGGGCCGACCACCCAGAGGTGATGCCGTCTCCTGGCTCTTATGCATTGGTTCTGGATGCCACCCTTGCAACGGACAGACGCGTCGCCCGTTTCTCCCGTGTGTTGATAGACGGCGAGAGCAGCATCAACATCTTGTACCGTGACACCCTGGAGAAGCTGAATGTCAAGACGAAGCAACTCATGCCTACTCGGACAGTGTTCCATGGCATCATACCCGGCTTGTCCTGCGCCCCCATTGGCAAGATCAAGATTGATGTACTCTTTGGGGACAAGGAGCATTTCCGCCGGGAAGCGATCTGGTTTGAAGTGGTGGACCTGGAGAGCCCCTACCATGCGTTGCTTGGCCGACCTGCCTTGGCCAGGTTCATGGCGGTTCCCCACTATGCATACCTCAAGATGAAGATGCCGAGCACCAAGGGCATCATCACCATAGCCGGCGATTATAAGAAGTCCTCCGAGTGCGCTGCCGCCAGCAGCCGGCTGGCCGAGTCCCTTGTGATTGCCGAAGAGAAGAAGATGTTGGACCGGGTCGTGGCCATGGCCGGCAAGCAGTCGGTCCTGTCCCCCGATCCCAAGGAGTATGATGCCCAAGGATCTTTCCAGCCGGCCAAAAGAGACGAAGAAGATACCTCTTGACCCCGAGCACCCCGAGAGGTTTGCCGTCATCGGGGCAAGCCTAAACAGCAAATAGGAAGGCGAGCTCGCCGATTTCCTCCGTGAGAATCGGGACATCTTTGCATGGTCCCCCAAGGACATGCCGGGTGTTCCGAAGGAATTCGCCGAGCACAAACTACACATCCGAGAAGACGCAAAACCAGTCAAACAGCCCCTCCGCCGACTGTCGGAGGAAAAAAGAAAGATTGTGGGAGAAGAGATAGCCCGGCTTCTGGCAGCCGGCTTCATTATGGAAGTTTTCTTTCCAGAGTGGCTTGCCAACCCGGTCCTCGTGTTAAAGAAGAACAACAAGTGGCGCATGTGCATAGACTACACGAGCCTCAACAAGGCCTGCCCTAAAGACCCCTTTGCCCTGCCAAGGATTGACCAAGTGATAGACTCCACGACCGGATGCGAGCTGTTGAGTTTCTTGGATGCTTACTCAGGATACCACCAGATAAAGTTAGATCCGGCTGACCGCCTGAAGACCGCCTTCATCACGCCATTCGGAGCCTTCTGCTACCTGACTATGACATTCGGCTTGAGAAATGCCGGTGCCACTTTTCAGCGTTGCATGCAGAAGTGCCTCCTCAAGCAACTCGGCAGAAATGCTCACATCTATGTAGACGACATTGTGGTGAAGACGGAGAAGCGCGGCACCTTGCTGGAAGACCTCAAAGAAACATTTGAGAACCTACGCCGGTTCCAAATCAAGCTCAACCCCGAGAAATGCGTGTTCGGAGTGCCAGCCGGCCAGCTCCTAGGCTTCCTGGTCTCGGAACGCAGCATCGAATGCAACCCGGTGAAGATCAAGGCCATTGAGAGAATGGTGATTCCCACCAAGCTTCGAGACATCCAGAAGTTCACCGGATGCTTGGCCTCCCTGAACCGCTTCATCAGCCGGCTCGGAGAGAAAGCTCTCCCCCTCTACCGCCTCATGAAGAAGACCACGCACTTCGAGTGGAATGACCAAGCCGACCAAGCTTTTTACGAGCTGAAGAAGATGCTGGCCACACCGCCTGTCCTAGTGGCGCCGACTGAGAAAGAGCCCATGTTCCTCTACATTGCCGCAACCAGCCGGGTGGTCAGCACCGTCATCGTAGTCCAACGTCCAGAAGAGGGCTGAGCCCAGCCGGTCCAGAGGCCGGTGTACTATTTGAGCGAGGTACTGTCCGCCTCGAAGCAGAACTACCCGCACTGCCAAAAGATGTGTTATGGCGTGTACTTCACCGCCAAGAAGCTGAAGCCCTACTTTCAAGAGCATCCCATCACGGTCGTATGCACCGCCCCGCTGGCCGAGATCATAGGCAGCCGGGATGCATCTGGCCGGGTGGCGAAATGGGCCATCGAGCTGGCCCCTTACACGATCTTCTACCAGCCCCACACCGCCATCAAGTCCCAAGCACTGGCCGACTTCCTCGTCGACTGGGCTGAGACCCAGTACCTGCCGCCGGCTCCCGACTCCACTCATTGGCGCATGCACTTCGACGGGTCCAAGATGCGCACCGGCTTGGGAGCCGGCGTCATCCTTACCTCTCCCAAAGGCGACAAGCTCAGATACACGCTGCAGATTCACTTTGCCGCCTCCAATAATGTAGCCGAGTACGAGGAGCTCATACACGGGCTCCGGCTTGCCAAAGAACTCGGCATTCGCCGGATCCTATGTTATGGCGACTCGGACTTGGTGGTCCAGCAATCATCCGGTGACTGGGACGCCAAGGACGCAAATATGGCAAGCTACCGCTTCCTTGTTCAGCAAATCAGTGGGTACTTTGAAGGATGCGAGTTCCTCCATGTACCGCGAGCCGACAACGAGCCGGCCGATGCCCTGGCTCGAATAGGCTCCACTCGTCAAGCAATACCAACCGGTGTCTCTCTACAACGCCTCCTCAAGCCGTTCATCAAGCCGTCTCCAGAGTCCGATTCCATCTTCGTGCCGCCTAACCCCGACGCGGCCGGGTCCGGCTCGAAGAACCAAGCAGGTGACCCGGGGACTTCAACAGTCGGCCCGGGGACTTCAGTAGCCGGCTCGGGGACTTCCACAGTTACGCCCGACCCGGGGACTGCCACACCCGGCTCGGGGACTGCGGTAGTCGGCCCGAGGACTGCACCAACACAACAGCCGGCGGCCGACTCCAGCATTTCACCACCCAGCCCGCCCGCCCTGGTCGCAGTAGCCACATTGGCAATAGAAGAAGTCGCAGCTCCATCATGGGCTCAGTCCATCCTCAACTTCCTAATAAACCAAGATCTGCCGGCTAACGAAACAGAGGCAAGACAAGTCCAACACCGAGCCAGAGCATACACAATCGTCAACAGAGAGCTCGTCAAGCGCAGTGTCACTGGAGTCCTCCAGCAATGCGTCGAGCAAGAGAAGGGCATTGCAATCCTCAGAGACATCCACCAAGGAGAATGCGGCCACCATGCGGCCTCAAGATCACTCGTCGCCAAAGCCTTCCGCCATGGTTTATTTTGGCCGACTGCTTTGGATGACGCCAAAGAGTTGGTTAAACATTGCAAAGGGTGCCAACTCTTTAGCTCCAAGCAACACATGCCGGCTTCAGCACTCAAGACCATTCCCCTCACTTGGCCCTTCGCCATTTGGGGACTGGACATGGTGGGCCCATTCAAGACGGCGCGCGGCGGCATGACACATTTGCTCGTCGTCGTGGACAAATTCACCAAGTGGATTGAGGCAAAGCCGATCAAGAAGCTGAATGGGCCGAGTGCCGTAACATTCATCGCAGATATAACAACTCGGTACGGCGTGCCACACAGCATCATCACCGACAATGGCACGAATTTTGCCAAGGGAGCCTTGGCACGTTTCTGCGCAACGCAAGGTATCCGGCTGGACTTAGCGTCCGTTGCCCACCCACAGTCAAACGGCCAGGTTGAGCGAGCCAACGGCCTCATCCTTTCCGGCATCAAGCCCCGACTGGTCGTACCACTGGAGCGTTCAGTCGGCTGTTGGCTCGATGAGCTGCCGGCTGTCCTCTGGAGTCTGCGCACTACTCCAAACAAGTCAACCGGCTTCACTCCTTTCTTCCTCGTGTATGGTGCCGAGGCAGTCATCCCAACCGACATCGAGTTTGACTCACCTCGAGCAGCCATGTACACGGAGGCGGAGGCCAAGGAGGCACGAGAAAACGGCGTCGACCTGCTGGAAGAGGGCCGGCTGTTAGCCCTCAGCCGGTCCGCCATCTATCAGCAGGGCCTGCGCCGCTACCACAGCCGGAAGGTCAAGCCAAGATCTTTCCAAGAGGGCGATCTTGTGCTCCGGCTGATCCAGCAAACAGCCGGCCAGCACAAGCTCTCGGCCCCTTGGGAGGGCCCTTTCGTCATCAGCAGAGCTTTAGGAAACGACTCCTACTACCTAATCGACGCACAGAAGCCCAAGGCACGCAAGAGAGACGACTCCAGCAAGGAGTCGGAACGACCATGGAACGCCAACCTCCTCCGAAGATTTTACAGTTGAAATGCAGTATGTATCACGCTAACTTTTGTACTAAGTACGAGACAATAGGCCCCCGAGGAGAGCTCGGGGACTGCCATCTTTTATCTATGAATGAAGAGTATCATGCTTATGACCTTGTCATTTCATTTACTTGTTCCGTCCGGCACCGGGTTCGGCTAGTCGGCCCGGGGACTGGCCGACTGGAGTTATATTAGAAGTGTCGGCACCCAAGCTTAACTCTTGCAAAAAGTTGCAGTTCAAAGAACCGGCTGTCCGGCTGGCAAGAGTTAAAGGCAGGAAAGGACGCCCACACAAAAAACGGCTAGGGACTAACGGACTAATATAGCAAAAGCCGGTTTGTCTCCTACCGCCGACCGACTACCAGAGTAGCCGGCCGGCCGGCTTTCATTCCCTTCACTTCAATCCAAGAAAGCTCGAGTACTTGCCTCCCCAAAAGGGGAAGGCGGCAAAGGAAAAAGCCTAAGGATAAAAAGCATACGTGAAGGGAAACCAAACATACACACGATAATATTTACATAAAAGACCTCCAAGAGGCCAGCATTCAACATAGTTTGGATACACCCCTAGTGGGTGGAACTGCGAAAGCTTAATAAAATTGTTCAGAAGGCAACAAACAGGAAAAAACAAGGACGGCAGATTAAGCCGGCGGAGCGACTGACGAGCCGGGCAGGTCGGTGGAGACGGCAGTGCCGGCTGGCGAACCTCGGCATGATCACCGCCTCCCGCAGAAGGCGCGCTTGCGCGCGCCTCGTAGCTGGAGGCACGGTCAGGCTGAGGCTGGTCGACTGTTCCACTGGCCGGCTCGACGTCTTCGCCTTCCTCTTCTTCGTCGTCTTCGCCTTCGTCGCTGGAGGCGATCTCCTCTGCCGAGTCCTCACCCGCCGCCGGGTTCAGCCCGAACCATTCCTCTGGCTGGGCAACGCCGTCATCATTTATTTCAGGTGCAAAGACGCTGATGTCGGTGCACTCGGTGATCGTCGAAGCGCGCTGAGCGATAGCCGGCCGCACCTCCTCCAGCTCTGCGTCGGCCTCCAGCCGCCAGGTGCGCAGTTGGTCTAGGTTCAGCCCTGGATACCAAGCTCGGACGAACTCCAACGCTCGCCCAGCTCCAAGCCGGGCCGCCGACGCCTTCCAGGCCTCGAAGCAGCCAACAGCAACCTCCAGCCAGTCGGCAGTCCGACTCGGGGTGCGGGGAATCGTCTCGCTTGGCCAGAGGGCGGCCAACACCTGCGCTCCGGCGCGCTGGAGGCGGCGGAGCATACGATGAGCCGGCTGCAGCCACGCTGGGACCGCCAAGAGCTGCTCCTCAAGCGTCCGACTCGTGTCCGGCGCGATGTCGGCCCCTGTCTGACGGCGCACTTCGCGACGGGCCTCGATGGTTTGGGCGGCGAAGACGGAGTAGCCGAGAAATTAGTCTGTACAGAGAATAAAAAGCAGCACAAGCCAGAACAAAAATCGGGCGGCAAGGGGCAGGCAAGGAGCGAGGAAGGCGGCTTACCGTCGATCAAGTCCTCAATACGGCTGAAGCCTTCATCCAGCGCTTGCCTGGTCTCAGCCCATCCCGCCGCCTCAGTTTCGAACTCGGCCTTCAGGGCGGCTTCGCTATCCTGCGCTTCCTTCAGGGCCGCCTTGTGGCTCTCCTCCTGGTCAGCCAGCTTCTTGGCCAGGCGGTCACGCTCCAGGACCAAGGCGGCATGCTCGGTTTCCTTGGCGCGAAGGGCGGCCTGCGCCTCGCTGAGCTGCCCCCTCAAGTCGGCATTGGCCCCTGCAAGCACGAAAGACAAAACAAAAACCAATGAGGAAGAAGTCGTCAGGGAAGATCCGACCCAACTGCTCAGCAGTCGGCCCGAATCTCAGGGACTACACCCAATGGGTGCGCTGACGCGCCCCCCAGGAGATGAACAAAAACAAGGACGCACTCCGGCTGTTGACCAGGTCTTCGGTTCTCCGGCCCAGCTCCTGAGCCTGGGAGTTGAAGGCGACAGCACGGAGGTTATGATACTCCTGAAAGGACAGACAGGAGACGGGTATAAGATGGTTGTCAGGACCTAGTAAGTTCCGAGCCGCCTGCGCAGCAGCCGACTCGGAACTCGGGGACTACACCCAGTGGGTGCGCTGACGTGCCCCCCACGAAAGAAATCAAGAAAACAAAACAAACAAGGCTAGGAGACTCACCCGGATGACGGCCTGCATTGCTAGGAATTCTTGGGTGTACTGCTGCAGCGAGGCGGCCTGGGCCTGAAGCCAGTTCCGAACCTCTTGGGCCGCCACGTTCAGCTCGCCCGTCCCCCCGCTGGGAGTCCACTCGGACGTGGCGGTGCTGGCCGCCTCCAAGGCCTCCGCCGTCTGGCCGGCACCCGTAACTCGGTGCGGCTCCGGCGCGGCAGTGCCTCCCCCTGCGCGCCGGTGTGTTGCCGGCTGCACCTCGAGGCTGGCTCCTGCTGCCGGCTCACCCCCGGCCGGCTGCTCTGGCGCCACAGCAGATTGGCCGCCTTGGCCCGCTCCGGTCGGCGCCGTCTGCGGCGTTCCTTCCACGGAGGCCACTTGGACCTCCCTCCTCTCCATCGTCGGCGGTTCTTGGTCGACTTCCTCCGACGGGGGCACTGGGATGTTGGGGGCCACGGCGCGGAGGGGAATGGCGAGCAGTCGAGGCTGGTTGTGCGAAGCCTCCGCCTCCATCTCCGCGGCTGCCGCCTCCGCCCGGGCCTTGGCTGCCGCATCGGCCTGCTCCTTCGCCGCCTAGGCGGCCTTTCACTCCGCCGCCTCCCGCTCCTCCCGCGCTTCACGTGCGTTCCGCTCCGTGGCCTCCCTGAGGTCAGCGCGGGGTCCACGCGGCGGGAGCCTGAAGACCCTCCAGTCGGCCCGACTACGGAGCCGCCCGGACCCCGCTCAAGGGAAAGCGGCGCCCTGTCCGGCGAGCAAAGAAAGGTTTAGAAGAGTTTTCAATCGAAAAGAACAAAAAAAATATGTGTCCAAGCATTCGACGACTTACGCTAAGATCGCCTGCGGCTGCTTCACCGCCTTGCGGAAGCGGGCCGCCTTTGCGGCCGCCTCATCTCACTTGGTCGCCGCTGTGGAAGCCTTGGACTTCTTCGGCCGGCTGCCGAAGAGGATCGACACGGCCCGGCGCTTCTAGGCGCCGCCGCCAGCAGCTGGCGCGGTGGACGAGCTCGCGCCTTGATGATCAGGCGCCGGCTGACGGCGCGGGGCGACTTCGACTTCAGCATCATCCGGCCAGTCCTCGAAGCTGGCCGTGAGCCCCACGCCTCCGGGCTCGTCGCTTTCCCCCACGATGGCATCTTCCATGGCGGCCGCTCCCAAGTCCGGGTCATTGGTGTCGTCCACCGTGCGGTCGGGGACGAGCTGGTGCTCTACCCCTGCGGCCCCGATCGTCGGCGGAAGGAGAGGGTTCTTCTAGGGGAGAACCAACTAATCAGAAGCCGGCTATCATAAGGCCGGCTACCAACAGGAGAAAAGAAGGAAAAACTTACCACGGGCGGAGGGTTGGCGCGAGAGTACGGCGCCTTGCTGTATCGCCAGTCCTCGGCGAGCTTGCAGTTGGAGATGTAATTCACCATGTACGACACCTCTGCATGAGGCATCTCCCTGGTGCTCAGCCGGCTTGGGTCGAAGCGGCCGCTCATCTGACAAATCATGTGAGGCCGGCTTTGGAGAGGAAGTACCCGGCGCTCCACGAAGACGGCCACCAAGTCGGCTCCGGTCAGGCCTTCCGCCTGGATCATCACCCGAAGCCGGGAGACGGCTGCGTTCTCGGCCTGAGACAATGACCTGGCCCAGTAGCTCCACGAAGGTCGCCTCCCAGCCGGCGGGCCGGCTTCATAAGCCGGCAGGTTGACGTAGTCGCCTTGCTGGGCGACGTTGTTCATGTAGAAGTATGACTTCTGCCAGAGCTTCACCGACTGGATCAGCGGGATGGGCGGGAACGGGTTGTTCTCACCCGACCGCCTCATGGCGATATAGGCCCCGCAGGGGGCGGGCACGCCCGCGACGACGGTGCCGAGTTTGCTCTGGAAGAATTCCCCCCAGAGCTCAAGCATGGGGAGGACCCCAAGGAAACCTTTGCAGAGGGTGACGAAGGCCGACAGCAGCATCACCACGTTGGGCGTGAGGTGATGCGGCTGAAGGTTGTAGAACTCGAGGAAGGAACGGAGGAACCCGCTCGCCGGAAGGCCGAAGCCGCGCAGGCAGTGCGAGCGGAAGATAACCCGCTCGCCCTCCTCCGGTGCCGGCGAAACTTCCTTCTCCGGCGCTCGACGGACCCGCACGAAGCTCTCACCGGGCAGGCGTCGCGTCTGGCGGAGGAACTCGACGTGGTCCTCATGGACGTTGGAGCCATCCCATGAGCTCGACAGCGCCATGGAAGCGAGACGATGCGGCGGCGGAATGGTGCAGCGGTGGGTGGCTGCGGCGACGAGAAGAAGAAGAATGAAGGCGAAAGGGGGCGGAGCGAGGGAGAGTGTGTGAAGCCTCTGCCGCTCCCCCTCCTTCCCCTACTTATAGACGGCACGGCGGAGCCGAGGAGGCGTGGCGTGGGGGAACGTGGGGATCAACTGTGCCCACTCCCCCATGTCCCGCGATTATCGCACCCTAATGGCGTAATAAAATCGCCGCGGGAAGGCGAGCGGTCCGCGTGGGCCGCAGAAGATCCGCGCTCGGGCCGAGGCCTAGGAGTGGCGGGCACGGGCCTGCAGCGGCGTCTCGTCGCGCACGTGCACTGGCAGGGTTTCACTGCCACGTGGCCCGCGGGGAGGTCTGCGGTCAGCTCGCGGGTCGACAGCGTTCCCGCCTACAAGAAACGGAGCTCTCCGAAGTCGGCACACACCAGCAAAGCCGGCCCCTCAGGATAGGAAGCTGACCAAGCTTCTCGTCCCTTTGTCAGCCTTGAAGCTCGATCAGCTTCGGGGACTACTGTCGGAGTAAATAGCCATGGGTAGCCTAGCCGGCTTCCCCTGGCCCTTCTGAAAAAATTACGATCCCATCCAGCTCTCAAGAATCCAAGACGTGGGGCCGCCTTCCCCTTGCCGGCTGTCTCCCAGGCCGGCTATCGGAAGGCGGCCCGACTTTAGCCCTCGTGAAGAAAGCCACGGGAGGGCCGGCCGCGAGAAGGCCGACTCCAAGAAGCCGGCTCCCATGAAGTGGTCAAGACCGTACCCTCAAATTTTGCATCCACTTAACGGCCATGTGACGGGGTGTGGCTACAGTGAAGCCTGCCAGCCCCGAATCCCGGAGCACGACTGGCACAGTGCGCCGTACGGGTGGCCATGACCCGTCTGGCGCGGCACTGTTGCCACGTTGACCCTGATGTCATCCATGATGGACTACCAGTACGGCCCACGGGCGGTGGGCCCCTTCGGGCAGAGAGGCACCGAAGGCGGCCGTGCATCCCCCAGTCGGCCCGAGACAAAGCCGGCTCTCCATAGCCGGCATGCCACCTCCCTCGAAGGAGACGCCCCATTAAGGAGACAAGATGCGGTGAGGCTACAGCGATCGCCCGCCAGACGGCGGCACTATAGCCACGCCTACCTCGACGAGGCCCTCGTCACCAGGATCGAGCAACAGCAATCAGCCCCCGACCAGGCCCTGGACGGTGGGGCCTGACTGTCGGCCAGCAGCCGACAGTCGGCGGGACCCACCAGCCGGCGGGCCCCAGTAGTCGGCAGCCGGCGGGCCCCAGCAGCCGGCGTAGAAGCCGGCGAGCGTAGACACAGACGGCTGGGTCCCACGCCCAGCCGGATTACCATTGTACCCCCGGGGGTAGGCCTATATAAACCCCCCGGGACACCCATGCAAAGGGTTGATCCCTGCTAGCAGTAGGGGTGTTATCTCCACGGAGAGCCCCGAAGCTGGGTAAGATTCGCCGGCGTGCATGTCTTTGCCTCATCCCGTTTCCAGGCACCGGCGATGTTTTACTGGCTCCCACAATGATAAGCCACCCGTTGGCATATGTCGCACCTACCACCCGACAGGCCGCCTGTCGTGCGAGGCCGCCGGGTCGGGGCGATGGGCGGGCAGACGCACGGACAACGGTCGTTAGGGGCCACCTATCGCGTGTGGCCGCTGGGTCGGTGAAGAGGTTGGCCGGTCACACCGGTATCGGAGTAGAGGTGCACGGTGGTCGACGGCGACAGCGAGCGATGCAAACTGATCAAGCATAGATCGGAAAACCAAAAAGAAAAACGCCGATCAAAACGGCCGGCGAGAGGGCGAAAAAAAACCCGGAGCAAGGGCTCGGGAAAAAGACTCTCTAGAGCAGCAGGTCAACACGACCGGCGGACGAACCCTATGTACGGGCGGCGTGGCCCCCGGCGGTGGTCATGGAGGCCAACCGCCCCGAGGACAGAAGCGGCGGCGGCTAGGATTTAGAACCCGAAAACTGATACCATGTTAGAAGGGATAGAGGGATTGGTGTAATGTTCGTTGTATTGCTTGAGCCTCGTGAGCATATATATAGGAATACATTATCATCTTGGAGTACAAGGCAAGGTAGAATAATATCCTACGCTATCCTAACTTTTCTAATAATCACGATACTCAACAATAATAGCCTTGGTAGCGGAGTAGTGGCCACGAAGGAGAGCGGTGGTGGCAGGCGGCGGACGGCAGTGGTGCGGCGGGGGACTGTCGCAGGGATTGCGGCGGAGAAGAGTGTTAGTGGCCGGCGACGTACGGCAAGAGTGGGGTGGGGGTGTCGCAGGGGATGAAGGAGGACGAAAGTGCTGGTGTGGTGGCCGGCGTCGGTGCAGGGGAGGGGTAAGGGGGTTGCCTTAGGGGATGGGGGCGCCTGCGGCCTGCAGCAATGATACGCATGAAGGGTTTTTTTAGGGGAACATCCTCAGCCTCAGGGGACGCTCATTTTTGGGCTGCCTCCACCCGATTTTTTCATTTTACCTTTTATAGTTTTCTTGGTTTACTCCGGTTTAGTTCTTTCTTTTGTTTTTAACATAAAAATATGGTTGCATTTTTTACAATAACTGTGTGGACATTTTAAAATTACATGAACGATTTTATAAAAATGTGCGTACAATTTTCAAGGACGTGTGGACATTTTTTTATATGTATATGAGTTACTCCCTCGGTCCAAAAATAATTGTGTCAACTTTAGTACTCCACTTATTTTGTACTCCATCTGTAAAGAAATATAAGAGTGTTTAGATTATTACTTTAGTGATCACTTATTTTGTACTAAAGTTGATACGATTTATTTTGGGACAGAGGGATTTTTCTTTAAATCTAATATTGTAAATTTTGTGAACTTTAAGCAAACGAAATATATGTTTCCAAAATACTAAATCTGAAATCTGTCAACATTTCCTAAAGGAAATATGAACATTTTTAAAATAAATTTGATACTTTTTATAATTTCATGAGCATTTAAAAAATGTATAGCTTTAAAAAACAAGAAGATCTTTTTAATTTTATTTTTTTTCAAACATCATCAACAGTTGAAAACAAAATAAACAAAAAGGTAAAAAATGTAGTCTAGACAAGAAGATGGCATCAGTCTCAAGATCCACAATATCATCTTTTCTTTATGTCTGATCAAGAAGATTGTTGTCGGCCACAAAGTTAACCGTGTCATGATCTTGTGCTTGATGATGAGGGTTCGTCTAGACAAAAGCCCTTCCTGTCATTGCTTTTTTTCACGTAGTCTTTAAGTGAACTCGTCCCGCCTTCTCTTCCTGTGGTCCTCCTTGAAACAGGGCTAGAAGAGCTGACTAGACTATCAATGTTGGCACTCTTGAGAGCCAACGGCTTCCCCGTGCATTTGAGAATCCTTGGAATGAAGAACAAGATTTATGCCGGCAACAACCTCTAGTTGTCGCCATGCCATGATTTTCAGAACAAACCCATGACCATGGTTTTCACTTTGGGTGAGATTTCGATGAAATTCACGAAATTCATTAATTTCAGTGGACACTAAAATATTTACCTTCCAGCCAAAATATTTTAGCAATTTCAGTAGTACATAGAATTCAAATATTTTTTAAAATATTTTTCAAAATTTTGGTTAAATTCAAGTTAATATTTCAGCCTTTTGGCTGAAATGCAAACCGAAATTACTGAATTCACGGAATTTTGGTGACTTCGGCTGTTGCTGAAATTTCCTGAAACTGAAATTGAAAACCTTGCCTCTAGGACACGGTGGTGACACTGGTGGAAAAACAGGCTTCCGTCCAGCCCCATAAGTCGCGAAGCTGTAGGAACCGCGACTAATGGGACCTTTAGTCGCGGTTCTGGAGGTGAACCGCGACCAAAGGCCTGGGCCCAGGGCGCTCGGTGGCCAGCTGGCGCACGTGAGGGTCTTTAGTCGCGGTTGGCGAGGACAACCGCGACTAAAGGCCTTCGGGCACCTTTAGTCACGGTTTGCCAGGCCAACCGCAACTAAAGCCCCTCCCCTATATATACCCATCCAGCAGCCAACACTTAGCCATTTGGAGCCATTCTCTTCACAAGTGGGTGTAGGTTTGCTTTTGGTTCCTCTTATGCACATAAGGTGTTTGATGAAATGCCCCAAGAGCATGAAACAAACATGACATGAAGTGTTGGAGCCACACTCCTCGATCGCGGTTAGCAACTTGATGAACCTTAGATGTGTCATTGATAAAATATGCATGTGTGCAGTTCATTGTTTAATTTATATTGTTTGTAGCTAGTTAGTTTAACAAATGCATGATGGTTAATTATATATTTTATATTATAATAATGCAGATGAATCGGCAATGGATGTACGGTAACCGACTCTCCGGCGAGTTCATTACGGGTTTGAAAGATTTCCTCGTAGTGGCTAATGCGAACAAGCAGGGGGGTTTTGTTATCTGTCCATGTGTTATCTGTAAGAATCAGAAGGGTTACTCTTCCTCAAGAGATGTTCACATGCATCTGCTTCGGCACGGTTTCATGCCAAGCTATAATTGTTGGACCAAGCATGGAGAAAGAGGGGTTATAATGGAAGAAGATGAAGAAGGGGATGATTTCATCGATGAAAGCTATCTTGCTCATTTCGGTGATACTTTCATGGAGGATGCTGAAGGTGAAGGGGAAGGTGAAGAAGAGGCACGTGATGATCCCGTTGATGATCTTGGTCGGACCATTGCTGATGCACGGAGACGCTGCGAAACTGAAAAGGAGAGGGAGAATTTGGATCGCATGTTAGAGGATCACAGAAAGGCGCTGTACCCCGGATGCGATGATGGTCTGAAAAAGCTGGGCTGCACACTGGATTTGCTGAAATGGAAGGCAGAGGCAGGTGTAGCTGACTCGGCATTTGAAAACTTGCTGAAAATGTTGAAGAATATGTTTCCAAAGGATAACGAGTTGCCCGCCAGTACGTACGAAGCAAAGAAGGTTGTCTGCCCTCTAGGTTTAGAGGTTCTGAAGATACATGCATGCATCAACGACTGCATCCTCTACCGCGGTGAATACGAGAATTTAAATGAATGCCCGGTATGCACTGCATTGCGTTATAAGATCAGAGGCGATGACCCTGGTGACGATGTTGAGGGCCAGAAACCCAGGAAGAGGGTTCCCGCCAAGGTGATGTGGTATGCTCCTATAATACCACGGTTGAAACGTCTGTTCAGGAACAAAGAGCATGCCAAGTTGTTGCGATGGCACAAAGAGGACCGTAAGTCGGACGGGGAGTTGAGACACACCGCAGATGGAACGCAATGGAGAAAGATCGACAGATGGTTCAAAGATTTTGCAGCTGACGCAAGGAACATAAGATTTGCTCTAAGTACGGATGGCATGAATCCTTTTGGCGAGCAGAGCTCCAGCCATAGCACCTGGCCCGTGACTCTATGCATCTACAACCTTCCTCCTTGGTTGTGCATGAAGCGGAAGTTCATTATGATGCCAGTGCTCATCCAAGGTCCGAAGCAACCCGGCAACGACATCGATGTGAACCTAAGGCCATTAGTTGATGAACTTTTACAGCTGTGGGGTGGTGTCCGTGTGTGGGATGAGCACAAACAAGAGGAATTTGACCTACGAGCGTTGCTTTTCGTAACCATCAACGATTGGCCTGCTCTTAGTAACCTTTCGGGACTGTCAAATAAGGGATACAATGCATGCACGCACTGCTTACATGAGACTGAAAGTGTACATTTGCCAAATTGTAAGAAGAACGTGTACCTTGGGCATCGTCGATTTCTTCCGAAAATTCATCCAGTAAGAAAGAAGGGCAAGCATTACAACGGCAAGGCAGATCACCGGCCGAAGCCTGCGGAACGCACTGGTGCTGAGGTATTTGATATGGTCAAGGATTTGGAAGTCATCTTTGGAAAGGGTCCTGGCGGACAATCAGTTCCGAAGGGAGCTGACGGGCACGCAGCCATGTGGAAGAAGAAATCTATATTCTGGGAGCTAGAATATTGGAAAGTCCTAGATGTCCGCTCTGCAATCGACGTGATGCACGTTACGAAGAATATTTGCGTGAACCTCCTAAGCTTCTTGGGCGTGTATGGGAAGACAAATGATACAAAGGAAGCACGGCAGGACCAGCAACGTTTGAAAGACCCTGATGACCGGCATCCGGAATGGTTTCAAGGTCGTGCCAGCTACGCTCTGACCAAAGAAGAGAAGGTCATCTTTTTTGAATGCCTGAGCAGTATGAAGGTCCCGTCTGGATTCTCGTCCAATATAAAGGGAATAATAAACATGGCGGAGAAAAAGTTCCAAAACCTGAAGTCTCACGACTGCCACGTGATTATGACGCAATTGCTTCCGATTGCTTTGAGGGGGCTCCTGCCGGAAAATGTTCGAGTAGCCATTGTGAAGCTACGTGCATTCCTCAATGCAATCTCTCAGAAGGTAATCAATCCAGAAGTTCTACCACGGTTACAGAACGATGTGATCCAATGTCTTGTCAGTTTCGAGTTGGTGTTCCCGCCATCCTTCTTCAATATTATGACGCACCTCCTGGTTCACCTAGTCGAAGAGATTTTCGTTCTCGGTCATGTATTTCTACACAATATGTTCCCCTTCGAGAGGTGGTGGTGGTGGCGGTGGCGGTGGTGGTGGTGGTGGTGGTGGTGGCGGTTCACCTACACCTCCGTCACGTCAGCCGACGCCGCCCCCCAGTCCACAACGTCCGGCGGGTGATCAGCCGCCGCCCCCCAGTCCTCGTCCGGCGGGTGATCAGACGCCGCCCCCCAATCCACCTCCGGCAAAGAAGCAGAAGCAGTCCTGGATTATTAACCCGGACCCTTATGTACCTAAGACCACAAAGGTACCGGAGCCATCACTGAAGCCTCTCCCCACAAGGCCTTGGGAACGTAGTGCCGAGGAAGTCGACGCGGCCGCGGCTGCTGATTTGGAGAAATGGAAGGCGGACTGCAAGAAGAAAAGAGAGCCCGAGCCTAAGCCAGTATTTTCTGATGAGCAAAAGAAGTGGGCTAAGTCATTTTTGAGCACACCGTCCCAAGCCGCGAAGAATCTGCCTAACGACTATGCACGTGAACTTCGCAGGCAGGCACTCATGTTCAAGGAGAACAAAGAGCGGGAGAAGGCCGAAAGTAAAAAAAGCGGGAAACAAGTTGCCCAGCTCGGGGAACAAAGTAAACAATCGATTGCCCCGCTTATAGTGGAAGCCTTCTGTCCGGATGCCCCCGAGATCATACAAGCTGCGGCAGCACAGAGATTGACTGTAACGAGTGCCAGAGAACAAGCGGCCAACTTAGGTATTACTCTTCGTGAACTGTTAGGCCTTGATGAGGCGCCAGTGAAGGAGGTAGTAATTACATATGTCAAGAATGGGCCTCTCGTCGAGCCTGCGCAGGAAAAGGATCTACCTCCACAAATGAAAGGTCTGCTGAAATGGTACAAGGGTTACATAAAAAATAAAAACGCCAAAGAATATATTTATGCGGAAGTTAGACATGAGCATCACTTCAAACATTACTATGTACAAATTGAACTGAGTGAATTGTTCCAGCTTTTCAATCTGCGCGAGCTCGATAAATCTATCATCAGTTGCTACGTTCTGTAAGTGATTTATTAATTTCTACCCCATCTCGTTCATATTGCCTGCACTATATATATGTCCTAACTATATTGTTGTGTCCGCTATTATACATGCAGAATGAAGATTAAGAAATGCAGAGTAAGGAACATCCATGATGTTGGGTTCATTGACCCACACATCGTTAATGGACATGTGTTGGAGCGTCACCCCGCCGACGTGGAGGCAGACCTGTGGCACTTTCTTACAAAGCAGGAACTCAAAAGTGATATTCTATTTCCTTACCATTTTGAGTGAGTGTTTTTGTCTTGAGCACATTCTCTTTTGTTTACTCCATGCATGGTATGTGGCCGGCTAATCGATGAGTTATGCATGACGTACTGTGCATGTATCGTGTCCGCAGGTTCCACTGGATTCTGCTAGTAATTAAAGTTAACACCTCATAATGTCTCGTCCACGACTCTGTGAATATGGATCCAAAGCTTTGGGGCGGCATGAGAAGAATGCTGCAGAAGTAATTATTTTCATTCATTTGCGCTCTATATCGATCGGCCTATTTCGTTCATTTCCTAATATCAAGTAACTAATTAATAACTCTCTTGTTCATTTAATTTTCTTTGCCTCGTAGGGTTTGGAGACGGTTCGTAGATACAAAGGTCGGTGAATTCAAAAAAGAGCTAGAATTCAAAATGTTAAAGGCTAAGAATGCTGGGGATATTCAGCCACCGGAGACCAATCTATGTGGATACTATGTCTGTGAGATGATCCGGAGATACACCTCTGAGCGGGTTCCGAGTGATACCAATGCTCAGAGGAATAACCTCCGGTGGATGCTTAGTCCAGAAGCTCGCTTCCGACCACTTCAAGAGGAACTAGCTGGATGGTTCAGCAGGGAAGTCCTCCATCCTAAAGGAGAACACTATTACAAGGACGTAGAACTTTATATGCATTAAATCATGTATGGAAACTTGTTCAAAATTGTATATGGTCATCCGATGATATTGAATATATATTGTATATTCCTCTTGAATTCTTTTTGGTTCTAATTTCAAATTTATTTGAAATTGTACATTCATATGCATGTATGTAGTACCGTAGAATATATGAAACTCCTTCAAAATTAAAATAAAGCACAAAAGAAATAAAACAATACAAATTAAACAGAAAACAGGTTTAGGGGGGGGGCTAAAACCCTAAACCTGTGGCGGCCTTTAGTCGCGGTTGGCCAGAAGAACCGCGACTAAAGGTCCTCCGCCCCGACGGCCGCCTGGCGCCCACGTGGACGGGCCTTTAGTCGCGGTTCTTAAGGAGCCGCGACTAAAGGTGGGGGGCTTTAGTCGCGCTTATTTGGTCGCGGTTGCGCAACCGCGACTAATGGCAGTTGCGAACCGCGACCAAAGGCCTTTTTTCCACCAGTGTGAGGACATGTTGTGTCCATAGCTCGTTGCGATGTTGTAGGCGGTAATGCCGTCTTGCCCGCAAAGGTGCACTAGGAGAAGTGTCACTCAGACATGTTTGGTACTAGTTCGGTGCTTGATTTATAAACTCTTTTTACCCCGGAAAAGAAATTACGTTCATCAGATCTTCATTAATTAATGGGGGTGTTGGTAGTTGACACTATTGGTTGCCTGGGGAGGCTGATCTGGCAGATCTTATTTCTAGAACCTTGCAGAAAATCGAGCCAATGGGTTCATGACTGATTTATTGTGAAAATTTAGTATGACATAATTAAGTACACTGTCCAATTCCACACTACCATATAACGAGAGGCTAGCACCCAAATACAAATATAATAGCACTTATATTTTATACCTTGAAAACAAAACAGTATAACATTTGCAAAGAAAAACATCAAGACATACCAGTTGGATGATATTATAAAAATCTCTTGTTTACATATTGTGAATAGAGTAATTTCGAAAATAACTTCATATCTTCAGGTGCAGCTTCTCCTTCCCGAAAACATCGGCAAAATAGTCAAGTTACATTGAAAGTGTATAATACCATAAATCAAACGAAGCATGTACAATCACTCACATTACAGTGTTCTCCCTTTCGACCATTCCAGTCAATTAATTACCAATGTATAACTCACAACTTGCCCCTAGTTATGATCTGTGAAAAAGGCGGCAACACAAATAATAGATGGATCGTCTTAATATCAGTTCTCTGTATAGATGGATTTTTCTCTTTTCAAAATCTGTAAGAGTACTTACATCAACGATGTTTGATGCATTTTACCTGCATCTAACAGGTGGCCTTGAAGTGCCTACATCATAATCTGAATCTGGTGATTGGTTTCTATTTGAGAAATATTGCTCCACTGCCGAGATCAATCAAAGTTCAGGAAAAGTTAATTAGAAAATTAGGGCAAAGGCTAGGCTAAATAGAACATGCATGAGAAGAAGAATATGTGGTGATCTACTAGTATCTTGTATTTGTACTGCACGCTGACCTGCTGTTGCTTCCTTGGGGCTGGCTGGCAAAGACTAGGCGATGCGCCGTCACCGCGATGGGCGAACAAGATGGGGAGAGGCGGAGTAGAGGGAAGACCCCGATAAGTCTTGGCGAGCGAGAGTCGTCGATTCACAACACATCTGACCTGATGCGTTACGAGTCATCTAACGCACGCACGGGACAGTAGTAGCAGTTTACATATGGGCCTTAGCTGGGCTACTCCCGTGAAGATTTCTGGACTAAAAGGCTTTCGCTTGTGAATTCCAAATTCCGATGGGTGCAGCCTCGATTTTCTAATGGGTTCACGCACACGATAACCTACATATGCGTACGTGGCAGCAGAAAATCGTTGGCGCTGGCTCCGCCCCTGTTGGTACATGTGTTCCACTGAGCTACCTTTCCCATTTACATTTCTCCTATTTCTACTTTATCATATTGTGGATTGCTAGCCAGGTGATTCATGCAGTTCCAATTTTTCCACTTAGCATGATATAACCAATGATATTATTGATACAGATAGTAATAGAATATGACATATACATGATAGGCACGACAACAAACTACAAGCTGACATTGTTGGAGCACACCAGCATGGCAAACACATACAAATGAAAATACCAAGTGCTTTAATACTTTTCTAATCGAACGCCACATGGACCTTAAAGCAACTAATGTTTATACTTCAGCTACTTCAAGACCCGTGGAACTTTGCCTTAGAAAAATAAGCACCTCCTTATTCCCACCTTTAAAGCACAACATCTTATGGGTAGACCTCGATGACGGATCGAGCTCCCAATTTCTTCACAATTTTGTAGTCCGTGAATCCGGCTTTCTTGAATAGCTCGGACCAGTGTTTTTCATCACGTTGGCCACCCCTCGTGTTTACCATCATGAGCATATCCATCAGAAGTTGGGCTTCAAAGATTACTGGCCCTAAGGAAGGTCCAACCACAATCTCTATGATTATCACCTTTCCTCCCTCCTCACGTGGAGGAATAGCCTTTCTGCACTGGGCTAGGATTTTCACACAGTCCTCATCGCTCCAAAAGTGTAGCACAAGCTACAAAAATAGGTAAATTTTGAAGAATGAAATATGAATAAGCCTGAATTTTATGAGTTGTAGCTTGTCATGTCATACCTTGAGCATCACGGCTTGAGATGGTGGGACGGTGTGGAACAGGTCACCCGCAACATAGTTGATGACACCATCGGCTGGGGCTTTGTCAATCACCTTCGGAAGGTCTAGAACAGTGCACTTAATGTGAGGGTAAGCCTTGACGAGGGCCCTCGCCGTCGTACCATCGCCACCGCAGCAGTCAGTGAGGGACTCAAGCCCCTTGAAGATGTCACCGCACTCACGGAGTATGGTGGCAATCCCCAGGTTGTCATGGGCAGCTACGCCTTGGTTGACAACGTCGTCGAGCTCTTCGTCAAGGAGGGCAGTTTTCTCATCCAAGAGTGGCACGCCGAACTTCTCCTCGAAAGGTGACGGCACCGGTGGCTCGGTGTCCTTCTTGAACCAGTCTGCCAGCCCCAGCGCCGCCTCCGTGTAGTGCGGTGAGGTGACACCAAGCACGAAATACTTTTGGCTATGGTGCTCATCCGCCACGACGCCGTGCACCAGAACGCGGGACAGCGGGGTGAGGCGGTAGAGCTCCATGCCGGGCTCGGACTCGTTGTCGGCTGCGAAGACGCCCGAGTTGACGAGCACGCGCATGACCCGGCCAAGAAATGGCATCTTAACCGAGGGAAGGGACAGTGCGGTCATCAGGTCGGGCAGCGAGGCGACCCCACCAAGGCGGTGGATGGCCGTCGGGATCTCAAGGTCGACGACACACCGGAGCGCCATTGAGGTGAGGTAATAGAGGCTGTGACGCCACAGGTCTGCCTGTGCCTGCAGCAGCTCAGCGTCCGTGGGAACCTCGATGCTCTCAGCCTGAGCCGCCATTGCTCTCTCTCCCTTTCTGTGTTCAATTATGTGAGGACTGTGTGACTGATTTTGCGTAGCATGCAAGTGTTTATATATAGCTGCCAGCCTACTCCTGTCGAGAGGAGTGGGTATTAGAGTTTGGTTAGCTGTGGAGCGAAAGGTGACACGTCACACGCGACACACGAGACAATAAAATATGAATATGGAAGTGTGTAGGCAGCCCAAATCAAGTCTCACGCGACACACGGTCCACTGTCCCAATTGTAGTAATGTGGCGTCAGAACTGTCATCAGATCTTCATGAATTAATGTGGTTGAAGGAAGAGAGTTTGTAATCAAGCGCATTAGGAGAGAGCAAAACTCGGAGTCATTTCGTAGCGAATTTCGGTAGAAATGAGAAGCGCGTTGCTGTATGACTTCGATCTGAGCCTGGCGAGGTTCCTGAACTATATAATGCAGACATGTTTAGTACTACTTCGGTGCTTGATTTATAAACTCTTTTTACCCCGGAAAAAAATTACGTTCATCAGATCTTCATTATTAATTAATGGGGTTGTTGGTAGTTGACACTATTGATTGCCTGGGGAGGCTGATCTCGCAGATCTTATTTCTAGAACCTTGCAGAAAAAATGTTGAAGACAACTGACACTTGCTGCGTGGGCTATTGATGTTCCCGATCCCCCAAATCTCCGTGATGGGTGTTTCAGTTCTGCCCTGATTGTCCACACCATCAGGCAGTCACCCCCGCCGTCGTCTCTGCCATTTCTGGCCCATCAGCATGCTGCCGACGACGCTTACGGCCCACCAGGGTACTGTCACCGACGTCTGCGACCTCTCCGTCTAAACACTGCAGAGCTTCGGCCTCGTCAGATCCAACCACTGAGTGACATGCATTTCAATCTTCATGTGTTCTTGTGAAGGGAGTATATAGACAACGGAATTGATGGAGAACAGAGCTGGTTGTATGTTTTATTGACTCAAATGCATCGCCATTCGCACAGACATGATACGCACAATCCATAAAGATGAAAGGAAAATAATACTGAAATAATAACAAAGCCGCTAAATATTTTGGAGAGGGGCTAGATTTTGGCAAAGTTCTGTGCACACGAACAAGATAACTTCCGGCTGCTAAATTCATTAATTTTCAGCTTCAATCCAGGTTGAACTTCACTTAAAGCAGTTAAACATTCAAGTTCAATAAATTCAACTAAGCAACATAGCCATGGGCAGCAACTAGACGTGCATGGATTTTGTTAAATATATTTAAAGTCGCCTAGAGACTCTTATCTTCAGTATATGTTGTGTGAGTATGGTGATTTTATCTGGTGCGCCGGGGCATTTCTTTGAGACACGAAAATGACAAATTCGACATGAATGTGGTAATGGGCCAAATCTGAAGCCCTACTTGTGTTATGTACTATTCAGTGTCGAATTTGTCAATTTGTATCTCAAGCAATGCTTCAAATTTTGATTTCAATTTTTGTGACAACATACAATGATGTTGTGTCAATGCACTAATTTGTTTTCAGATATTTTGTGTATAACTTTAAATATGCAACGGGGGTCCGATGCACGGGTAGCACCAAATGTCCCCGTGCACCATATACATTCCCACATTCATGTGGTCGTTTGCATATGCATGTGTGATGCGTCCACATATTGTACTCATGTTTTAAAAAAGGACAAAAAGACAAGATTTGGTGAAATGTCATCTTATGCACTTTTCACGCTACCAGTGGCGGAGCCTGCGTATGAGCGTTGGGTTCAGCTGAACCCAACGACTTTGCCTGGCCAGGGGTATAATACACATATAGTATGTGCATGAACCCAATACAAAATCAGGGCTGAACCCATCAACTTGGAATGAAACGCTCGGTGAGAAGCCCAAAAGCCCACAATGTAAATTCTCTCAGTCCCAGCCTGACAGGCCTGTTCGTGGCTTCCTGTCGCTGTTCTATTTCTGTACGTGTATAGGGCAGCCGCCGGCCGCACGACCTTTTGCGTTTTTTTTCGCCCCCTCCAATCTCAGATCTATTCTCTCGTTCGCCTCGATACTCCAGCAACAGAGATGAGGCGACAAGGACAGGTCAGCAGCAGGAAGGCTCCCTAGACCAAATTTGAGGTTGTAGTTCATCACATCTCCTCTCTATTGTGTATATCATGGTTGGTAGCCCATAGTTTTCCAGTTAGTTATTCGGTGATTCCATGTACTTTGATTGATCTAGGCTGTCGAATTTTATTTCCTCAAAAAAATATTCATCATCAGATTTAGATAATGATGTTAGCACTTCAAGGTCACCCATTAGACGTTGTCAAAGTGCATCAAATTTCTCCATGAGTAGTCTTCTGAAGCCTTTCCATTTAAAGATAAAATAGTTTGAGTGAATTGCCTTATGATTCAGCGATCATAAGATAATTTAGAAGTACACAAGAAGTCGAGGAAGTAAGATGAGATTAGGTGCACATATTTAACAAAGTGACCTTACATGCCACCACTTAATTATGTCTATCCACACATGGATATTGCAGGCATGAACAGAGATTTAATCTAGGATAGTTTAACGAAGGTAATTCCCAATTATTTTACAAAGGGGACTTCATCATGACTTTATATTGCCTACTATTTATGTTTTCTTATGAGTTAAAGATGTTGCCAAATGAGCATGTAGAAATTTTGAATTATATTACTGCACAAATCAGAGGTAATATATTCAGTTTGTTGATCGATGAGGTTACCGATGTGTCTGGCAAAGAGCAGATGACAATTCTTCCGAAATACTTTAGCAATCTAGGATTTATCATTGAACGGTTAGTTGGAGTCTAACATGTTAAGGAAACATCAACAATTTGTCACAAGGCTACTCTTAAAAAATTATTCACTAATATTTGATTAAGCATAAAACATGTCAGAGGACAATATTATGATGGGGCAAGCAACATGTGTGTCAGAGGACAATAGTGTGATGGGGAAAGCAACATGTATGGTGTGTTCAAATGAAAGCAAATATTTTGCAATATTATTCACTTTATTATGTGCATTACTTTGCTCAACAGCTCTCCATTTCATTCAATGTCATCCAACTGGTATGTCTCGCACTCTCTCAGTTTTTAATGCAATACAATATGTGTCGTGGAATTGTCACGGCAGATGTCCTAGAGAAAGGACTTAGTCGTAGGGCCATCGCAACTAGGAAGCTTAAAGGGGTTAATCGGGACAAAGGACACGAGAGGTTTTATACTAGTTCGGCCCCTTACAATGAAGGTAAAAGCCTACGTCTGGTTGTGTTGGTATTGCTAGGGTTTCGATCCGGCTTGGTTCTCGATCTCTTGTTTCTTGCCCTAAGCCGCCACCGGGTCGTCCCCTTATATACACGGGCTGACGTCTGGTGGCCTACAGAGTCCCAGCCGGCTCATAATCGTGTCTGGCTCAGTGACTTCCTTTACATGCCTTTCCTTACAATATGTGATAGGTGATGTCATATCTCTATTATGTATGTTGCGTTTTAGTGCCAAACACTTCTTGAGATGGTATAGATTTGAAGTTATAATTAATTTATCGGTACCAAATCCTTATAATAAGTCAATGACTGAACCCAATGGCAAATTTTTCTGGCTCTGCACCTGCATGCTGCCAAAAGTGTACATCTTATCATTTCAATATTTTATTACTCTTTGCCTCAATCTGGATAATTTTCATAATTCAGGATTTCAGCCCACGAACATTTGGTGCCATCAAACAAAGATTTTCCTCGTCGACTTCTAGTATCTTGTTTTTGCATTTAATTTGAAGAAGAAAATATCATTATTGATATAAAAATAGAACGTGCCAACAATACATAATATGCATGACAAGTAACAAGAAAGCATTGTTGGAGGCTTGAAACACACCGACATGGTAAAAACTGAACACACACACACACACACACACACACACACACACACACAGAGAGAGAGAGAGAGAGAGAGAGAGAGAGAGAGAGAGAGAGTGCTTTAGTACTTCTCTAAATGAACTTTACATTGATCTTAAGGCATCTGATTCAAACACTTGAGCTACTTTATAAGAACCATGAAGCTATCATTTAGAAAAACAAGCACCACTTTTATTCATATCCTTAGAGCGCAACATCTTAGGGGTAGACCTCGATAACGCATCGAGCCCCAGCTTCTTCACAATTTTATAGTCTTTGAACCCTGCTTCCACGAATAGCTTGCGCCAGTCATTTTCACTCCGTTGGGCTCCTCTTGTGTTCACCATCATGAGCATATCCATCAAGAGTTGGGCTTCAAACATTATTGGTCCTAAGGAAGGTCCAATCACGATGTCTATGATAATCACCTTTCCTCCCTCGTCGCGTGGAGGAATGGCCTTCTTGCACTGGGTTAAGATTTTTACACAATCCTCGTCGCTCCAAAAGTGTAGCACAAGCTGCAACAATAGGTAAAGTTCAAAGAATGAAAGATCGATAAGTGTGACTTCTACGAGTTGTGAGACCAAAATGTAAGAATTTCCCATAATTTGTCATGTTATATATACCTTGAGCATCACGGCTTGAGAAGATGGGATGGTGTGGAACAGGTCACCCGCAACATAGTAAACGACACCATCAGTTGGGGCTTTGTCGATCACCTTCGGAAGGTCCAGCACGGTGCACTTGATGTGCGGGTAAGCCTTGACGAGAGCCATCGCCGTCGTACCATCGCCACCACAGCAGTCAGTCAGAGACTCAAGTCCCTTGAAGATGTCACCGCACTCGCGAAGTATGGTTGCAATCCCCAGGTTGTCGTGGGCAGCCAAGCCTTGGTTGGCAACGGCGTCAAACTCTTCATCCATGAGGGGTGTTCTCTCATCAAAGATTGGGGCGCCATGCAAGTCCTCGAAAGGAGACGGCACTGGTGGCTCAAGGTCCTTCTTGAACCAGTCGGCCAGCCCCAACGCAGCCTCCGCGCAATGCGGTGAGGTCACTCCAAGCACGAAGTACTTTTGGCTGTGGTGCTCATCCGCGTCGACGCCGTCCACCAGGATGCGGGACAGCGGGGTGAGGCGGTAGAGCTCCCCGCCGGACTCGGAGTCTTTGTTGGCTGCGAAGACCCCCGACGCGACGAGCACGCGCATGAGCCGGCTGAGAAACGGCATCTTTACTGATGGAAGGGACAGCTCAGCCATCAGGTCGGGCAGCGAAGCGAACCCACCGAGGCGGTGGATGGTGATCGGGATCCCAAGCTGGACGGCACACCGGAGCCCCATGGACGAGAGGTAGTAGAGGCTGTGGCGCCACAGGTCAGCCTGCGCCTGCAGCAACTCAGCGTCCGTCGGAACTTCAATGGTGTCTGCCTGAGCCGCCATCGCTCTCCCGGACCCTCTCCTTCTCTGTTCCGTTCTCTTGATGAGTGTGTGGTTGCTATGTGTTGCTTTGGAAATTCGTTGATGTGATGAGCTAGTGCTTAAATAGACCACACACGACATGTGTCTATGAAGTAACACGCGGCACAAGAGATAATAGAGTATGAATATGCAGCTAGGTGTATATGTTTCTGCGGTCCACTCTCCCAATTGTGGCATTGTGGCGCCAGATCGGTCACGGACTCTTGTCCTGATGAATTTATGGGGTTGTTGGCACGCACAGGCACTGCTGATTGCCAGGAGAGTTTGATCTAGCAGATTCATCTGGAAAATGAAAAAAATAGCGTGGCCTCTGAAAATATGCTATTAGCGTGCTATAGCATGCTATAGCGTGCTATTAGCGAGGCATTGTACATTGATTTATTTAGCGAGATAATTCTTTGTGTACTATAGCATTGCTATTAGCGATGCTATAACGCGTTATTTTTTTCAGTGTCAATTGCAAAGAAATACCTTAGGACAACTGACATGCATGGCACCAGTGAAATTAATTGTGTCAAGTGTTGATTTTTCTAAAGGAGGTTTAATCCTGGCGTCTGCATTGTACGTGCACATGGCCGTTCTTATTGATTATTAACTAGAGTACAAAGCAAAGAAAACCACTACCGAACCGTTCCAAAATAGAATAAAATTAACACCTACAACCAAGTTAATTTTCATCGTCAGGTTTAGCGGAGTTGGCCTGAAAAAGGGTTTTCATCCTGCTTGCAAAGACCAGCAGTAGACGCCACCTTCAATAAGGTAACGACACAAGTACGTCGTTGCCTAGCCTAGCAAATAAAGATGTGGACAAGAGTTTTCACCTTGCAATAAAACAGTGTTCCAATCAACATCTTGATGAACGATAATTCAATAGTCGCTTCCGTTAGTACTCCATGCCAGGGCCAAAGGCGCTAGCAAAATGATGGGACATCTTTCACCTAAGAAGACGGTCATGGCTGTCAGGAAGACGCTCATGTTATCGCAAAACTGATCACTGTCACTCCACACCGACACGAGTCACACGACAGCATCCCTCGTGCCGTCATAGCCAGGCCTCATAGCCACTGCTAGTTGATGCGTGTCAACTATTAATAAATAGTTAAAATCACGAGCCCCCTTCCCCACCCATTTATTAATCTCCATTATGAGTGCGTCTCCTGATTCCACATCACACTCTACCGCCAGGGGAAACCCAACGGTGAGAAACTTGGCTGTGACTTCAAGATGACAAAAAAGAAGAAGGAAAACAAAAAAGGCCAACAAGCCATCTACTTGCAACGGATATGACGTTCACTAATGGTTTGTTGTTTATTTTCCGAGAACACGATACAGATGCACGCGCATACACTTATCCCTATGAATACACACGCACACCTGTCCCTATGAGCACCGTTGAAATACTAAGCCAAGATATCATATTGAGATTGACGAAGTCATCACAGACGTCTCGTAGTCGACAGGAACGTCTCCTCCCACAGAACGCGCATCACCGAAAATTCTGAAATAGATCCTGAAAAATGCTAGGGATACGACTATACTCCTAACCATCCAACCACAGGTTGATTCACACTAATGGTTTGTTATTATGGTGAATTGAAAGCGGGAAAATTAAAGCAGGTAATCATGACCAACAGTGAGTTACAAACAACAGATCTTACCTACTTCGGCCATGTGCCATCATCATCTTGCTTCCCACATTTCGTAATCTCCCATGTCCATGTGAGTTACTTACATCCAACTGGAATATTTCATAACCCAAATTCGTCAAGTTTTGGCTTCCATACTTTGCCAAGGGTTGAACTTATCTATAATAGGTTCAAAGTTTCAGTTTCAATAATTTAAGTCAATAGATGTAAATGTCGGCAATGACATAAGTGTATATCATATCCATATCACGGATTACTAGACGTGCACATCTTATCCATACAATAATTTACTACAACATCGAGCCTGCATCTGGATATATTTTAAATAAAATTCAAGGTCTCAATTAGCACACATACGAAGGTCTATGCTCCAATATGATCGTGATGAGTAATGATAAATTGCACTGTATATACATAACCTTGGAGAGTTCATGCTT
>NC_041392.1:48881764-48884376 GCF_002162155.2 Triticum dicoccoides
GTTTTTGTGTACTGGTTTCACAAAACACTATGTACCGTGTGAGGAGGAATAATCACCCGAAGGAGAACATGGGAATAACTGTCATCAGATTGAACCAGTATGTAAGATTTTTGTAAAACTGGTATGTATTTGAATATTTTGGCTAGATTGCGTAGTATTCAATATTCCGATAAACTAGATAAATCATGGCAAAAACACCAAATAGTATATGGAGAAACAAAACAGTCAGTCGTGATTCTGTAGTTCTTGTCTTTTTTTGGAGTCGCTATATTTAGGATTTCGCTACTAATCGAACATCTGAGTTTTTAGCATGGCAAAACAAACACTCGAGATGGCAAATTATGTTGCGCGAGGATGACAGTTTCATTTAACAAGCATGACAAATCCTTGGCAAGTTCAGTTCTTTGTCAGGGATTGCCATGCTTTAGTAAAGAAAGTTGTCATCCTGACGACAAAATGATTTGCCATAAAAAACATTCGAGTTGTCATGCTTAAAAATCTGACAACAGAAGCATTGATTGGATAGTAATGGATAAAATCTCTTCTGTTTGTATTTCTGTAGCATGAAATAAACAGGTGTGTCAATATGACACTCCAAGAATAGTATACCATTGTAAGAACAGGAGGCTGCGCTGGACGATGGCACAACCGGCGTCGGTGTAACCACATGTTTATTCACACTAATGGTTTGCTGTTATGGTGAAGGTAAAGCGGGACAAATTAAAGCAGGTAATTCATGACCAACAGTGAGTTACAAACAGCAGATCTTGCCTACTTCGGCCATGTTCCATTATCATCTTGCTTCCCACCTTCCGTAATCTCCCATGTCCATGTGAGTTAGTTACATCCAACTGGAATATTTCATCACCCAAATTCGTTTGGTTTTGGCTTCCATATGTTGCCAAGGGTTGAACTCATCTATAATAGGTTTGAACTTTCAGTTTCAATAATTTAAGTCAACTGATGTAAATGTCGGCAATGACATTAGTGTATATCATATCCATATCACGGATTACTAGACGTGCACATCTTATCCATACAATAATTTACAACAACATCGAGCCAGCATCTGGATATAGTTTAAATAAAATCAAAGGTCTCAGTTAGCACACGTACGAAGGCCTATGCTCCAATGTGATCTGATGATATTTATATTCTTGGTAATGATAAATTGCACTATATATACATAATCTTGGAGAGTTCATGTTTGTTTTTGCTTTGAAACGGAAAACGATAAGATAGGTGGGGGGGAGGGGGTCGGCTCACGGAAAGCTATCGCAAATCACATTTTTATGTACTGGTTTCACAAAAAACTGTGTACTGTGAGAGGAGGAATAATCACCAAATGGAGAACATGGGAATAACTGTCATCAGATTGAACTAGTATGTAAGATTTTTGTAATACTGGTACGTATCTGAATATTTTGGCTAGATTGCATAGTATTCCATATTTTGAACGTGATGCTTTATGATCCGATAAACTAGGTAAGGCATGGCAAAAACACCAAATAGTATATGGAGAAACAAAACAGTCAGTCATGTTTCTGTAGTTCTTGTCGTTTCCTGGAGTCGATATATTAAGGATTTCGCTACAAATCGAACGTCGGAGTTTTTAGCATGGCAAAACAAACACTCGAGATGGTAAATTATGTTGCGCGAGGATGACAGTTCCATTTAACAAGCATGAAAAATCCGTGTCAAGTTCAGTTTTTTGTCAGGGATTGCCATGCTTATTAAAGAAAATTGTCATCCTGATGACAAAATGATTTCCCATAAAAACATTTGATTTGTCATGTTTAAAAATCTGACAGCAGAAGCATTGATGTATATTACCAATTGATTGGATAGTAATGGATAAAATCTCTTCTGTTTGTATTTCGGTAGCATGAAATAAATAAGTGTGTCAATATGACACTCCAAGCATAGTATACCATTGTAAGAACAGGAGGTGGCGCTGGACGATTGCACAACCGGCGTCGGTGTAATGGCTCAGTGGAGGCGAGGATGGCGGTGCAGCCGTGCAGAATGTTGGGAGGCTGCGAAGGCGGAACCGCGGAAGACGAGGCAGTGGCGCAAAGCCTGCACCTATTCGACTGAGCTGGGCTGGCCGTATGAGACTTGAGTCATTTTTTTGGTTATATTTGAGTGGTTTGTAGAATGATAGAAATAGGTGGGCCGTCCCCGGCCGAAGCCAGCCAACGCCGCGTCCTGCGTGCTGGCCTTCATGGGCCATAGGCCCACTAACACTTGACAGCTTTTTGCAATAATTGTTTCTATTTTTCTTATTTACAGGTCATTTTCTTTTGTTTTATTTTTGTTGCAACACATGATTACATTTTGTATAAGTTACATGACTAATTGTTGCAGTAATCGGAAATGTGAACTAGAAATATGGACAATCTTTTAAAAAATGCATATGAGGTTTTCTATATTCTCGAACATTTTTGCGAAGCACATAAAAACTCGTCAATAAAAAAAATGGAAGTCTAGCTTTTTTTAAGGGAATAATATGGGGTTAAAAGTTCCCCAGGCCACGAGTTCGTGTCCATTGATTGGATAAGATGTAAACATATAGGAAGTGTGCATGCTCTTGAGAAGTATGTGTCTGGTCT
>NC_041392.1:48884605-48886880 GCF_002162155.2 Triticum dicoccoides
TAGCAAAACCGCAAATTAAACAGTAACATCTGATTGAGTGTACCACAAGTCCACAATGACAGGAAACGGATGGGCTAGCTCATAAAAAATGATTCCGGATTCGTTAATGTCCACGTGTAAGACTTTAGTCCCGAGGATCACTTGTGCCCTTCCGATAGCCCAATCCAACTCAATTGAAGTTCAGAATGGAAACAAAATGCACACGAAAGGCTTGCATTCCTTCATCCATATATCACTCAAATATATAGCAGATTTGGGCACTCTAGCCAAAATGAATCCTATTTTGGCTATGACCTTCTCTATTACAATGTACTCTACATGAATCCAGCCGGCTTTTGTATCAAATTCTATATAATATTATGTCTAACTACTACTAACACGTATGTACTTCTGGAAATAAATTTTGCATAACTAGGACACATGAAGCGAGTGTTACATTCCAAAACTTACACCATCGAAGATGGTTATCATTCAAGAGAAGTGTGGTCAACTACTGTATCATACAAGATGACCCCCGGAAATTTAAGAACATCTTTGGTTTGTATTTGCGGTTTGACAGGTGGTGGGCACATAAGTTTGGCAAACATATTCACGGCCAACAATAAGTTTATTCTTGTAACTCTTTCAACCACGTGTCCGTCAAACCAGTTTTATGGTCGGTGTTGACTGGTTTTGAAGAGTTGACTGCCTAGTCAGCCGTCACATTAAAAAATTTACCAAAAAATGAAAATAAAAAAATCACAAAAATGAGCACTGCCATGCTGATAATTCTGGAAAAGTTTTGAGAATGGTCCAGCATTATCATCATGGCAGTGCTCATGTTTGAGAAAATTTTCTTTTTTATGGAAACTTTCATTTTGTTCTCGGGTCAATTTTCGTGATGTCTAGGCACTGACTAGGCGGTCAACTTTTCAAAACAAGTCAAAACCGGCCATTAAACTGGTTTGAGGGAAATAGGGTTGAAAGTTGTCCCGTTTTGAGAGGTTAGGATTGTAATTTTGATGGTATTGGAGTTTAGGGTTCTAAACTATACTAGGCCAGGAGATCAGGGTTGAAATATGCACTTCTCTTTTTTTTTGCGTATTTGTTCGGTTGTCCTTGGATATTTACCCATTTTAGGTTCACCACATGCGAAGCATAGCTCCCTACAAGGTACTCCCTCCGTCCTAAATGTAAGACGTTTTTTGATACTATGATAGGGTCAAAAAAACGTCTTACATTTTGGTACGGAGGGAGTATATACGTGGCGTCCAAACAAACCCACCAAGGGCTGATATGTATGGCCCGTTGCAACCGTGAAGCCTCACGTTGCTCCACAAGCGCCTAAATAGTGGCAGGGCTTGGGGGAAATTCATGATGGAGGAGGTATGCGTTGTTTTTCTCATCGGGTAGGGGTGATGGCCTCGTAGGCCCTTTCCAAGCTCCGCCGCTAGTCACGAGCCAAGGCACACACAACTGAGTTTTGTTCCTTTTTTCTTATAATTTTTCAGTTCTTTTTTTAAAATTCTTGACAGTTTATTTTTATTTTTTGAACGTTCATGAACCCAAACAAAGTTTTACATTAAAAAATGTCCATGAATTCGGAAATTATTCATGAACTGAAAAAATGTTCATTAATTCAAAGAATATTCATGAAGTGGAAAAACTATGTTCACACATATGAAACAGTGGTCACAAATTTGATTTTTTGAGAAATTGCAAAAACAAATCATGAAATTTAATGAAATTGTGATTTTAGAAAATGTTCTGCATTTGAAGTGTACGTGAATTTGGAATATTCATGAATTATATAAACTATCAAATTTATAAAATACACACGAAGTTTTCGAAAGAAAAAGAAAAGAAATAAATGAAAGAAAAAACGCTGTAAAAGGAAAATAAAAAAATAGAATAACTAGCTTCCAAAGACCAAACAGAAAACAAAAAACCTGTTAGAAACTTATTCCGAAGAACCGTCAGGAAACCCCTAACGAACGCAACTGGGCCTGGAAACTTTGCCACGGGTGGTACATATCATTCGCGAAACCCACCATTTGTTAGGGTCTAAGGGATGCGGCTGTAGCCTTCCCTATTTGGTGCGTTAAGCATCAAATACAGTGTATTTGTTTTTTTAGGATCAATACAGTGTGCTTGGTAGTGGGCGAACACCCCTAACGAACGCAACTGGGCCTGACTTACATATCATTCGCGAAACCCACCATTTGTTAGGGTCTAAGGGATGAGGCTGTAGCCTTTCCTATTTGGTGTGGTGTGTTAAGCACCAAATAGGAAAGGC
>NC_041392.1:48887078-48895620 GCF_002162155.2 Triticum dicoccoides
GGGCTGTCGTCCCATTCCTCCCGCCCCGTTTTCTGGGATATGCTCCCACCTGGTTTCCTGGCTAGGTTTCGGTGGGTTTTTTTCACCTGCTATTCTTCCTTTTTTTCAGTTGTCAATTATTTTCTTTCTGTTTGCCTTTTCTTTTTTGTTTTTGTTTCTATTTTCCTTATTTCCTTTTTTATGTTTCTTTTCATTTTTCATTTCTATTTTTAAATCAAATATTTTTCAAAATCGATGTTTTTCTTTTCATATTTATGATATTTTTCCAAATCGCTGAACTTTCTTTTTCAGATTTGATGAACTTTTTTTAAAAACAATGAACATTTTTAAAAATTCTTGATACTTGTTAAAAAACTGTGAACATTTGTAATTTATGAATTATTTATTTTTTGCGTTTTTTGCTCTTTTACCTTTTTAAAAGTCATCGGTTGACTGGTCAAACGCAAACGAACGAGACTACTCAACTTTTCCCGAAGAACGCACGATCGAGCGCTCGCCTTCTTTTTGGACCCGCCAACGGAGAGCTCCTATTGGGCGCTTTAAGCGCCGCTCAGGCAAACCGGCGCCCGCTACAGTCTCTAGTGGGCCGGCCCACGAAAGGAATAGGCAGCAAACAGTCAAGCGAAAAAACCCAGCAAAAAACTGCTAGTACAGGGATTCGAACTCGCGCCGCAATATTGCAAGATGGGCAACACTAGGCGCCGGCGCACCGGCCCAACGTTCAGCCGGTCGCCTAGCAGCCGTCGAATTGGCACCATCTGAACCGTTTAGATCTTATCTTCTTCCCCGTCTAAACGATTCCCCACCTTCCCAGCGAAGCTTCCTTCCCACGCACATGGCAGATGCCGCCTGAAAAGTACCTCGTCTCCTGCAGCTTGTAACACCTCAGGTGCTCGCCTATCGTAGCAAACCACGGCGCACGACCCGTCGCCGGCCGCTAGCAGCACCGCGGATCGCCGCGCCCACACCCAGGGTTGTCGTTGGAGGCCGTCGTTGTACTTGATCTGTCTCCGTAGGAAGAACTTGTCTTGTAGCCTTGCAGCTGCAGCTCCAAACTTTTTTGCAGCTCCACCTCCCATTACGAACCCCGTCGAAGCGATCATCAACGATGGTCATAAGCAAAAAACGACAGCAGATGCAACAAAACATCGTCGCGTGCCATCACAGGTCAGGGTCATCGTCATGAATGGTTGCAGCTAATGTCAACGCTGGTTGTAGCAAAACTCGACGATGGATGCAGCAAAAATGTCATCGTCACAGTTGCGGGTTAAGCCGAGACATGAATGGTTGAAGCTTTTTCCATTGTCGGATGTAGCATTTTTCATTAACAGTTGTAGCTTTCGTCGTCATCCATAACTTCCGTCCTTTATTGTTGAAACTTTTTTCGTCGCCGGTTGAAGCTTTTCTAGTCGCCGGTTGAAGCTTTTATCGTCGTCGGTTTTAGCTTCCGTGTTTGGGCAGTGCCAGCACCCCAAAAATTTGTTTGCCTTCGATTGAAGCATTTTATCGCCCATGGTTGTAGCACCTTGTCGAAGGGTTGTAGCATCTGTTGGCGCCGGTTGCATTCTTCGTCCTTCCATGGTTGTAGCATTTTGTCGCCACCGGCCGCCATGGTTGTAACATTTGTCGTCCTGGGTGTAACATCTGTCAAAAGGGTTGTAGCACCAAACTGTGCCGGTTGCAACCCTCGCCTTAGTTTTTAGCAAAAAAATGTCCGCCACGGTTGTAGCAATTTTCCATCGTGGTTGTAACTCCGACGTCGACCAGTTCCAGCAAATTTCCACCAGGGTTATGCCCCTACATCGGTCAGTTCTAGCGCGTGGTGACCACACCTCCAACCTCGGCCTGCCAGTTCACATCTCCGGCCATTCCTGGGCGCACCGCCTGGCTTGCTGGTCGCAGCATCGGTGCTCGCCTCACGGCCATGGAGTCCTCTACACGGAGCATGCGAAGAGCCCAAAAAAGCAGTACGGGTGGTTTGCGGCGCAGGAGGGAGGTGGGAAGAGGCTGATGGTCAGCGGCGAGGACGAGAACGCACGGCCGCGCGAGCTCACCGGGCGGTGGTGGTTCGTGAAGGAGAGAGAAGATAGTGAGAGAGAAGAAAATGAGATTGATTGGTGGAGAAAGAAGATACAGGAGAGAGAGAAAAAAATCTAGAAAATGACGCATTAGAGACACACGATACCCTTTCAATCGTACGCATGTGGCGCGACCGGCGCGACGTTTCGGGCGGTGCCCCGGCTGGAAACGTTTCCGTTGCAAGATTGATGTAGCTAACCACCACGCCTTCGTAATGCAAGTGGTTAGTAGCAACGCGTAGTCTCAAAAAAAAGTAGCAACGCGTACTTTTTAAGAAACACTGTAAGCGCACTATTTATCTATTACGTACTACACACTAGCACCTACATTTTTGAATTATTTTGGAAAATTTGATTTTTCTTTATTAAAAGAAGTACATCAATTTTTCAAAAAAGTTCATGAATTTGGAAAAGGTTCATCAATTTTGAGAAAAAACTGATTGAATTTGCAAAAAAGTTCATCGAATTCAAAAAAAGTTCTTCAGTTTTGAAAAAAGTCCACCGAATTAGAAAACGAGTTCACCGAGTTTGAAAAAAATCAATAAATTTAAAAAAAATCATCGAATTCGAAAAAAATCATCGATTTTCTAGAAGTTCACCGAATTAGAAGAAAAGTTCACCATGTTTGAAAAAGTTCAATAAATTAAAAAAGTTCATCAAAATTGAAAAAAAATCATCGATTTGAGAAAGTGCATCGAATTTGAAAAAACATCACCAAATTCGAAGAAAATCCTCAAACTGAAAAGTTCAACAATTTGGAAAAAGTTTGCGCATTTAAGAAAAGGAAGAAAGGAAAAAAGTAAAGTAAAAGAATAAGAAAAAGGAAATTGTCGGATTTCAGGTTCCGGCAAACCCTTGAGGTTCGAACACTGGGGTGCGCGCGGAGATCTCTCCCCTACCAATCCACGTCCAATCCACTCGTGCGAACTAAGATGAAAAATGATGAACAACACAAGAGACATGAGGTTTATACTGGTTCGGGCCACCGTTGTGGTGTAATACCTTACTCCAGTGTGTGGTGTGGTGGATTGCCTCTGGGGCTGATGATGGACAGTACAAGGGGAGAACAGCCTCGCGAGGGGTGTTCTTGAGCTGATGCGGTGTGTTCTACTTAGTCTTTACTGGGTTTTCTCTCCCTCTACCAGATCTCTAGCCTCCCTTCTCGATGTCTCTAGGTTTTCTAGATGTCTCTACTCTGTGGTGGCTAGCTCTATTTATAGAGGCCCTGAGCCTCTCCCCGAATAATTGAGCGGGAAGGGCGCCAACAGTTGGCCATTTTGAAGGGGAACATCTAGTACAAGTTATCCTGACCAAAGGTGGTCTTCAACTGCCAAAAGCACTGGTGATGACGCTGTCTTGGGCTCCACGGTGACCTCCGTCCGGCCGTCCGGCTGGTTTTGGTCTCGTTGCACTGGAATGGCAACCTTTGCCCGATACCTTGGCATGTGCTTGCCCCCTTTGCACCAAAAGGGAAACAAGGACCCTGCGCAGGCCGGCGCCCGCCTGGCGCCCGCCTAGCCTTGATCGTCATGGCTTGTGTCATGGGATCCTCGCGAGGTACCCTTGCATTGATCTCTTCGCCTCCTCGCGAGCCTGCCTGATGAGGCTGCCTCTGAGGAAGCTTCCTGTCATCCGCTCAGCGAGGCTTGGCCCCTCGCGAGGGTCTTGAGCTTGTGCTGATGAAGATGGGCCGCGCGGGGCTCCCATTTGAGCCACGTCGCAGGCCGCAGGCAGGCAAGTCTGGGGACCCCCGTTTCCAGAACGTCGACAGTAGCCCCCAGGCCCTAGGCGCGCGCGGGCTTGGCTTAGCAGAGAAGCGAAGGGGTAAGCACGAAGCACCGCGGGCCCTAACAGCCTGCGGCCTTGGGCGCCGCATGGCGGTTGATTGGACGTGGGCGTCTGCACTTCCCATGACGCCTTGCTCTGCGCCCGGCTAAGCGGACCCGTAGTTGCACACAGTTGTTCCTCCTTTGGCTGCCCGCTCACCTTCTACCTGTCCTTCTTCTCCGAGCTCCAACCTCCGCTGCCAATCCTGCTCGAGCTCTTCCCCTTCCCTAACGCCATGGCGCCAACAAAGAAGGGAAGGGGGAAGAAGCCCGCGCCCTCGTCCTGCGCACCTCCAGCGACGACCCCCGCCGTTGATCGGTCAATTATACTCTACCCGGAAGCCTTGGACAATGTCCACTCCGCCCTTGCTTCCATCTTCAACGAGTGCGGCCGGACCACAGTTTGGCCCGCATCCCGCGCCTTTCTTGCCAGGACCGTCACGGAGGTCCGATTCTTCGCTGATGCCTTATGGGCGGGTCTGGTTCCCCCCTTTCTGCTTTCTTCAATGATGTGCTCTCCCATTATTAGATCCACATGATGCACCTTGGGCCGGAGTCCATTACCCTTTTGGCTGTCTTTGCTTTCGTGTGCGAGGCGATGATAGGCATCCCTCCTTCTATTGCCCTGCTGCGCCACTTCTTTTCTCTGCGCCTGAGCGATCCCACTCAGTGCTCGGGGTGTGTAAACTTCTTCGCCGTGCCTGAGATGGCTGCTTCAGGGATTGACTTCGGCCTTCCGCCTTCTCAGGCCAGGTTCAGAGAGCGGTGGATGTATGTGGACGTCGGAGGGCCCAGCCCCTTGCTCTCGCACCCGACCTTGCCTGCTGTTCCCAACCCAAGCTGGGGTCATGAACCGCTCGCGAGCCCCCGGCTCGCTTTCGTCTGGAGCCGCTTCGAAAGTTTGAGGGCGCACAATGTGACAGCGCCCAAGGTGGTGAGGGAGTTCCTTCCGTGTCGCGTTGCTCCTCTCCAGCGCCACTCTCGCCGGATGTGGAACTTTGCGGGGCGCGGAGACCGCATGCGGCTTCAGGAGGAGGATTTGGCGCCCGAAGTGCTGCGGACGGTGCTCCGGGTCTTGACTGGTGATCCTTCCCCAGGCAGCCTACGGAGCGGTGGCGTCCTTCTGTACCTTTGTTCCGGCAGGGCTGATTTCGTGAAGCAGATGCCCAGCTTCGACGAGTGGGGGCTGCGCCCGGCTGGCCTCACGGGGCCAAGCGAGAACCCAGTTGTCGTGGTTGTTCCCCCCGCCGCCCACAGCGGTCCCTTCTCAGGCGACAAAGCGGGGAGAGAGCCGACGGGAGCTGAGGTGGCTGATGTCGAGGTGGTGACGCCGCGTGAAGCCTTGAAGGCGACGTCTCCCGAGGCCCGCCCTGGGGCGGCGGTTGATGCAGGGTTTTGGCCTTCGGCTCCTGAGGCCGGGGCTCCCGAGCCCCCAGCCGTTCTTCATGAGGTGACGCCCGACGGTATCCTCAAAGCTAACTCCTCCGGCGCCGACAATCCTGAGGCTTCTTCTGCGCCCCAGGCCGACCCCCGCCCCAGGTGCTTGGGTCCATTTCGTGTAGACTTCGAGGCCCTTCGCAAGAGGAAGGAGGCCTCAGGCGGCAGCGACCGCCCTTGCCGCTTGTTGAAGCGCAGGAAGTACTTTGCCATGGACGAGTAAGCCTTCTTCTTTCCCTGCTCATTTGCTCTGTTATCCTTGTGGCTGATTGTGGCCTTTTAGGTCCTGCCTTGCTGAGTCCGTCGAGTCGACCCAGGAGCCAGCCCCCGCATCTTTGCCCCCTTTGCTGGCTCCGGGTCCGCCGAGCTCGGGTGGCGCCCTCGCCGCTGGACCGGTTGGTGGAGTGATCTGCTCCATAGGGCACCTCGAGCTTGCTCGCCCGATGCCCTTTCTTCGCGAGTCCTCTTGGGGCGCGTCAGGCTTGCCCCGTGCCCCTTCTCTGGTCATAGAAGGCGAATGGCTAAGGTCTGTCCTTGGCTCCTCCTTCGTGGGTGGATCGACACCGGGCTGGATTCTTAGGGCGGTCCATCCGGCGACGGCTGGGGCGGCAGCCCCCTGCACCACGCCTGGAGGGGCTTACCGCCCCGGGGCCCTCTGCATGCTCCATCGGAAGAGGGTGATGTGGAAGATGTGCTCAGGCGCGCTCGGGAGCGTCGTGCCCTTCATTGAAGAGTTCCTTCAGGGGGCGGCGGACGCGGTGAATTGGGTCGGAGCAGAGCTTGCTGCCGAGGATGCGTGCCTCGAGGCTAAAGGCCCGCGCCTTGCTGAGGAGAGGCGCAAGCTGAAGGTTACCATTGCCCTCGCGTGTCATCAACGTGACCTCGACAATGCGGAGGCCAAAGCGTCGCTAGTGGCTTCGTGGGAGGCCTGCTCCCGGGCCATCGAGGAGGCTCGGGAGGCAGACCGACAACGCAAGGATGCGGAGGAGCACGTATGGGAGCTCCAAGCCCGGAGCAACTCCCTGGAGCAGCAAATAGAGCTGCGCCACGTGGCCCTTGGGTCGATGCAGGAGGCCGCCGTCGATCGGGCGGAGCTCCAGAGGCGCGAGGAGGCACTGACGCTCGAGGCTGCCGAGCCCAGCCTTGACCTGGAGCGGTTGGAGACGAGGGAGCGCCTGGCGGCCCAGGCGGAGGACGATGTTGCGGCGCGCGAAGCCCGGGTCCAGGAAGAGGTCGACCGCCGTGTGGCGGGAGCTTGCTCGGTCCTCGAGCGCGAATACGAGTCAAGGTTGATGCTGATCGGGGCCGAGGCTGAGGGCAGGACAGCGGCCATCAAGGCCAAGTTGGTTGAAGAGACGCAGCGTGCGGATTCCTCCGCAGCCGCCCTTGGTGCGGCACAGGCGGAGCTGCTTCTTCTTCACCGGAGGGTCGATGACACCGAGGCCATCGCGCGGCAGAATGAGAACGAGATCCACCAGCGGAGGGTTCTAGAGCGCGAGCATGCTCCCATGCTTTAGACGCTTAGGGAGAGGGCCAACTCATCCTTAGGCGAGATTTGCGAGGCTGCCACTAAGGAGCCGCATGAGGCCAGCTATGCAGGCAATCTTCGGTTCTTCACTGACGTGGTGACGCTTCTGGAGGATCATTCCGAGAGAACCCGCGGGCTCGTTGAGGAGAGGAGCCTAGCCCTGCTCAGGCGTGTCTTGTCCCGTGTCTTCAGCCATTTGCAGGAGATGGACCCCCACTTCGACTTTGACGCTGCCATCATGCCTGTGCCCATAGCTGTCCGGGGCGACCTAGCGCAGTGGGTGGAGAACAACGTGGACGCCCTCGTCAGGGCCTTCGCATCTGATGACGATGGTGTGGTCGTGGGCGCTGACGAAGGTGGCGTTATAGATGAGCCTGGCAATGACGTGGTGGGGGTGACGGCGTCAGTGATGCCAGTGACGCTCCCGAGGATGCCCCAGAAGACGCGGTGAGTGATATGTCCAACTGACCGCATGTCCCTGCAGTTTATCCTGCATGAAGAAGACTCGGGCTTGGCCCTGAAGAATGTAAGAGCATTTTGGGAGGGGAGGCCCCTCATGTAAAGATTTGTAATCCGTACTCTGGTGAGCCCAACGTTATGCGTGAGTTTAGCCGTTAGCCCGGTGATGGTTCGGTTGATTTGTTTACCTTCCAGCCCTGGCGTGCCCTGAGCGGGCCTGCGGGGGATGCTACGCCTCCGGCGTCCCTCGATTAACCTGCTAATCCTGTGACGAGGACCTCCGGAGAGGGTGCGGAGACAGTGGTCCCGGCTGTAGGCGTGCCTGGCCCGGCCCGGCTCACGAGGGGCTCATGAGGGGGGCAACTGGCGCTAGCTTGGGGCATAAATCCGAAACCGGAACGCGAGAGATTGCTCGAACAAGACTAAACACCCCCTCCCCAAATGCACGCAAGCTTCAAACTCAAATCCAACTTAAATCCAAACCGAAGAAACTTGCCGACAAGGAAGAAGCAAAAAGGCAAAAAGGCAGAAGAAAAGCAAAAAAGCCGCGTCCGGCACCTAGTCTAGTCTTCGACGTCTTCTCACCAGCGCGGAGCTAAGTGCTGCCACTGGGCATGGGTGGGAGCCCCCAGGGCCTGAGGCCGGCGCTCCTGAGAGTCCGGGGCGTGTACAGCCCCACTCATTATTATGTGAGAGTGTCACGAGGCGGCGAGCTTCACAGACACTGGGCCTTCTTCACAGGTACTGGCCTTCCTTCATATCGCCAGACGAGGGCCCCGCCTTGCGCCTCACTCTGCCGCCATTGACGACGACCGGAAACCAAGGACAATGCCAATGGGGTAGAGCGGTCGCCAGCGGTTCCCCCGACGACCACGGGTCCTCCACCGGGGGCAGGCCATGGGGCACCTCCCCGGTAGATGGCCTACCTCCTGAGAACATCTTGACCCGACCGCCGCGAGGGTGAGCCCGGATCTCGGCCCCTCGCGAGGGTCTTGAGCTTGTGCTGATGAAGATGGGCCGCGCTGGGCTCCCACTTGAGCCACGCCGCAAGCTGCAGGCAGGCAAATCTGGGGACCCCTGTTCTCAGAACGTCGACAGAAATAGTTCCGTCAACTCAAGGGAATAAAAAGGAAAAAGAAATTAGGTTGACACATTCCATCGAGGTGGCCTAGTGGTTACACTGGTGTGCTTTGACTAGAGAGGTCTCTCCAGTT
>NC_041392.1:48895856-48919010 GCF_002162155.2 Triticum dicoccoides
TTATGCCTGTAACAGGCGCCACAGGCGCCAAATAGGAACCAGCCCGCCAACAAGTGGCACCGAACAAGATAGTCGGCCGATCTTTTTGGGCCAGCCCACGAGTATCTTCTTTTTGGGCCTACTCACTATCAAATTCCTCTGTTCCTACGTCGTTTGTAGCGAGCGAGTCCATACAATACATCTATAAAAAACCTAAATTCTAAAAAGTGCATACGCACTAATTAGAAAAAACGAGCGGCCGGTCTTACACACGCATGCATGTAGTTTTGTGGTATAAATTTTATCTTTATTCGTGACGTGGCATATACTACTAGGATGGTCACATGGACAAGACACATCATTATTCCATGGATGCGTATGTCCATTTATTCGGGTTTTTAAATTTTTTAAAAACCATATCTTTTAAACCGTGCTTCGGAATTTAGATCCATTTTCACTATTGGAATCCTCGCGACGAGATATTTGAAACTAGACCCGTAAGGATATGTTTTGACGATTTTTTTTTGCCAACTTTGATGCTATATTGTGCAATTCTATTATTGTATTGTGCAACTTTATTACTAAATCGTGCAACTTTTTTCCAAAACTAATGTTTGGAGCTGCACCTTTGTATGAGGTTGCAACCTAGCAACCACGACAACTTTGATGTGCAACTAGTCTATTCCCTCGATGAAAGTCGATGTGCAACCTCCTCTTGTAATGTAGTCTAATTGCACATACATTGATGTTTAGTTGGCTTGTAATGTAGTCTAGTTGCACATATTAATATTTAGTTGGCTTGTAATGTAGTCTAGTTGCACACATTGATATTTAGTTGGCAGGAAGACTAGTTGCACACACATATACTCAGTTGGCTTGTAATTTAGTCTAGTTGCACATACATTGATGTTTAGTTGGCAGCACACTAGTTGCACACACATATGCTCAGTTGGCGCGGCAATCTAGTCTAGTTGCACACACATTGATGTTTAGTTGGCAGGACTTTTTTGGCACACACATATGCTCAGTTGGTGCGGCAGTCTAATCTAGTTGCATACATATTGATGTTTAGTTGGCAGGAAGACTAGTTCATCGAAACATCCCCATGAGGGATCTAGTTTCGAAGAGCACGTGGCGAGGATTCCAGTGATGAAAACGGATCTTAATTCCGACATGCGGATTAAAAGTTATGCTTTTTTTAGTTTTTGAAACCACGAATTAAATACACCAAAGAATAAAATGCATGCAACGAAGGAATGGTTGTGCAGACATTTAAGGACCAGGTGAAAAACTTTCTTAATTAGGATGGTTAATTAGGAAAGGGACACAAAATTTTCAGTTTAGACCGGCCGCTGACGTAGGCTAAGCTAGCAGCCGGCCGCTCGCTAGACTTGGCCATTAAAAAAACTAGTAGAGTGCCCTGCGTTGCCATGGATTTTTGAAATAGTTTGCAAGAGTTACATGTTAACTTTTTAAGGCCTTGCCCCGCCGTAGATCCAGACCCCCGCCACTAATTCCAACCCGCCTAGGCTGTCGCCTGCCGCCGCGCTGCCCCATCGCGTTCGCCTCCGCTCCGGCCGCCTCCGCCCCGCTCCGACCCTGCCCGCCTCCTCTTCGGCCGCCTCCGCCTCCGGTCCATCCTCCGCCTGGGCCCGTTCCGTCCGCCTCCTCTCTGGTCCGTCCGCCACCCCGCTCCGTCCGCCTCTGTCCCGCGCCGCATGCTGCCGCCCCGCTCCGACCGCCTCCGCCCAACGCCGCATGTCGCCGCCTCGCTCTCCGCTCGGCCGCCGCCCGCTCCCCGATGGCGCCGAAGAAGACGCCGAAGGGCAAGTCCGGTTTCTTTGGCATGAGGGCGAAGTCCTCCGGGAACTTCAGACTGGAGTTCTCCGACGCCGGGTAGGGTTGGTGGCTCGGCACGTATCCCACCGCCAATGAGGCCGCACGTGCCAACAACGTGGCGGTGTGGCGTGCCGGACGGCCAAGACGGACCTAAACTTCCCGGAGGTCGGGTCCCAGGCAGTGGCGGAGTGGCTTGTGCCGCAGGGCATCCGGATGGAGGAGATGCCAACTAAGAGGGCCAAGAAAAGACTGGCGGTTGTTGTCGCTCCCGGCAGTAGAACACACGTGCGCTACTACGGGCTACAATCCATACAAATAAATCACACAAATGGTCATATCCAAGGTCAAATCGTATTTCTCTCTCATACGTCTCAGCATGTTAGGACATTAAGTGAGCTCCCCAAAATTTAACCGTCTAGATACTCCGGATGCCCCTAAATCCAACCCATATGTTATCCCAACATGCGGTCCCAACACGAAAACCCCATCCCACGACACACTTCCCTTTCCTGCCTTATCGCTCAGTTCCCGTCTTAGCAGGACATTTCTCGCTGGGGCCTTCTCCTTTAAAACCGGATAACGCTCACCTCATCTTCGCCATGGCGCCCTCTCTCTTTCACGCGATACTAATGGACCGCTCGCTCATGCAGTTTGCTGCAAAGAATCTCACAAGAAATGTTATACATATGTCGCATTGGTTCACTATCCTATCTATGATGCCGTGACAGTAGTTTAGAAATTCTCCTAGCACTCGAAATACCGGCAAAAAAATCTCCAAATATATAGCAGCCACAGGTACCATGAAATAGGACACTAAACAACATTTGCCACAGGCAATCAATTTATGCACCAAGCACACTGAGCAGAAGCAACAAGCTATCAAGATTTCTTCTACTCACAGAACTGACAAATGTGACTAACTCTGTAAGAAGCTCTGCCTTCAGAACCTAAAAATGGTAGAGTCCCATCACTACTTCAGCTGCTCTCTGATCTCAATAGAAAACATGGAGATCGTCTAAAAAACAGAGTACACTTCGGCTGCACTTAAACAAGCTTGCTAAAAAGAAACTTCTCAGGTGACGGAAGAAAATATAAGTAACTTCCACTTGACAGTCGCATCATTTGACATATAGATTTTCAGTTAGCATGGCAACTGAAGTGAGTCTATTGATTAAATTACATAGTTTATTGTTAAATGGTAAACACAGATTTAGAAGAGTTGCCAATGCCCATCTGTCAAATATGCTACTGTATACTTATGTGAGCTGCCAGTGATCATCATCATCTGTCAAATATACTACTGTATACTGCTGTATACTTATGTGAGCTGCCAATGCTCATCTCAAGATAGGATTATATACCCAAAAGACCAGACCTTATATGGGCATTATTCTACAAAACAATTTCAAAAGGCTCACCATGTATCCACTGTATAAAAGAGATCTTTTTCCCTACATCGGCGAGTTAATACTTTGATCTCTACCAACTGGAAGCACATATAACTATATTTTAAAAAAGGGACATCTGCTATCTTCATGAGTAAATAAACAGTAAAAAAGTAGAGGACCAAACCGAAATATTTTCATGAATGTTACAGATCATTTTTGTTAATGTGTAAGTACATCAAGCATGTTCCAACAAGCAGGAAAATTGTAGAAACATACAGATGATGGGCACTTCCTAATTCCTAGCTATCATGGAATCACTGCATGATGCATTGCACTGAGCACCTTCTGTGTGATATGGATATGGGCAGAGGCAAAGATCAAGGAATTAAAATTCGAAAAGAATAAATAAGCTGTCAGTAAGCCAATAGAAATCGACACAGAAAAAATAAATAAGTTTACTTCAGTAAGCCGATAGGGATCGACACATTTGGAGACATAACTACCACAACAAAGATTCCATCATTGTAATAATAGCCTTAGTGCTGAATTAAACTCCTTAAAATATGTCTCGGGCATTTTCTTCAAGTACCTTGTAGGCAACAACAATGACAATGATTCTAGGGAATGAAATTCTCTCGCAACACAACCTGACTTGTATATACTGATTGTAAATTCACCTAGCTGTATGAAAATCAAAACCAATATAGGTTATCCAAAGAATTGATAAACAGACTTTAAGAGCAAAAGTGTTTTAACCTGAACTTCCAAGAAATCATCAAAGCAGAAGTGGCTTCCCTCCCATCAATAAACTTCCAGGTGAACAGGAGAAGCACGACCATGGAGAATCATACCTGAATACCTGAATGGAGAGTCATAACTGTCCTAGCAATAACACATCTCTTTGTCCCTCCTATATTCTTCAATCACATCAGAATACTAAAATTGACCATACATCGTTTCCATGAGAACAAAAATGATCGATCAAACAATTGGTCTAATTCAAAAGTTTGTGTCCTTCATTCTCCAATGGTGGAGGCAGATGGTGTTGACGGCGAGATCAGCTGGGGAAGTCGCGGTGGCACCGCGTGCTCTTTGATGGCTGGAACAACAGCAGCACGAGCTGTTGTTGTTGGTGGTGGCGGTACTTCCTCTTTGATGACTGGAACTGTAGGGTAAGTTGTAGGAGTAGGAGTAGGAGACTTGGAAGTCCACCCTTGGTTTGATGATCCAGGAGAACGACTCTTGTTGTCGAGCCGGCTTGCAGGGCTGAACCTTTGCACATACTGCATTATTCTGCTGATGATCTGAAACAGTAGGATATGATTAAGTAGCAGTTCAAAAAAGGAACAAATTACAGTTGCTCATGATTCATACCTGGCATTGGCAGAGGCTTTGACTGGTCGAATGGGAGCTCGGAGCCCTTGAGAACGTACTCTATTCCTTGCATGAGCAACAGCAGATCATCCACAGACAGATCGTGCCACACGAATCCAGTCTTGTAGCTCCTGCATTGCATCGTTGCCTTATGAATAAACACAATATTTGTCGGATAACAGACAGGTCTCGAGATTGATGGGTATATGTATGTACGTACCTCTTGCAGGACCAGGAATACTTGGCCACCATGCCCTTCCCTCTCAGGGCGTCCAGCCGGCCAATCACATCTGAAAAAATTGCAATCATTCATGCTAAGTCATCATCCTACAATAAAGAGTAAATTCCGGTTTTTACCCCCTATTTTGATATTTTTGACACTAATTACCCCATTTAGCCATATTTCATCCATTTTACCCAATTTAACAAAAGTTCTATCACAATTTATCCTGTTTAAAATTTTGTGAGCGTTCTGACCGACATGTCCCAATTGTCAGGTCCACTTGGCATCCCACATCGACCGTTTTTTCCTGCCTATTTTCTTCCTGCTGGACAGGTCCTCCCAGCTTCTCCTTGATCGGGAACAGGACCAGCCCGATGGAGGTCGCTCGCGTCGCATCCAACGCACAACGCCCGAGTCGGCCGTGGGCCATGCTTGCCTCCAGTCGGTTCTTGCTTGTGTTGCCTGTCCCCTATCGATTGCATCGCCCGTATAGGTTTCCAACCCACACACATGCTAGGCTCGCTCGAACCTTGGGTTGGGGATTGTCAGGCAGCGGTGATGATGACGGCGGTGGCGGCGATGAGTGCTGAGTGGCCGGCCATGCGATTTCATACCTCCTCGAGCAGGGTTGTATGGCCGCGGCATCCAAGCAAGAAATAACCCCGTGGAATCCGATGGCTCCGTCAAGCTCGCCGACGTTGGCATAGGCGCGTCCATGTACATGATCCCATCAGGCTGTGACCAGTTCATCTTACTACTTTGGCGACATAGCAGGGACCCCATGAGGATGTGCTCAGTTGATGGCGGGGCTATGGCGATGGCTGGTCCAACAAAATAGTGAGGTTGGTGAACAAACAATCCCTCTCAGTCGTACCTCATTCCACAAGATTTTGACCATATCAATCATAGCAATTTGTGTAGTCTGATATTTTCCCGACTCATGCATTAGCCGGCGAGGCGTTTCATTAGGACAGAATTAAGATGCTTATTGAAGATCATGTGTATACATGTCACCCTTCTGCAATGTGTAGGAGCTAAGAAAGGTGAAGACTGACAAGGTGTTTGTGCCGCTGCTTGTGTAGCCTGTCATTGCCACTGCCACTGTTTGGTGTATTCTGTAGTTTGTGTAGTTGTGAACTAGTGAAGCTATCTATAAATGGGAAGCATTATTCAGTCCTGTTTCGAACATGTGAATCCAGAGCAGTCTATAGCCTATATTAATCAGTTTTGACAGTAGTGTGAAGCAGAAATATGATCTGTTTGGCAAAAGAGAGATAATTTGACAGCATGATCCTTGAATAAGGAGACGAATTGACATCATGACCCAGGGAACAAATAGGCAGAAATAGTTGTCATAACACAAATTTTTTGCATTTTATTTCCATGATCTGTTGCAAATAATAGAGAAGGATCTATTTTATAAATAATAGGAGAATACCATCAACTCCAAAAAATAGACAGGGTAAATAGGCACAACACAATTGGACCTGCCGGTTAGAATGCTCACAAAAAATTAAACAAGGTAAATTATGGCAACATTTCTACTAAATAGGGTAAAATGGATGAAATCCTGCTAAATGGGATAATTAGTGTCAAAAATTTCAAAATAGGGGGTAAAAACCGGAATTTACTCTACAATAAACTACTGATCAGGCACCAGTTGCAGCTTACTAACTAACCTTGCAGGTAGAGGCCTTGTGGGGAGGCGACGGTCACCTCCATGAAGTGTGGGTGCTCTAGGTGGTGGTTGAGGCAGAGGTAGTACACCACCGCCGCCCTCGTCGCTGGCTCATGCCTCTTGGTCGTCGGTGGCGGCTCCGGCTCCACCCTGACTGCCTTGGTGCGCATCCTGAACGGGCTGGCGCGCCGCCTCGCCCTCACCTCCATCGCTCTCCGTGGATCCTCCGACTATAAGGGTGTATGTGTGTGTATGTACAGTCTGATCAACCTACACTGCAGACATTATCAGAAATAGCAGTCAGTGACCAATCAGTCTGATCCTCCTCTGTCTCTCTTATCTATAGTAGAGTGCCCGTGCGTTGCCACGAACAATACATGTATATATATCAAGTTCACAGAGGCAATAGAACAAATTATCTATAGTTTCCTTGTGCTCTAGATTGTAGGTTCATCACAGGTGCAAGATAAGAGATCAAATTGCTTTGAAAAATATAAAGATAGCAAATGAAAAAATCAGCCACTGCTACCGGACTCAGTTTGGCAGCATACAAACATATATACATACCATGAATGTACTATGACTTCAGAAGAATATACATTAATCTGCCATATTGTAGGGAAACAAATCTGGAGCACAAAGTAGAGAGATACACATGTAACACACGTGCATGATATAACATTACCTGAATGTAACAAAATATAATTGTATTTTCTAATGGAACAAAATAGAGCTGTGGGCATAAAGACTGTATCTGGGCATGGTACTCAAGATGCTTCTTTATTTTTTGTTCTTATTACATCATGTACACTTCAAAGAGAGGCGCCGACTCTACAACTTTTCAAGCATCAAACTATATAAGAGTAATTACCCGTGCATTTTGCCACTGTTTGTTAGAAATACATCACATCAGAGATGCAGAACCCATTTTCTCTTAGGTCAATAACAAACATTAAACCTTCGAGACGGGATTAGCAATTCTGTGGAACATTAACTTCTCCCACTGGTACAATACACTCTTCAATTTTGATGCTTATTTTAGCAGCATGGTAAATGCCATTTGCTGCTTCAATACACTATATATGCATGGTTATGCAAATCAAAATTGAAAGATGGACTGCTGCAGAAGTGTAGAAAACATGCATGGTGGTGTTGTAAGAGTGAATACTTATTTATGAGATAAATCGGCATGTGAGCTGATACTGTATAAATTAGGAAGACAAAATTGAACTATGCACCAATGAAAGACAAATTATGAAGTCCACATTTTTGCTGAGACATATAGCAGATTTATATTAGCATTCAACATCTATTCACAGAAGACAAAAAACGCCAGTCGATTTGCAAAGCACACATCTGCATGAATGATGATCAATTCTCAGGGTAAAACTAACTGTAACATGCCTCTCATTATTATTTTTGTTAGAGAACAAGTTGCATTTGCTACGTACTAAAATTGTTGGGGTTCCAGACCTTGGGTTATCTGAAGTGTGGGTAACTTGTAGAGGTTAACAGCATGGACATCATTCCTATTTGAGGCACGAGCAAAAACATGTCAGAATGCAAGTATTTAGGTCATGTATCCCGTTGTTTCTGCTTCTGCAATGAATATGTTGAAAGGTGAGTTACCTGCTAGGGAGAGACTCAGCTCAGTGTCCGCAGCTGAAATCAGTGTATCCTCTTTCTGTCAACCTTCTGTATCTTTGAATTCTTCAAGCTCATGTCATGGTATTTGCTTCAAGGACAACAAACAAATCAGGTATGTGATCCAACAAGAGAAAGGAAATTTAACAAATCCATTCAGAAATTGAGAGGTTGATAGCATTTTACTTATGTGATGACTGCCTCGACCAAAATCCATATATCTTGGAATATGCAGGGCACCAATCAGAACCATATTAAAGCAGTAGACAGAGAGGTGCACGAAGAAGAAATAAATGCAAGAACAGAAAAAGGGAAAAGGAAAAGGAAAGTGATGTGTATTGATGACACGACAAACATACGACCTCGACCCCTTATCACCTACAGTGCAACACGAAGGAATGAAGAAACAATTTGTAGTCCCAAGACTGGTGCTGGATTCTACATTGTTGAATCTTTAGATGCATTGGTAAGTGGATATATAATGAAACTGCAACAATACAAAGCTAAATAGATTCTTATAAAAGGATTAAATAATCAACTAAAGGCATGTCCAAAGATGAAAATTATTTGCATCAGACCCATCGGAATTAGCTTTTGCCATGTAGTTTATGAGCTAGAACTGAGCATTTAGTAATCGATAAAAGCATCAAGCATCATCAGCTATAAAACAAACTACATTTTCTAATAAGATGGTACAGGCCTGAAATGCCGAAGAAGCAGTCATGAGAAATCTGGACCTTCCTCGAGTTGCCTTTGCGTAAATAGGAGGCATTTTTGTCTATGTAACCCTGAGAGCACAGAACCAAGCATGAGAAATCTGAACCTACCTTGAGTTTCCTTTGTGTAAACAGGAAAATTGAAATCCTTTGCCACACATCTGAACCTTTCAAGAAGCTGCTATCAGGGTTACACAAAGGCAACAAAAACTACTCTGGAAATTTCATTGATAGCTAGAGATCTTGGTCCTGACAAGCAAAATAGACAGTCATGTTTTTATTTGACAAAAGAATCTAGCATATTTACTTCAGTTTAATTAAACCTCCAACGGAGACTAACAAATGATGGAGGATGCAGCCATCATTGCAAAAGCTTCGCCAGCATCAAAAGTTGGAGCACCCCGCTGAACGGATAGGGTTAATTATCCTTTTGCCCTCAGTGGTGTCCATGTGCTCAGTTTTGCCCTCAGATGCGAATTGTGCTCAGTTTTGCCCCTAGTCCGTGCGCACCGACTCGTTCCGTGAACTCTGCTGTCTCCGTCAGGTCAACCTTTTGACTCGGCCCTTACAGGTGGGACCAGGCGACAGAAACGGCCAATTTTATTCAGACCGTTGCACGCATGGCTTGTGGGACCCAGCAGAGAGCCGTTGAGCAGAGAGCCGTTGGCGGGTGTGCTATATAAGCGGGCGACAGCGGCGGTGACCACGGCGACAAAGAGCACGGCAGTGACCACGGCGAGAGAGAGAGAGCACGGCGGCGGGAAGCTAGTTGTGGAGGGCGCGGCAGTGGGAAGCTAGCAGTGGAGGGCGCGGCGGCGTTGAGATCCCTTCGGCTCTGAGCTCCATGTCTTCCTCAAGCTCCCGCGCCACCTCGCGGATGCAGAGCCGGGCGCGTGTGGACATGCCTGTCTTCGTCTGTCCGCGGTGCCAGGCGGGCGTTGATCGGAGGATTTTTCAGACACCAAGGAACCAGAATCGTCCGTTCTACGTGTGCAACGAGAATGGGGTAAGAATCGGGGCAATTGCACCATTTTTGTGGTCGGGATCTTTGAGCAATGGGTTGATCTATTTGGTGTTCATGCAGGTGACATGCTTCTTTCTTTGGGTCGATGCTCTGGCCAAGACTCTGATGAATGAACTGCAAGAAGAGCATGAAGAATCTTGAAATTGTTTGAGAAATCCACCTAGTTTAAATGTTGGTTAAATTTGTTTAAAGGTTGTTTAAATGTTGAAACAAAAAGAGAAGAAGTGACCAACATTTAAATATGTTGGAAAAAAGAGAAGAAATTAGGAATCCAGAAACTTTTGATCAATGAAATGCAGCTCTCTGCTCTGCCTTTCTGTCCAAAAAAAAGGTTGCTCTTGGGCCAAATTCGGAGCGTAGAGCCAAGTGCAGGCTAGACTAATGGGCCAACTGCATCCAATTAGGCCCATTCGGGGGTTCTCTTGCGTATTTTTCTGTTTTCTATTCTGATTTAATTTAGGCAGTAAATCATAATGCTGGAACTTTTTGTGGAAGCTAATTGAATTATTCTGGAGCCAAACAATTAAGGTTAGAATTTTTTTGGATCTGTTAATTAATCCAATTCAAATACACCGTGATTTAAATCAAAGACCAAAATGTCATGGAAAATGTGCCTCAGCTCTGGTAGAGGTTTACGCCAGGTGCCAAAATAAATGAACAATTTTTAAGGGCATTACATTGAGAAAAACATAATTTGTCTAAAAAATGAAGGGTGGAAAATGCACAAAAAATTGGTGCGGCTGGGGACTCGAACCCAGGACCGCGTGGATTTGTGGTGTTTAGGGCTGCGCTGGTAACCACTAGGACAGATGGCAAGACTTTGACATGGATAGGGAAGGAAGGTATACATAGTGAGATTTTGAATTTTTTTTAAAAAAATAGTGAGACCGTGAATGTTTGGACACGCGTGAGAGTGTTTTTCCATTGTTTTGCACTTAAATTTTGGAGGGTTGGAAGGTTGAGAATGTATGTTGCACTACCACATGATTTTGGTCAGAGTGGCACTTGGTCTAGGGATAGAGTGGCACTTGGTTTAGGATTTAAAGGGAATAAATTTGCATGTTAGTTCATGACTTTTTGTTTGAATGAAACAGAGGGCTTCTCACCCCCTCCGATTTTCATTAATGAAAACCACAAGTTCTCGAACTTCATGACTTGTTTAGGGAAGAAATGATATGTTTGGGCACGGACATTTTTTAACACACATAATAAACCCTAATAACTTAGATAAGATGGAACACACCGTACCATTGCAATAACTTAGATAAGTTCACAGTTCACAGACACATGACGAAACATGACACGACACGACACGACATAGAAAAGCAACAAAATAAAAAATGAAACATGACGAGCTTGACTCCGGGCTTGAACATCTTCATATTGACCTTCTTCTTCCACCTTGGCTGCGCGCGCCCCTTGAACACCGTCTTCATCTTCACACGTCCTCCTCCTCGTCGTAGGGAAGGGAGTGCATCTGGCCTGGAGCGGGGAAGATGCGTTCGTAGTTGGTGTAGATGTTGTAGACGGTGAAGAAGATGGCCTCGCAGCCGCACCAAAAGACTTGGCCGAGGAGCTCGCGCGCGTCAAACGGGTTGGTTAAGGTGACCGTGAGCAGTAGGAGGATGCCACCGCGGTCACGAACCTCGTTGAGGGTGAACATCCTCGGCGAGCCCCGTGGGAGGTGGGCATAGCCGGCTCTGAGGAAGGCGCGGGTGAGTTCGACGGAACCCCTCCACCTTGAAATAGCCCACACACGGAGCTCCCTCTCCACGAGCACGCCCGGTGGGTAGCGCAGTTCCGGCACGACAGGCGGACGGTTGAAGGTCGGCCCGTTGAACTGCATCTTCACTTGGTCTCGCTTGGGGAGGGCTCGGTCGCTTGGGTGTTTGAAGTTGGAGAGGATCGGATCTGGCTTGTGGGTGGGAGAGGAAGAGAGGCACCCCATCTATAGGCCTGTGCGTGGGAGAGGAAGAGAGAAAGGATGAGAACAGTGCGTGTGTGAATCCAGACGCGTGTGTGTATCCGTTACATTTTGCACACTTAAATTTTTGCACAAAACAATGCATGGGACGCGTGCGTGCATCTGAATCACTGCATAGCTCTTTGACTGGGCGGTGCATGTGAATCGCTGCCCTGAACCACTGCACTGAACCACCTAGCTCGCCTCGCTAGCCTAGCTCACCTAGCGCGCCTCGCTCGCCTCGCTCGCATGCATGCACGTCGCCGCCTCCCGTGCATGCAAACCCACGTCGCCGCCTCCATGCATGCAAGGCCTGGAAAGGCTGAGACGGGCTATTTACTGCGGTCTCAGGCCCAGAGCACGAGACGGCCCAACGGTCCATCCAGCGCGGACGGTATTTGTTAAAAAAACAATGGGTCTCCCAGCCAATCAGATTGCATCTTGCGGATCGCCCCCCTCCTCCCCGCAGATTCCTTCTAGAAGGGTTAGATCGACGGCCCTTGATCGCCGCTAGGGTTAGATGAACGGTCCTTGTTCAGCGCTAGGGTTAGCGGGGTTTGGGAGGGGTTTGGAGCAGTCAAAGCTATGTTTGACCAGATTTCAAATGAGCATAATAAATTAAATAAAAATCAGAAAAATAAAAAACCTGCGCACATAGTCTTCTTATGTCATATACCAACGATTTAAGTTGATAAACAAGCTTTACATACATTTAAATGATAAGTTCATGTGTATTGTATGATATCTCGAGTATCTCAAACTCTCTTGTATGAAGTGAAGAGAAGTGTTTTGGGAAAATGAACATGAAAATTTCAAAAAACTAACCACAGCTTCATTTTGGAGTGACTAAGAAGGATCCAGGCTTAGTTTTTCATTTTGATGTTTTACACTTGTTTAAATCTTGGTCAAAGTTAAGTTTGACCAGAATTTAAATGAGCAAAACAAATTTTAAAAAAATCAAAAAATGGAAAAACGAGCGCACATAGTCTGTACATATAGAATATATGTGTAGGCATGTTATTTGGCTGATTTAGACAAGGTCAAAAATTTGTTTTCTTAGAAATGAGGCCGTTTACCCTACCTTTGGACCCCTCTTTTTAGCACATTTTTCATGAAAATTTCAAAAAGCTCACCACAACTTCATTTTGGATTGACTAAGAAGTATCCAGGCTTAGTTTTTCATTTTGATGTTTTAGACTTGTTTAAATCTTGATCAAAGTTAGGTTTGACCAAAATTTAAATGAGCAAAACAAAATTCAAAAAAATCAAAAAAGGAAAAACCATGTGCTCATTCAAACATCATGTCAAACATAATTCTAACATAGGTCCAACATCATCCAACAGAAATACAACATGTCAAGTGATAAATGTTTCATAATACAACATCATCCCTTATTCATAATGTTTCATAATTATTCATAGATAGCGTTGGGGCTTCTGTCTATTCCTTGAGCTTCTTGCCATCACTTTGCTCCTTGTGCACCTTGTGCTCATTGTTTCTTCTCTTCTTCTCTTGGTTGTCGGTGCGTTGCGCGTCTTCTTCAAACCTACCATAGAGCTGTGCAAAACATAAACCGTAATGAGATCATGTCAAGTGATAGATGTACAGTAGTATTTGACCCTTGCAAGATTTACATACCTAGCAGAACTCACAACAACAGAAGGTTGGTCACCATTTGGAGCCTCACTTGGATCATCATTTGGAGCCTCACTTGGATCACCATGATCACCATTTAGAGCCTCACTTGGATCACCATTTGGAGCCTCGCTTGGATCACCATTTGGAGCCTCACTTGAATCATTATTTGGAGGATATTTTGGATCATCATCAAAATCATGCGGTTGTTGACCATCATCATTTGGAACCTCGTCAAAATCCTCATCTGATGCAACCGGCTGTTGACCATCATTTTCATCATCTGTTGAGGCAACCGGCTGCTGACCAACATTTTCATCGAAGCCTTCATCGAAACTCTCTCCGAACGCTGGATCTACTGTGTTATCACAATACTTACCAAAATGACCAGACCCACCACACCTTGTGCACTTACGCTTCCTCACTCCAAGTCCAGCTCCTTCGCTGCGAGGTCTGATTCGACTCTTCCTTGGTCTACCTGCTGCTCTCTTCAGAATTGGAGCGCAAAGCTTGAATCCAGGGTCCACCATGTCCCATTGTTTGTTTTCCCTCCATAGCAGGCAAGGCATAAGCATATGTGGCTTTGAACCTTGCAACAGAGTTGTAATCATGCACATACTGCTGTATGTTCCCTGCTGGACCTGGGAGAGAAGTGATGAAAAACAAGGCGAATGCATGGCAACCCAGTTATCTGCCATTGCCTACAACTGCAAGTTCTAGCTTCTAAATCCACTGGATATGTCCATTCCCTCTTCTCTTTATCCAAATATGATATCTCTGCTGTGGTACCCGAGCAAAGAGTCATGTTCATTTCCAAGCCTGTTGTCTTCTGTTTCAGTTCATTCATAACGGCAGGGATGATAATGTGGCCCATGAATTTTGCCTCGGCTATTCCTGCACGATAATGAAATTTCTGCATGTATTCTATCCTTATCCTGTCAAGCAAATCCACCACATAATGACCCTTTAGTTTCCGGATCGTTGAGTTGAAAGACTCTGCTAGATTATTGTGCACATAGTCAACTTTGCTCACTTCACTGAATTGGCTTCTGGCCCATAACTTGGAGTGGTGTGTTTCCAAGTATTCTTTCACTTTGGGATCATGTATAACTGTCTCAAGTGGTAGTTGTGCTTCTTCACACTGCATGTCAAAGATGCTGGCCATAAATTGTCGGTATACACCTTTCCTTTGAATTTCTTCATGAAACTTGCAGCAAGGTGACGCATGCATTTGTTGGGTTTCGTAGTAATTTCAAAAAAATTCCTACGCGCACGCAAGATCATGGTGATGCATAGCAACGAGAGGGGAGAGTGTGATCTACGTACCCTTGTAGATCAATAGCAAAAGCGTTGACACAACGTAGAGGAAGTAGTCGTACGTCTTCCTGGTCCAACCGATCCAAGCACCGTTACTCCGGCACCTCCGAGTTCTTGGCACACGTTCAGCTCGATGACGCTCCCCGGGCTCCGATCCAGCAAAGCTTAGGGGAGGAGTTCCGTCAGCACGACAGCGTGGTGACGATCTTGATGTTCAACCGTTGCAGGGCTTCGCCTAAGCACCGCTACAATATGACCGAGGTGTAATATCGTGGAAGGGGGCACCGCACACGGCTAAGGAACGATCACGAAGATCAACTTGTGTGTCTAGAGGTGCCCCCCTGCCCCCGTATATAAAGGATCCAAGGGGGGGGGGTGCGGCCGGTCCTATGGAGGCGCGCAGGAGGAGTCCTACTCCTACCGGGAGTAGGACTCCCCTCCCGTTCCTTGTCCAACTAGGAGAGGTGGAGGGAGAATAGGAAAGGGGGGCGCCGCCCCTCCCTCCTTGTCCAATTCGGACTAGGGGGAGAGGGGGCGCGCGGCCTGCCCTGGCAGCCCCTTCCTCTTCTCCACATTAGGCCCATAAGGCCCATTAACCCCCCGGGGGGTTCCGGTAACCCCCCGGTGCTCCGGTTTTATCCGATACATCTCCGGAACCCTTCCGGTGTCCGAATATAGTCGTCCAATATATCAATCTTTATGTCTCGACCATTTCGAGACTCCTCGTCATGTCCGTGATCACATCCGGGACTCCGAACTAACTTCGGTACATCAAAATGCATAAACTCATAATAACTGTCATCGTAACGTTAAGCGTGCGGACCCTACGGTTCGAGAACAATGTAGACATGATTGAGACATATCTCCGGTCAATAACCAATAGCGGGACCTGGATGCCCATATTGGCTCCTACATATTCTACGAAGATCTTTATCGGTCAGACCGCATAACAACATACGTTGTTCCCTTTGTCATCGGTATGTTACTTGCCCGAGATTTGATCGTCGGTATCCAATACCTAGTTCAATCTCGTTACCGGCAAGTCTCTTTACTCATTTTGTAATACATTATCTTGCAACTGACTCATTAGTTACAATGCTTGCAAGGCTTATGTGATGTGCATTACCGAGAGGGCCCAGAGATACCTCTCCGACAATCGAAGTGACAAATCCTATTCTCTAAATACGCCAACCCAACATCTACCTTTGGAGACACCTGTAGTGCTCCTTTATAATCACCTAGTTACGTTGTGACGTTTGGTAGCACACAAAGTGTTCCTCCGGCAAACGGGAGTTGCATAATCTCATAGTCATAGGAACATGTATAAGTCATGAAGAAAGCAATAGCAACATACTAAACGATCGGGTGCTAAGCTAATGGAATGGGTCATGTCAATCAGATCATTCAACTAATAATGTGATCCCGTCAATCAAATAACAACTCTTTGTCCATGGTTAGGAAACATAACCATCTTTGATTAACGAGCTAGTCAAGTAGAGGCATACTAGTGACACTCTGTTTGTCTATGTATTCACACATGTATTATGTTTCCGGTTAATACAATTCTAGCATGAATAATAAACATTTATCATGATATAAGGATAAATAATAACTTTATTATTGCCTCTAGGGCATATTTTCTTCAGCATTCCCTATGCTCTACTCCAGGGAACACATTATCCACGGCCACTTCTAAACCTTTGCAGGCATCTGTATGAATGACCAACCCATTGGGATGTGCAATAGCCCGACGGAGATTATGCAAAAACCAAGTCCAGCTCTCCTCAGACTCTATCTCCAGCACACCATAGGCAACTGGAAATACAAAACTATGTGCATCAATTGCACAAGCTGCTACTAACTGTCCTTTAAACCTCCCTGTGAGAAAAGTGGCATCAATAGCCAAATAAGGCCTGCAGCCTGCCAAAAAACCCCGGCGACAAGCCTCAAAGCAGACAAAAACCCTCCTAAAGCATTCCTTGGTCTTTGTCACTCCCCTGAATGTGTACTTCACGGTGTGGTGATCAATATCTACAATACTACCTGGGCTTGTCCTCTCCACTTCACCTTTGAATGAATACAACAATTGAAAACTTTCCTGCCAGTTACCATAAATAGAATCCATAGCATGTTGTTTACCATTGAACAACCTCATGTATGGTAAATCTATCTTGAACTTATCTTTGATGTTCTTCTGCAATTCCTTTGGACCCACTTGCTGGTTTTCTTTCACCCACTTCTTTACTTCTTCTGCCACCCATCTTGACTTGGCTCTACTGATTGTATCCTTCCTAAGGGTTGATTCCTGGCATGTGTGCTTAAAAGGGTTCACTTTGACCTGAACATTAGTGATATTCCGCATTTTAGATGCAAGCAGCCTCCATGGACAACCTTCAGTCGGACAGTGCACTCTGTAACGTACTTGATCACTCTTGTCAACTTTGAAAGTACGTTCTACCTTGATGCAGTATGTCACAAGTGCATTTCTACACTCATTCATGGATGCAAAAACTGTACCTTCTTCCATATGAGGGTTCAAACGGTCCCATTCAACAGCTGCAAGGTCTTCGTCCTCACCCATCGCGTCATCATCCACACGGACTGCATTGTGAGCCTCATCTTGATTTTCAGTCCGAGGTGCCCGTCGTAAATTCCGAATAACATCAGAATATAGCTTCTCTTCATCAACCCCAGAATTGTAGCCATCAGGCTCCACTTCAAGGGGGACCCTACTGCTGTTGCCCACACTTGTCGAGCCACCACGTCGCCGTGCACCAACTGAACTGTTCTGGCTAGAGATGCCATTACGATGACTTGGTTCTCCCCGAGATGTTGCACCCGCCATCCTAGGTCCAAATGCCTGCTCAAGCACATCAACTTGCAGCCTCACATGAAAATTATCTTTCTCTTTATGCCTAACAAACATGATAGCTAGCTCTTCATCATCACTAACTGTCACCCAATTCTTTTCCCCATCATAGCATTTGTATACCACTTCATCAAGCAAACCCCAAGGATATTGGCTACAAATTACCTCCCCAAATTGTCTGAAACTCCAATTACTAGCCATTGGCAACCGATAATCAAAACCTCCTTGGTATTTCTTCTTATCCTTTGCATCGAACATGTACCGGTCCCTTCTAATGTGCACCATGAAAGCAAACCGCAACTCCATCCTAACCGGCGAAAAACAGAGACGCAATCAGCACACTAATTGGGCAAACCTACTTGAATCGAGTGTTCAAATGCACAACTAAACTCAATCTAAACAAGAGGCGAGACTTACCCCTTGGGAACCCAGTCGTGGACGCGGCGGATCTCCGGCCCGATGCCTGCCTCGCCAAATACTCCGGGGTCGCCGCTGCTCACCATTTCGCCCTAGGGTTCTTCCTCCTAGTTTAAATAGCTCCAGCAGCCCCCACCTTTGAGCGCTCTTGCCGGGCGCACGGAAGGAGGCCGCGCCGCGGATCGAGCAGGTGGCGGGCGCCCCACCCGTGGCGTCGCAGGAAGGTGGTGGGCGTCACAGGTAGCCGTGGAGCATAGGCGCAGGGAGGTAGCGGCAGAGCAGGCCGTACAGTTGGTGGCGGGGCAGGTGCTGGCCGCGGCGCAGGTGGCGGCGGCGGTGGCGCAGGACAGCCGACCGGGCGGATGGGTTGCCAATGATTTGGGGATTTAGTTGCATGGGCCTACATGTCAGCTCCGGACCCACGTCCACGCGGTCCCACGTGTAAGCTCCGGACCCACAACCACTAACGCCGGCGGACGGAATGGACTCAAATATGGCCGTTTGGCCTCGTCATAGTTGTTGTGCTTGGACTAGGGGCAAAACTGAGAACAATTCGCATCTGAAGGCAAAACTAAGCACATGGACACCACTGAGGGCAAAAGGATAATTAACCCGAACGGATAAGGTACTCTTATACTACATGCTCACACTGCCAAACACTCCATAAGAATAATAAACAATAACATTCAGATTTATTTCAAATGGTAGAATATTCATCAAATCAAACAAAACGTGATCTCACTCCTGTGCAGTGCTTGCTATGTGTTCATCATCTACTTACGCCTCATTGGTGTTTCGCTTCGTGGCTGAGGACTTCGACGATCAAGAGGCGTTTCTTTTGTACTCCCTCTGTTCCTAAATAGAAGTCTTTATATAGATTTCAATATGGACTACTTACGAACCAAAATGAGTGAATCTACTTACGCCTCATTTTTCACCACGAATGTTATTTCGCGGTGAAAAATTTGCAAGATGCTAAAACTTTTGATCTAGTTTCATGTCTCAAAATTTCATTTTTTTTCGATTTTGTTTTTCATTTTCTTTTAAATTTACTATTCATGAATGGTGTAGGTGCATCTGGGAGTAGAAAATCCACTCTGTTATATTTTTATATTGCATGGTTTGTTTCATGTCTTGTAAGCTGATCCTACAGCACCATGCACCTTGTATCGTGTTTCTTTTGCCTTTTCTATTTTTCAGGGTGTCATTAATTTAATGTCGAGTCTATGCCTTCTTTCTAAAAAAATCAAGATGTTCATGTAAGCAATGTAGGAGCGATAACCCACCTCTCTTTGCTTCTCTTCTTTTCTCTTGTCCTGTTGCGCGTTGAAAATATTCTCTGACTTCTTCGGAGTGCCATCCGTCCATTCCGAAATTTATGCGCAGACTCATGGCGAAGTTCCACACGGCTTGTTCAGATTTGACTATACCATGACTTCTCAATTTTCTGACAAGGATTAGTGCAGATCTAAATAGGAAAGGTAACAAAAAATAATCATCAGAGTCATGTTGCACCAAAATCAAACAATTCCTCTATATCTCCGCCACTCAGTCAAAATGTGTGTGCACTAAATTAGAGAGCACATGAGAAACTGTTTGAGCAGCATAAATGGATGATTACTGCGGTTGTGAGCTCTCATTAAGCTAGGTATTCTGGCATACAGTAATCAAAACGAATGGCACAACCGAACTAACGATGAGTAATATGATGTACATAGATTATAGGTGCCCGAATCTAATCTAGAGATAGAAGCTTGGTGATGCCTTCGGCAAGTTCAACGACCTCGCCGGCCCGCAGCACAGGGTCAACCATGTCGTGACAACAAAGGACCCTGAGGGCTGAGGCAATCGTCCACGACGTGATCTTCCTCATCTGGATTGTCGAAGTCTTCTCACCCCCAGACCCCGGTCGAGTTGCCGTCGATCGGGAGTTCCGAGGATTGAATGGTTGTGCAGATCAAATCGGCGGCCATCATGACCTGCGGCACTCAGCAAGGAGATATGCGGGGCGGCACCATGGGAGCCACACGAGCGGGATGGCGAGGTTGGGGCGCTCCTTGGCCGCGGGAGGCGAGCAGGGAGAGACAGAAGAGCGGTGGCATGGTAGCGTGCTTCAATGACGGCGAGTCCCCGACAGCGGCAGAGTGCCCCTCCGATAGCGACGCAGCGCGGTCGATGGTGGGAAGGAGTGACCAGATCGACCTCTCGCGCAGCCGGCCGCCACCGCTCGCAGACAGAGAGAGATGTGAGAGGGATGGGACTTCCATGGGAGAGAAGAGAGGATGCGTTGACCTGTGGAGCTCGCCGTCGGATGCGTCATGTGTGCCGCCGCCGCAAGGGAGAGAGGTCATGGAGGAGACCGCGCGGGCGCGAGCGCCGTTGCGATGCGTGAGTTGTGGGAAAAGACCGGAGCGATGCAGGGCGTGGCGGCGCGGGATCCGGCAGGTGGTCGGACGGGTGTGGCTGGAGGTGGGGGGGGGGGAAGGGAAGGAGGAGGCCGAGCCGAGCGGTGGCGGCGCAACCTCTACGAACCCTAGGCGTGAGAGGGGATCGAGCACATATGAGAGGGAGAAGAGGAGCGTCTCGTGGGTGCGGGCTGAACGATAAAAAAATCGGTGGGAGACAGAGAGGCGAGATGGAAAATAACTCGACGAAAAATAACCAACCAAATTAAACCGGACGAAGGTGGAGGTGGGGAATCGGTGGGATGTTGGAGGTGGGATTAAGGACGAAAAAACCGGACGAAAATGGTGGGACGAAAATAAAACCCGGAACGCGGACTACCAACTGAGACATTAGGAGTAGACATGTTTGTGAAGTATATGGCTCGCATGGTATGCCTAAGTATTGGGCCAGTCTAATTAGCACGGCTAGAGTGAGCGCCTAACAATACATCGCACCTTTTTATAAACCATACAATACACTTTCTTTAGAAAAGCAGTGCACGTTCTCTAGAAAAGGGAAGAAGCAAGCAACACACTTTGCTAAAAAAATATTTATAACCATAGACATCTATAGAAAAATGTTTGTGATGTATATGAAATTTGTATAATGTGTATGAACAAAGTAGACATCATAAGTTATATTTAGAAAAAAATGTTAATAGTGTATTTGAAAAATGTTAAACATGTATAAAAAAAGTTCTTATGTAATAAAAATCTAGACATAAAAAATATATGATTGAAATAATATTAATCATGTATTTAGAAAAATATACAATGTGAAAAGTGTTCATGTAATTCCCAAAAAGTTATATACAACTAAAATGTAAGTGGCATTTAAAAAACTGGTTGTGACATTTTAAAAATTTATATTAAAAATACTTATGTGGTCTAAAAAATGTTTCATGCGATTGACAGAATGTTCAATGTATACTTGAAACATGTGGAATATGTATTCTTTTTGTAGACATGTATTTTAAAAAATGTACCTCATTTATTTCGAAAATGGTCAACGTGTATAAAAAAGGTTGCACATGTACACAAAATGTGAGCAATATGTATTGAAATAGTATAGATTTGTTAAAAAAGGGAAAACCCCAAAAAAGGAAGAAAATCGGTGAAGATATACAGAAAAATAAAAAACCAAAATAAAACAGTGAAGAAACACAGAAGAAACAGAAAAATAAAGAAAATATGTGAAAGAAACACGGAGCAAATAACCAAACAAAACCGATGCAAACAACAGACAGAGACATCAAGGAAAGACAAAACCAACAAATTTTTTTAAAACAAAATAAAAATGTAAATAAAATATGGAAAAAATAAGTGCACAACGGGGCCAATCCAACTATTGAACAACAAGAAAAAAAGTCACCAGCGGCAACTGAGCCACGAACAACAGCGACTCGGGAGCTATAAAACGCTTAGTGCGAGTGCTCCTTTGCTGGGCTATTGAACGGGACCAGTCTCGCATGAAGCTTTGTCTCCGCGCTGTAGCTACTCGGCCGGCTCATTTACCTTTTCTTTTTTCGTTTGCTGGGTTTCTTTCAAGTAAGCTGTGTTTCGGTCTTGGTTTTTTTTCTATGTGGGGTTTTGCCCCGGTTTTCACTGTTGGCGTATGGTTTTCTTGGTTTTTCGTTTTTTTTCTATTTGCGTTTTTTTTTCTCCACCATATTTCTTGTTTTCGTTTCCTTTTTATTTTCTTGTTGGTTTTATTTTTTTCTTCCACTTTTTTTCTCGTGGTATTTCATTTCTTCCTTCCGTGATTTTTCCTTTTATTTTCTATTTTCCTTCTTTTCAATGGATTTATATTTCTTTCTTAGTTTTCATCACTTTTTTCGTTTCCCTTTAGTTTTACTTTGTTTTTCTTGGTTTCTCTTCGTTTTCTCATGGATTTTCATGGCATTCTTCGGGGTTTTTTTCATTTTTTATTCATTTTCTGAGCTGTTTCTTTCATCCAGTTTTTAGTATTCACCGCTGTTTTTGCTTTTCTTTTTCTTCAACACATTTCTACATAGGAACATTTTTTATACATGTTTAACATCTTCAAAATACATGATTAACATTTAGGAATTATGTTTGATGACTACGTTTTTCATACACATTGTACATTTTCGGTATATGCAAGGAAAGTTTTTAATGAATGTTTTGCCTTTTGAAATATATGATTAACATTTTTATTTGGCATTATTTTTTTGTGCTAAAATTGTTTAATACACGTTCTAAAATTCCAATAAAACATTTTTGCACACGTTTAACATTTTTATATAGATGATCATTTTTTATCAAGTATTTGCATTTGATATATACTTTTTCACACACATTGTATATTTTATTATATATCAGAAACATTTTACTATACAAAGTTAATGTTTTGGAAATATAAAATAAAATTTATTTGATACTCGATCAACATATTGAAAAGTAGTTTTTATTTTCAATTTTCTTATTGCACCTTCTACATTTTTTGTATGCGTTAGGAACATTTTTTATACATGTTTAACATTTTATATGAATGATTAACAATTTTTAAAATGTTCATTACAATTTTGTAAATACATGAACAAAAAAATTATATTCATTGCATTTTTTTGTATACATCTTTCGTATACATGATAAACATTTTTCTATACATATTTAACACTT
>NC_041392.1:48919407-48968352 GCF_002162155.2 Triticum dicoccoides
TTATTTAGTATATTTGGAAGCATAAACAAAAGAAAGAAAGAAAAAGATGAACAAATAAAAGGAAAAGAAGGAGGATGTTGCCTACCGCAAGCTAGGCCGGCCCAGTGTCGTGCTCCCTTAGGTGAGGTTGTCTTGCGGCTCACATGAATCGAGACATAGGCATGCAATAATGCCAACCTTACGAGCTGGATTCTTACGGAATTGTCTACGTGAGGAGATACAACGAGTTGGTGCTTGTTTTTTTTCTTTGCGTGAATTGCGGCGCCCATTGCTCTCTCATTCTGCCACACCACTATGTATCTATGCTTCCAGTAAAACATGCCTGCAAGTGTAGCATTTCTCCATAGGCGTGCCCCAGTAGCGACCCCGCGAGCGAGGGAACGAACACGCTAAACTGAATGCTGGGCCAGCCCATTCACGGGACCCCTTGAGGTGATACATATTATATCTCAATACAGGCAACAGATAGCCCTGGCCGGGTTGGTTAGAAAAGTTCTCATGGCCGTGCTGTTGCCTTCGGCGCCCAGGGCTAACTCTGCATGCTTTGTGTATATGTACCTACATGTTTGACGTGTTTGGTTGCTCGCATACCCCCAATCAGACCCGCGCGGGAAGAAAATGACCCATTTGATTGTCTGTGTTCACTGTTCGGCCTGCATACCACAAAATGTAAAGCACCTTGGGTCAAGCCCGTTGAAAACCCACAAATCAACAGTTTTCAATAGCCGGGCCTGCGGGATGCATGTGGGCGGAGGTGGCTGAATGCTAGGAGCCATCTCTCTCTTTCTCTCTCTCTCTCTCTCTCTCTCTCTCTCTCTCTCTCTCTCCCACTCTCACGCCGGTGTTGGCGATCAGCGGAACGGAGAACAGCAAAGCGAGCACCGCGCGTCCATCACCGGCATCACCAACATCTCCGACAACACTTCAGCAATGGCGGTAAGCCCTATTTTCACCTAGTCACTAACGATTTTTGGATTCGATCTACGTTTTAGATTCGTTTTGAGCTTTCGATTCGCGCGGGGAATAGGGGTAAATAGAGATAGGATTGAGGAACACATCTTCACGAGTAGCAAATAGCGATGGATTTTAGTGTTTTGATTGGGATTGGGTATAAGAGGAAGGGGGAATCGTAGTAAATATTACATGGTAGTGCTAAATCCTAGCCATGGGGACCCTAGAGGCGCTTGGAGTGGCGGGGGCTTGGGCCTTGTAGTTATCCTCCAGCTCGACCGTAGCATGCACCATCTCCTCATTCTCACTGTTGTCCATAAAGATTGGCATAGTACGGTGGCTTCGCTCTGACGCCTTGACAACTACCTCCACCTCTTCTTCTTCTTCTTCTTTTTCCTCTGGATCCAGAACGATGACGGCCGGCGACACCGTGGTGGCCGGCTGGCCTTGACGAGCCTTATAGCCCATGTATTTGGCCCATGTTGCTCCTTGACTAGCGTCGCCAGACTCGGCCCGATCCATGGTCCGGCGTAGTATGCCCACTGACATAGCGACTTTCACTGGGTTAGGAATTAATGTCTTCAATTCCTCCGTTGCCGACTTCTTTACCATAGTGTCTAACCCCTTATGCATGTCGTCGATGCTGGTGAAATTAGAGCACACTTCCATGGTGTTCTCGAACTTGGTGCGATCATCGACGAGCACCCAAGGAAGAAAGCCCTGCAACCAATGCCCCAAGGGAAGGGGTTGGGCATGGAGTTCATGGAAATGGAGATGTTGAAGAGGGGTGATAGTCAAAGACAGAGAGGGTTAATTGAGTGTGGTCGTGGGTAAGTATTAGAGCATTTGGGTGGGTAAATATAGGGACTTTGGACGGTAGGGTTGAATGCTGATCAACCTTTGAACTTTGTGCTGCTCATAATGCAGATCGACATGGAGAACACGAAGGGCAAGGAGGTGGTGGCACCCGGCGACAAGGGCAAGGAGGTGGTGGCGCCCCGTAAAAAGGGAGGTGATGCTTGCATTACAGAAGGGTAAGGTGGTGGTGCCGTCGTTAAACGATGATGTGGTGCTAGAGGAGCCCCCAGCGGCAAGAGGAGGAACTATGGCCACTACCATGAGGAGGCAGGCCAACTCACTTCTGCAAGTTGATCCTTGACCTGAAGCTGGAGTGCCTGCCTATGCCTCTAGACTTCACGAAACACTTCTAGGACGTGTCTTGGGAGTTCAAGATGAAGACAAACACCGGCTGCGCATGGAGGGTGATGGTCCATTGATGAACGATAGGGTCACCCTCTTTTAGGCTTGGGCCCCCTTCGCCGATGTCCACCAGATCAAGATCGGCTACATGGTCACCGTCAAGTTGCTGACTCCCGACACACTGAAGGTCATCGTCTTCAACGACAACGGCATTAAAGTGGTGACGAAGTGCTAGAAGCACGACGACACCTTCGTCCTTAACGTCTAGAGAGCTCTCCATTGCCTGATTGCGCGCGTGTTGGTTTGGTTTAGGACTATGTCGTACTGGTTTGGTTCAAGACTGCTGATTTAAGTGTCGTACTATGTTTAACTTGTTCCTATGTGCTATCTATTTTATGTGTCTCTGGTTTGTTCTGCTTGCTAGTATGTTGGCAATCTCACCACCTCCACAAAGAGGTTACTAGACAACATGTGTTGCATGTAACCAACCAGTCTCACTTGTGTTTCCGCCTAAGCAAGCGGGCAACCAAACACTCAACCTTTCATTTTGCCACAGTCAGGCAAGAGGGTATGCAGGCAACCAAACAACACACAGATGTTGATTTTTAGCCTGTTTTATCCTCAACTAGACCCAACTGAGACACACATGCAATATAGGCAAAATTGATGCGGGCAACCAAACATGTCAGTCGTTGTATTCATGTACATAAATCCAAATTTTGAAAAAGTCACGTAAACATTTTTTACTCATGGACAATTAGACAAAATTTTGGAGACGTCAAATATACATGTTGTTCTCATGTACAAAAAGACAAAATTTGGACAAGTGTACATCTTGTCCACACGCGCGATAGCAAAAACGTGCATCTTATCCATGCCTTTTTTTTTGACTTATCCAGTATCCAGTCCTTTCAGTGTGGATAACCTTTACATTCTAGTAAATTCCAGCCAGCATATGTACGATGATTTATGCCTTTTTCTTCTTCAGTGTGCAACGATGATGATGATATATACTGCATACTTTTTTGGAATGATAAATAAGTTATACAGTACTTTCTAGCTCTTGGGAAGTTCGTGTTCGATCTTATCATGAAACAAGAGGTAAGTAATACTTAGCTATCCGGTGAATAGGAGAAGAAATTTAGTAGTGGCGTGCTTGATTGAGTGTAGGACAACGACAGGAAACGGGCGGGCTAGCACATCAAGAGCGATTCACGTCATGTCATCATGCACGCGACAATCGTGACCCCGAATCTCGCACGATTCATCATAATAATCCGAAAAGTAATGGATTTTCTTTGTTTTTTCTGTTTTTTTTCTCTGTATATAAACATCTTAAAACAAGATCATCGCTCAGATGAGACCCCTGTTCATCGATCATCTCCTCAACGCAATTACAATGGCATGTCTGATGCATATTCAGAGGAAAAGACAGAAGAGGAAGTCAAAATCAAAAAGGAAAACAGAGAGCTGGTCTGTTCAAAAGCTCAATCAAAAGAAAAGAGGTAGCATCGATCCTTTCTTGAAGAACAGCTACGCACAACTAGGACGCGCCAGAAAAAAAACTAGGACGCGCGGAATTTACAAGAGGAAGAAACGCAGGAGGTTAATTACACGGTGGAGCAGAGCCATAGCGACGCAAGGATCGGTGGAGGACCGATCAGGCGATGACGGTGGCGGAGTCGAGGCGGTCGAGGCGGCTCCAGACCTCCCCGAAGGCGGCGGGCGTGCGGCGGCCGCAGGCGACGACGAGGAGGATCCGCTGCAGCTCCCGCACGAGGTGCACGAGCCGCCGCGCCGGCGCCAGCAGCAGCGTGAAGGGCAGCAGCCAGACGCCCAGCTCCAATACGAACATCTTCGATCTCCTCCTCCTCCTCTTTCCCCTTCGCCTCCTCCTCTGCTTCTCCTTGGCACGATCAACGGGAGCAGCTGCGGCTAACTAATCCTCCGGTGGTTCCCAACCAACAGCCAATAATTCGCTTTGATTCGCCGCGATTGATGGATGGCCCGTTGCGCCGGAGCGGTAGCTTATAAGATACTAGCAGCGTTAACCAACTCCGTAGCCTGGCTAATGCGCCGATAGATTGATTGGCATGTCGCTGGCCGTGGCTAGTTGGCCACACGCCAGGTCTCCACGTCCCACGCAGCACGCATCGTTGAACGGATTTGTATATGCAACCACCGCTCTCAGTCGATCGGCCCGGTGGCAGGCCAGCAGCTGTGATGCGAGCATGGCGCGACGTGGTACCGTGGAATTAATCTCTCAAATCTGGAGGATACACATGGCCCGGACGTAGCTGCAGTACTGGGATATACTCCATGATGTAACATGTTCTGGGTCGATCGGGTGTCCGATTTATGTCTCCCCGACGTTTCCTGTCGTACGTAGGCTCCACCCAGAGGCCCGGCTGGGTCGCCTGCCACCTAGCTTGGATGTGACCCACTGGCTGCCGACCACTCAACCAAACTGACAGGTTCGCATGAATATGGATATAATTGAACAGTCAAAACAGTTTGCGCCCAAGTCGTTGTAGTATAGTGGTAAGTATTCCCGCCTGTCACGCGGGTGACCCGGGTTCGATCCCCGGCAACGGCGCTCCTTTTTTTTCTTGTTTTCGCGGCGGTCAAAAATATCTAAAATCTACGTGTGTACTGCATCACGGGCGACGCCGGCAGGTGGACGTCTGGACGAGTATCTTGTATTCCTGTACATGTCGCTGTCACGTAGTAGCACGTAGCAGCCACGCAATAATTCAGGCGGCTCGCATGTCGGCACCAACTTACTACGTAACGACGACAATCGATCGAGGTGTCTGAAACCCCAATTGCCACGGCCCATGGCCATGTTGTCGTGGTGACTCGTGAGGGACCCGGCCACAGCGAACTACCCAAACGGACGACTCAGAGAACAGGACGAGAACGAAGGAGATGCGGCAGTTCGGATAATCAGTCGGCCTGCGAAAGAACAGCCCGCCCGAGACGCTTCGGCGTCAGATAGGGCCCGATAGTATTGTTGGTAGTATCACTCTTTCTTTCTTTTCTTTTTTAACATAAAATAATGGTGCCACTCATGGCGTGGTTGATGTTGACCTGGGAAGGCGGGAGCACATCATCATGTCCCGTAATCATCCTTTCATTACGGTTACGCAATGTTTAGGCCCCGCCTATGACGGGTTTGCTTATCTTCCGACGACCGAGACCAGGGGTGCATGGTATCCTGGTTGCTTGGAATTCTTCATTGGCGCGTATTTCGAACCACGTACTTGACACAAATTTTATCACTGGCTACCACTAGTAGAAAAAAGGTCAAACGTAAAGCACATTAGTGCCGGTTTGTATTTGAGCCAGCACTAATGTATACATTAGTGCCGGTTCCAACGGATAGCCGGGCCGCTTTCATTAGTACCGGTTCGTGGCGAACCTTTAGCACCAGTTCGTGCCACGAACCGGTACTAATGAGAGTGATGGCAGGATGCTGTCAGAGTGGGGCCCCTCCAGCACCTTTAGTACCGGTTCGTGCCACGAACCGGTACTAAAGGTCGTCCTATATAAACCCTTCGTCCACCAGCACTCTGTTCTTCCCCCTTTCCCCTCTCCGGCCCTCTCCTCTGTTCTTCCCTTCTTCCTCTCGAGTTCATCACAAAATTTGCCCAAAATTTGTCAAGATTTGAAGGCCCTCATCCATTCAAATGATCACAAAGGTTAGCAACTTTGTCCTTTCATCTCTCATTGCTAGATTAGCTCTTGCATTGGTTTATATAGTGATTAATTTGTGAGTTTAGTAATTTGGGAGGATATATATATATATGTGCTAGTATTTGATTTATATGCAATTTGAGGTCAAAAATAACACTTAGTTTGCATATGTAGGTGTGGTTTACTTAGTGCCTTCTAAATCTCCATCGTAGCCACCGTCGATCGCCCGCACCGTCCCATCGCCGGCACCACCTTGTGGTGAGCCTCTTGTTCATGAAATTTTATATAAAAATTGATGTTTGTGTGATTTGGATATATAGTTACTCGTATAATTATCTTACCCGTACGTTGTTTGTTATACATATAGTGCCATGGTTTTGATATCCGCCCCGTCAGCCCTAGTCCTTGTTATGATTCGGATGTGGTATGTATATTCTCTTTTAAAACTAGTTGCATTTCGTGTTTATGACAAATTATGCCCATCAAGTTGACATAGAAATTTTTTCTAGAAGGTATGTGAACCGGAAATTCCAACCGACCCTATTGCCGAGAGGTTAAATTTAGTTGAAAGAGAAAACGAGTACTTGAAAGAAAAATTGAAAAGAATTGAGGGGGAGAAGATGGAATTGGAGTTGCATGTTGCCGATGTCGTCGATGATCACAAGATCAAGATGGAGAAAATGCGCTTGAAGATTAGAAAGATTAGAAAATATGCCATCGATAGTGAGGCTTGGTATCATTATGCTGTTGGATCCATTGTTACCTTAGTTGCGATCTTGATCGTATTTGTTGTTGCATTTAAATTCTTTAGCTAGAGAGTTATTTGTTTGTTGCATTTAAGTGTTGTATGAACTTTATGTATGAACTTGTATTAATTTGGTCTATTCGGTGTTGTGTAATGAAGATGAGCCGGCAATGGATGTACGATGACCGATGCTCTCCCCAGTTCGTTGAGGGCGTGCGTACTTTTCTACTTGCGGCTGAGGCAAACAAGCGGGCGGATGGTTTTTTGCCTTGTCCATATGCTCGCTGTAAGAATGGTCACAATTACTCTACGTCAAGAACCATTCACGTCCACCTGTTTAAGTTCGGTTTCATGCCCCATTATAATGTTTGGACCAAGCACGGAGAAAGAGGGGTTATGATGGAAGACAATGAAGAAGAAGAGGACGACGACAGCTATCCTGGCGATGGGTTCCCTGAATACGATGATACAACAATGGGGGAAGAAGCTGAGCCGGTAATGCGGGAAGAAGCTGAGCCGGCAATGCGGGAAGAAGCTGAAGAAGAGGCATCAGATGAGCCCATTGATGATCTAGGTCGGGCCATTGCCAATGCAAAGAGAAACTGCGCAAGTGATTTGGAGAAGAAGAAGTTGCAGCGCATGTTAAAGGATTACAAAAAATTGTTGTACTTGAATTGCGTAGGTGACAAGAAAAAGCTGGGCACCACACTGAAATTGCTGCAATGGAAGGCAGAGAATGGTGTATCTGACAAGGGATTTGGAAAGTTGCTGGTAATGATAAAGGATATGCTTCCAAAGGACAACGAATTGCCCGAGAGTACGTACGAAGCAAAGAAGGTTGTCTGCCCTCTAGGGTTAGAGGTGCAGAAGATACATGCATGCCCTAATGATTGCATCCTCTACCGCGGTGAGTACGAGGATTTGAACGCTTGCCCGGTATGTGGTGCATTGCGCTATAAGATCTGCCGCGATGACCCTGGTGATGTCGAGGGCCGGCGCCCCAGGAAGAAGATTCCTGCCAAGGTGATGTGGTATGCTCCTATAATACCACGGTTGAAACGTTTGTTCCAAAACAAAGAGCATGCCAAGGCGATGCGATGGCACAGAGAAGACCGTAAGAAAGACGGAAAGTTGAGAGTACCCGCTGACGGGTCGCAGTGGAGAAAAATCGAAAGAAAGTACGGGAAGGAGTTTACAGATGACGCAAGGAGCGTATGGTTTGGTCTATGCGCAGATGGCATTAATCCTTTTGGGGAGCAGAGCAGCAACCATAGCACCTGGCCTGTGACTCTATGTTTGTATAATCTTCCTCCTTGGTTGTGCATGAAGCGGAAGTTCATTATGATGCCAGTGCTCATCCAAGGCCCTAAGCAACCTAGCAACGACATTGATGTGTACCTAAGGCCATTAGTTGAAGAACTCTTACAACTGTGGAATGGAACAGGTGTACGTGCGTGGGATGAGCACATGGGGGAATAATTTGACCTAAAGGCGTTGCTGTTCGTGACCATCAATGATTAGCCTGCTCTCAGTAACCTTTCAGGACAGACAAACAAGGGATACCGCGCATGCACGCACTGTTTGGACGATACCGACAATATATATTTGGCTAATAAGAATGTGTACCTGGGACATCGTCGATTTCTTCCGAGCAGGCATCCCGTAAGAAAGAAAGGCAAGCATTTCAAAGGTGAGGCGGATCACCGGACGAAGCCTAGACACCGTACTGGTGCTGATGTACATGATATGATCAAGGATTTGAAGGTGATCTTTGGAAAGGGTCCTGGTGGACAACCTGTTCCGAATGACGCTGACGGATGCGCACCCATGTGGAAGAAGAAATCTATATTTTGGGACCTGCCCTATTGGAAAGACCTCGAGGTCCGCTCCGCAATCGACGTGATGCACGTGACGAAGAATCTTTGTGTGACCCTGCTTGGCTTCTTGGGCGTGCATGGGAAGACAAAAGATACACCTGAGGCATGGGAGGACCAGCAACGTATGCACGGAAAAGACGGCATACATCAGGGTCATGCAAGCTACGCTCTTACCAAAGAAGAGAAGGAAATCTTCTTTGAATGCCTGCTCAGTATTAAGGTACCGTCTGGCTTCTCGTCGAATATAAAGGGAATAATAAACATGGCAGAGAAAAAGTTCCAGAACATAAAGTCTCATGACTGCCACGTGATTATGACGCAACTGCTTCCGGTTGCATTGAGGGGGCTTCTACCGAAAAACGTTCGATTAGCCATTGTGAAGCTATGTGCATTTCTCAATGCAATCTCTCAGAAGGTAATCGATCCAGAAATCATACCAAGGTTACAGAATGATTTGGTGCAATGTCTTGTCAGTTTCGAGTTGGTGTTCCCACCATCCTTCTTCAACATCATGACGCACGTCCTAGTTCACCTATGCGAAGAGATTAACATTTTGGGTCCTGTATTTCTACACAATATGTTCCCCTTTGAGAGGTTCATGGGAGTCTTAAAGAAATATGTTCATAACCGTGCTAGGCCAGAAGGAAGCATCTCCAAGGGCCGTCAAAATGAGGAGGTCATTGAGTTTTGTATTGACTTTATTCCTGACCTTAAGCCGATTGGTGTTCCTGAATTGCGGCATAAGGGCAGACTGGATGGAAAAGGCACGCTAGGAGGGGAACAAATAATATGTATGGACGGACATTCTCTCACTGAAGCACACTACAGAATTCCGCCTTGTGGCTCCGTATATGGATGAACACAAGAATTTGCTACGCTCCAAACACCCGGAGCAGTCTGATGACTGGATTACACGTGAACAAACCAGGAGTTTCGCCAGCTGGTTGCAAGCACGTACCATGCATGACACCTCTATTGAAGATGACCTCTACTTGCTGTCCCAGTTACCATCTTCGAATATAATGACTTTCAAAGGGTACGAGATAAATGGTAATACATTTTACACGATCGCCCAAGATAAGAAGAGCACCAACCAAAACAGTGGTGTCCGCTTTGATGCAGAAACCAAGACGGGAAAGGAAACATATTATGGTTATATACAGGACATATGGGAACTTGACTATCGACGTGGTTTGAAGGTCCCTTTGTTTCGGTGCAAATGGGTCAATATGACACGAGGCGGGGTAACGGAAGACCCGCAGTACGGAATGACAACAGTGGATCTCAACAATCTTGCGTATGCAGACGAACCATTCGTCCTAGCCAATGATGTGGCACAGGTTTTCTATGTGAAGGACATGTCTACCAAGCCAAGAAAAAGAAAAGATAAGGAAGCGAATGCATCGTACGATGAGTCAAAGCGGCACATAGTTCTTTCTGGGAAGAGAAACATCGTGGGAGTGGATGACAAGACAGACAAGTCAGAAGATTATGAAAAGTTTGATGAAATTGCTCCATTCACAGTGAATATTGACCCGAGCATCCCGTTAAATGATGAAGATTTTCCAGGGCTACGATGCAAAGGGACACACGCGAAGAAAAAGTTTCACACCCAAAGATCTGGGATGTGATCGGCTTAACTATCATCACTTTCTTCTGTGTTTCACACCCAGGAGGGAATCTCTGTAATAGTTAGGGTAGCTAGTTATGTATTTTGGCATTTGAAACGCGAAGAAATTTTACGTGCAAGCAAATTCTTTCATGCATTTACTGATTTTTTCAGCTAAATGACCCTGAAATTGAAAAGCATTTCAAATGAACTCAGAAAAGGATGAAAGTTGGCATGGTATCATAATTTCACCCACATAGCATGTGCAAAAAAGTAGAAAGGGTTACCGCAAAAACTGGATGCACTTCGTGTACAGAATGGACAATCTGTTTCGAAGTATCAGGGTTTCAGACAAAAACTCATCCGTTACAAAGGCATTTCATTTTTTAAATAACTTAAGCATTACCAAATTGAATATAATGATAAAACACACTAATATTAATCATAAGAAAAAAGAATCACTGGAAAATGTATTTTTAAAGTTAAGTTATTCACAAACTAGTGATTCACACAAATTTCAAATAATTCAAAATTTAAACTATTCAAATTTAAAAACTACCGGCACTAACTGAAAGTTTCTAAAAACTATCAAAAATATTCACAAAGAAACTCTAAATACAGCAAAAAACAACTAAAAATAAATAAAACAAAATAAATAAAGCAGAAAAGAAAAAACTAAATGAAAAAAAGCCCACCTACCGGGCCACAGCGGCCTGCATACGACTAGAAACCCAACCTGTTGTTGGGCCAGGATGCAGGCCCGCAAGCTCAATAGGCCCCACAGGGCAGAGTAGCAGAGGTAGGGCCAGAAGGCCTGCTTTAGAGAGGAGCTCGAGACAGCAACGGCGGCGGGGCTTATAAGCAGGTGTGAGCGCCCTTCGGCTAGCGAGGTGGGACTAAACTTCTGCGCCCCTCGCCTGGCAGCGCACACCCTTTAGTACCGGGTCGTGGCACCAACCGGTACTAAAGGGGGGGGCCTTTAGTACCGGTTGGAGCCACCACCCGGTACTAAAGGGGGTCGCTTCCCGCCGCTTGGGCTAGCCAAAATAGACCTTTAGTACCGGTTGGTGGCTCCAACCGGTACTAAAGGTGCCTTCTATATATACAACACTTCAAAAAATTTCATTCTCCCCCTCTGTTTCTTCCCGATCGATCGACGCCGCCCCCGTCCTACGCCGCCCCCGTCGCACGCCGTTGCCGTCGCCACCCCCATCCTCGTCGCCGCCCTCATCCCCGTCGCCGCCCCTGTCCCCGTCGTCGCCCCCGTCGCCGCCCCCGTCGCCGTCGCCGCCCTCGTCTCCATCGCCGCCCCGGGCCCGTCCCCGTCCATGTCGCGTCGTCCCCGCGTCGCCGCCCCATCACGCCCCGGGCCGTCGCCTCACCGTCGCCGTCGCCCCGCTGTGAGCTCTCCCCCTCTAACCCCTCTCCGATCCCTCGCCCCCGGTGGCCGCCGCCCCTCCCCGAGCCCATACACACACAAGCATGAACACACACACACACGCACATTTCCTTAATTAAGTTAATTAGTATATACGTATTTTGTATGTTTAATTAGTTTAGATTTTTCAGATTATTATTTTTTCACTAGTATATATGTATGAATGCATGTTAGATGGATATAATTAGTGTTTAATTAGTATGGAATTTTTTTATATAATGTTGTTTTTCTGTTTTTAATGGATGTATAGAAGTTGTTTTTTCTGTTTTTAGTGTTAGATGCTTAATTAGTATGAAATAGCATATAGAATTTTGACATATGCAATGATAGCATAATTAGTGTTACATTTGCATATAGTATTTGTTGTCGACGATGCCCGGCCCGCATCCTCACCGTCGACCCGTTCGCGACGACGTCCTGCTTCAGAGGACCCATGTCCGGGACTGGGCTCCGCCGGGCTGGCACTGCGAGGTGCTACCTTCAGGGGCGCGACGCTTGGTGAGGAACCCGGCCCCGGGTCCCGTCGTCGACCCTCATCTCCTTTGGTGGCATTCGCATGGGCCACTTTCGGTGCGGAGGGAGCCGGCCCCGCCGGAGGTGGTACATCGCCGTGTCAGGGAGGAGGACGAGCATGTCCATCGCTACATGGCTGCTATGGACGTCAGGTTCTCCAATACCTGGCAGGTTCTTTGGGGAGATCACCCGAGCTATGATCCAGTGATGGTTCCTTCACTTTGGTTGTCCACCGCCTAGATTACTCTCTAGTATTCGATCTTTATTAGCTAGCTAGCTAGTGATGTATTCGATATATAATATTCGAGATGATTTATTCGAGATTATATATATTATTTGAGACGATGTATTCGAGATTATATGTATTATTCGAGACGATGTATTCGAGATTAAATCTATTATTCGAGACGATGTATTCGAGATTATATCTATTATTCGAGACGATGTATTCGAGATTATATCTATTATTCGAGACGATGTATTCGAGATTATATCTATTATTCGAGATTATACTAAATTGTTTTATATTTCTTTTGGCATAGTTAAATAAAAGCTATGGCGGACAATACCGACAGAGAGAGAGAACAGACCATGTTCGATATCATACGCGGGCCAGATGATGATCAGAATGAAGAAGATTTTGACGGCTCCGAATTTCTAAACAACATCGGAGAGGGTGATATGATATTCGATCGCGACGACCGAGAAGATGAAGTCATGAACTACGACGAAGAACATGTTTATCCTGAAACAACAAACACCGGCGAGGTATATATATTTATATAAGCAGGAATCTGGTGATCATCGCATGTTTTAAATGAGTTGAAGATATATTAACGAATCGATCTTTCTTCTTTCAGCCATCCGGATCGAGCAAATCTTCAGGCAAAAGGACGAAACAAGGCCCGAACAAAAAGTTGAAGGAGGGCGTAAAGTACAATATCGAGGCATTCAAACCTAATGGCGAACCATTAGCGCCTAAGAAGATTGCGGACAAGTTCGTTCGTCAGTGCAGAGTTCTTGTGAAGGACCAACTTCCGATCTCCCTTCAAGAATGGAGAAAGCCAGCAAATCCACGTCTAGATGTTACTTTTGTCGACGAGAATCAAAAAAATCTGCTTTGGGATACTCTCATGGAACATTTCACCCTACCAGATAATTTCACATAAGCAGATGTGCGGAAAGTCAAGGACGCTGCTTTTAGGAAGATGGCGGTTGCATTCAAGAACCACAAGAGAATGACGTGGGAGAAGTACGTCAAGGGAGGAAGGAAGACTCCAGTATTCGAGGGGATACTAGAGAATCAAAGTGCTCATTGGGACGATTTCGTGAAATTCAAGGATTCAAAATTAGCTAAGGAACGGTCGAGAATAAACAAGAAGAATGCCGAAAAAAGGATAAGTTCCATAAGCTGGGGCCAGGTGGCTACGCGGTGGCAATGCCTAAGTGGGATAAGTCTGAGAAAGAGATGGAGGATGCAGGTGTCACTCCGGTTACTAAGAGCTGGCCCCCCAGGTGCAGGACTTGGTTCTATGTGCATGGGGGGGAGTTGGACCCGAAGAGAGGCAATGTTTCAATGAAGGCATGTCTGAACGGAGCCGACGATGCGCTACTTGTTGCAATAGAAGAGGCTCGATCGGGGGTGTTCCAGCCCAACAGAGAGAACGACGAGCTTACGCATGCCTTGGGAAATCCTGAACACCCGGGAAGAACACGAGGCAAGGGCGCTCTTTCGTGGTATGAGGGGTTTTCGGACTAGAACACCGACTACAAAACCCGTGCGAGAAAGAAGATTGCGGAGGAGAAGAAGAGGAAGATGGAGGAGGAGCAGAGGAAGCGGGACTATGAACGCCTTCAAGGCCTAGAAGCAAGTCAAGCGGAATTGGCAGCTAAATTCCAGCGGCAGCAGGAGCAGATCGACTCACTTAGCCAACAAAGGGGGTCTCAGCATCTGCAGCAGCTAGCGGATGATCCAGCATTGGATACCACCGCCCCATCCATGCCGAGAAGCAGCGTGGGTTCCACCTCGGGCGACGCAGTAGTGCTGGATAGATACCCCGTGGATGACATCACGAAGAACACTAACTGCGAGCTACACTTCAAAATCAAGAACATATCCATGAAGGTGGCAGACGCCGTTGCTTTTTCAAATTCCCCCGAGGCAACCTTCCATTGCAACCCGATTCCAGCAGGCTATGCTCGTGTCTTGGTTGATGAGGTGGTGGACCCATATTCGGAGCTACAGCTTGACATTCCTGGAGGTGACGACGAGCACACATTGGGAGAGGCCATACATCGTGTCATCCTATGGAGAAAGGATTGCATCATCTTTCGAAGGCCACCGACACCGCGTCACCCGACTCCTCGTCGAAGTCCGCCACCGAGTCAGCAGACTCCCGCTCCTCCAAGTCCACCAACGCGTGAGGCCACTCCTCCTCCTCCTCCAAGTCTGGCAAAGTGTCAGGCCACTCCTCCTCCAAGTCTGACACAGCGTCAGAAGTCCACTCCTCCTCCAAGTCCGGCACAACCTCAGGCCACTGCAAGTCCGGCACAGCTTCAGGCCACTCCTCCTCGTCCAACTCAGCCCCGTCAGCCATCTCCGCCGCCTCAGCAATCGCAGAAGAGACACCCCGCAGCTATGGTGCGTAGCGGTACGAGTCGAGGTCATAGTACAGGAAGTATAGGCAGAGGCAAGCGATATAAATATGGTCCAAACCTCACTACTCCTCTTCCTGTGAGGGCTTACGACAGGACCGAGGAGCAAACCAATGCCATAGTGCAGGCAGAAGTCGACGCCCATTTTGGACCGAAACCGCCACCGCCGCCAAGAGAGAAAGTGCCTGTGGAAGTAGTTGACCACTTCATTCGTATGGCTCAACCATCAGCTCCTAAGCCTGTTGACTCAGACTATGAGCGCCACATCAGGAAGTTACATCGACGACGTCTACAGAAGGAGGCGAGCTCGAGCTCGAGCAAACAACAAGCAGCTGTCAAAAAATGCGGGAAAACCGTTGCCCAGCTGGGAAAACAGGCGGCGCAATCGATCCCCCCGCTTGTTGTGCCGCCAACAACACGTGACAGTACGCGCGCCCAATATTATTGTGGCCAAACAGTTTATGTTCCCGAGGTGGGCGATGTGGTAATAACCCAGGAGCATATAATGCAGGCTGAAGAACTCAAGATCACTGTTGGACAATTCCTCGAGATCGAGGACATGCCTGGGATTACAGAGGAGGAAATAAAATGGAAATATGTCCGGGGCCAACCTTTGGTCGAGCCAGAAGATGTCAACAAGTTCCCAACGAGAATGTATGAATTGCATCAATGGTACATGGACATTACCAAGAGATCCAATCGAGAGTCCCTCATGGTGAATGTCAAGAAGGATGATTACTACCATGAGAAAGCTGTGGCCGTTGAGTATCTTGAACTGTTTCAGTTATACAATCAAGACGCACTCGACAAATCTATCGTCAGTTGCTATTGTCTGTAAGTGATTTCTTTCTGTAATTTAAGTCTCAAGCTAGCTTAGTGATCCTTTTGATCAATCATTACCTGTAATTATCCTCACTATATTCTTTTCTGTGGTATTATGCAGGATGAAGATGTATGAAATGAGAAAAGGTGGACGCTATGGCATTGGGTTCATTGACCCAAACACCGTTAATGAATACACATGGAAAATGAACAAGCATCAAGAAAAAGAGGTAGAGGACAGCATGCTAGAGTTCTTGAAGCGCCTCAAATACAATGAAGATATACTACTTCCTTACAACTTCCAATGAGTCACACTTTCTTGTACTACAAATTCTCTGTTTTTGCCTACTAGCTAGCTACATGTTTTTGCTTACATATGCCCGCTTAATTAAGACATGCAAACGTGTGTGCATGCAGATTTCACTGGATCTTGTGTATCATTAAAGTTGACGCCGGAACAGTTGAAATACTGGACTCGCTACTCAAAGCAAATAGTGACTATAACATCTTGTTTGGGATAGTCAACAGGTAATTTCAATCATTATTAACTATATATCTCGGCCTATTTAGTTCGTCATTAATTTCATGATATGAACTATTTAATAACCCCTTTATTCATTTTCTTTGTCGGCGGGCAGGGCTTGGGCAAGGTTCATCAACGTCACGGAAGGCGAATGGAAACCAAAGCTGAAATGGTTTCGATCCAAGGTAAGTAATTAAGTAGTACTAGCTAGCTAGCTAGCTGCCATCTCTTTAATTATCATGCTTGATTAATTATTATCTGATCAAATTAAATTCCATTCTCGTAATAAAGGCCCTGAAGCAGGCGCAGGGGACTGATATGTGTGCATTCTGCGTTTGCGAGAACATTCGCATGATGGCGTCCGAAAGGAGCAGATCTCAAAGACAGGAATGGGTACGCTTGTCAGAACACTATTCACAATTTTTACACCATTATCGATATCTAGTCACACAACTAATACACATGCATATTGATCTCCTTCTTAACAGTTCAAAGAGGTGCGGGACAAGCTCCTACCAACGGAGCGCGTAGAAGCACTTCAAGAGGAAATAGCGGGATTTTTGCTTGACCAGGTCATAAATCCGAAGGGAGAATACTATTACCCGCTACCGCCCCCATGAACCACTTCCAATTGTCATCGTGCTCCGAAGGCACCAATTAGGCTAATGCCACTGGCTCCGAAGGCAACATGCATATGTAGGAGAAATTGTATATAGCTATACATGTGTGTATGTGTAAATTAATATGGTGGTTTGTGAGACATTGATGATATATATATATGATTGGTTCTACTAGAAATTCTATATATATATATATGCATAACGTGTACAATGTGTAGTACCGTAAAATACCAGCAAACAAAAAAGAATTAAAATGGAAAACACAAAATTAAATGAAAAAGAAATCATAAAACCAAAAACCCCACAACCATTTATTACCGGTTGGTGTTACCAACCGGTACTAAAGGGCTCCCGGCCCCCAGAGCTGGCTCGTGCCACGTGGATCCCCTTTAGCACCGGTTTGTGTTGAACCGGTACTAAGGGGGGGGGGGCTTTAGTGCCGAAACTTTAGTTTGGTTCCTAAACCGGCACTAAAGGGCCTTACGAACCGGTGCTATTGCCCGGTTCTGCACTAGTGTACGTGACACCCATCGATGGTGTGCCCTGGTGGCTAACCACCGTCTATGGCCCGCAAGAAGATGAGGAGAAAATCGCCTTCCTGGAAGAACTAACTGCTAGAAGGCAGCTTTGCCCAGGGCCATGGATTGTCATTGGCGACTTCAACATGATTATGCAAGCCTCGGACAAAAGCAATACGTACCTTGATAGGAGAATGATGCACAGGTTTTCGCCAATTCATTGATGGCACTCGTTTGAAAGAATTGTTCCTGCATGGCAGGAAGTTCACTTGGAGTAAAGAACGCGAGGCCCCAACCCTCACCAAAATCGACAAAGCGCTGGTCTCGGTTGATTGGGAGATGGAGCACCTGGATTGCCTTCTGCAGGCCTTGTCGACGGCCTCATCGGACCACTGCCCGCTGCACTTGGCCCCGCACGAGCATTTGCACCCACACCGGAGGTTTAGGTTTGAGCTGTTCTGGACGAAGCTCGAGGGATTTGAGGATGCGCTGAGAGAAGCCTGGCAATGCGACCCGGAGATCACCGACCCTTTTAAGAGGATTGATCTCCTGCTCAGGAACACAACGAGATTTCTTACGGCTTGGGGTCAGAAGAAAACGGGCAATGTTAAGCTACTTATAGCTATTTCCAATTGGGTTATTTTCCAGCTGGATGTCGCTCATGAAAGAAGAAGGCTCTCAAAGGGAGAGAGGTGGTTGAGGAGAACTCAAGCTGACCACCTTGGGTCTAGCTTCGCTCGAGAGGAAAATTGCACGGCAGATGTCTAGAATTAGATGGCTCCAGGATGGTGATGCTAGCTCCAAACTGTTCTACCTCGTGGCCAACGGCAGGAAAGTTAAGAACTTCATCCCTGCTATCTCACACGAGGGAAACCTAATCACAGATCAAATTGGCAAGGAACGCATATTCTATGATACATACAAGGAGTTGCTGGGTACGGCCACAACTCGTAAGCACACTCTGGACCTAGACTTTCTAGGCATCACACCCTCAAACTTGGAGGATCAGACCATGATATTTACAGAGGAGGAGGTGTGGGCAACTATCAAGGAGATGCCCTCTGACCGTGCTCCGGGTTCGGGCGGATTTATTGGAATATTCTTCCAGAAAGCATGGAGCATCATCAAGGATGATATTGTTGGGGAACGTAGTAACTTCAAAAAATTTCCTACGCACACGCAAGATCATGGTGATGCATAGCAACGAGAAGGGAGAGTGTGATCTAAGTACCCTTGTAGATCGACAACGGAAGCGTTAACTTGGTTGATGTAGTCGTACGTCTTCACAGCCCGACCGATCAAGCACCGAAACTACGGCACCTCCGAGTTCTAGCACACGTTCAGCTCGATGACGATCCCCGGACTCCGGTCCAGCAAAGTGTCAGGGAAGAGTTTCGTCAGCACGACGGCGTGGTGACGATCTTGATGTACTAATGTCGCAGGGCTTCGCCTAAGCACCGCTACAATATTATCGAGGACTATGGTGGAAGGGGGCACTGCACACGGCTAAGAATATGATCACATGGATCAACTTGTGTCTCTAGGGGGTGCCCCTGCCTCCGTATATAAAGGCTCAAAGGGGGGAGTGCGGCCGGCCAGGAGAGGCGCGCCAGGAGGAGTCCTACTCCCTCTGGGAGTAGGACTCCCCCCTTTTCCTAGTTGGAATAGGATTCACAGAGGGGGGGGGGGAAGAGGAAGGGGGGCCGGCCCCCTCTTCTTGTCCTATTCGGACCAAGGGAGGGGAGAGGCGCGCGGCCCATCTCAGGCTACCTCTCTTCTCTTCCACTAAGGCCCACTAAGGCCCATATATCTCCCGGGGGGTTCCAGTAACCTCCCGGTACTCCGGTAAAATCCCGATTTCACCCGGAACACTTCCGATATCCAAACATAGGCTTCCAATATATCAATCTTTATGTCTCGACCATTTCGAGACTCCTCGTCATGTCCGTGATCACATCCGGGACTCCGAACAACCTTCGGTACATCAAAACATATAAACTCATAATATAACTGTCATTGGAACCTTAAGCGTGCGGACCCTATGGGTTCGAGAACAATGTAGACATGATCGAGACACATCTCCGGTCAATAACCAATAGCGGGACCTGGATGCCCATGTTGCTTCCTACATATTCTATGAAGATCTTTTATCAGTCAGACCGCATAACAACATACGTTGTTCCCTTTGTCATCGGTATGTTACTTGCCCGAGATTCGATCGTCGGTATCCAATACCTAGTTCAATCTCGTTACCGGCAAGTCTCTTTACTCGTTCCGTAATACATCATCCCGTGATCAACTCCTTGGTCACATTGTGCACATTATGATGATGTCCTACCGAGAGGGCCCAGAGATACCTCTCCGACGATCGGAGTGACAAATCCTAATCTCGAAATACGTCAACCCAACATGTACCTTTGGAGACACCTGTAGAGCACCTTTATAATCACCCAGTTACGTTGTGACGTTTGGTAGCACACAAAGTGTTCCTCCGGCACACGGGAGTTACATAATCTCATAGTCATAGGAACATGTATAAGTCATGAAGAAAGCAATATCAACATACTAAATGATCAGGTGCTAAGCTAATGGAATGGGTCATGTCAATCAGATCATTCAACTAATGATGTGATTGTTGGAAATATGCCCTAGAGGAAATTATAAAAGCATTATTATTATATTTCCTTGTTCATGATAATTGTCTTTATTCATGCTATAATTGTGTTATCCGGAAATCGTAATACATGTGTGAATAATAGACACCAACATGTCCCTAGTGAGCCTCTAGTTGACTAGCTCGTTGATCAACAGATAGTCATGGTTTCCTGACTATGGACATTGGATGTCATTGATAACGAGATCACATCATTAGGAGAATGATGTGATGGACAAGACCCAATCCTAAACATAGCACAAGATCGTATAGTTCGTTTGCTAGAGTTTTTCCAATGTCAAGTATCCTTTCCTTAGACCATGAGATCGTGTAACTCCCGGATACCGTAGGAGTGCTTTGGGTGTACCAAACATCACAACGTAACTGGGTGACTATAAAGGTAGACTACGGGTATCTCCGAAAGTGTCTATTGGGTTGACACGGATCAAGACTGGGATTTGTCACTCCGTATGACGGAGAGGTATCACTGGGCCCACTCGGTAATGCATCATCATTATGAGCTCAAAGTGACCAAGTGTCTAGTCACAGGATCATGCATTACGGTACGAGTAAAGTGACTTGCCGGTAACGAGATTGAACGAGGTATTGGGATACCGACGATCGAATCTCGGGCAAGTAACATACCGATTGACAAAGGGAATTGTATACGGGGTTACTTGAATCCTCGACATCGTGGTTCATCCGATGAGATCATCGAGGAGCATGTGGGAGCCAACATGGGTATCCAGATCCTGCTTTTGGTTATTGACCGAAGAGCAATCTCGGTCATGTCTACATGTCTCCCGAACCCGTAGGGTCTACACACTTAAGGTTTGGTGACGCTAGGGTTGTAGGGATATGTATATGCAGTAACCCGAATGTTGTTCGGAGTCCCGGATGAGATCCCGGATGTCACGAGGAGTTCCGGAATGGTCCAGAGGTAAAGAATTATATATAGGAAGTGCTATTTCGGCCATCGGGACAAGTTTCGGGGTCACCGGTATTGTACCGGGACCACCGGAAGGGTCCCGGGGGTCCACCGGGTGGGGCCACCTGCCCCGGGGGCCACATGGGCTGTAGGGGGTGTGCCTTGGCCTACATGGGCCAAGGGCACCAGCCCCAAGAGGCCCATGCGCCTAGGGTTCAAGAAGGGAAGCGTCCGAAAGGGGGAAGGCACCTCCTAGGTGCCTTGGGGGGGAGGGATTCCTCCCTTGGCCGCCGCCCCCCTAGGAGATTGGATCTCCTAGGGTCGGCGCCCCCCCTTGGCTCCCTATATATAGTGAGGGAAGGAGGGCCTCTCAAACCACGCCTTTGGTGCCACCCTCTCCCTCTCCAACACCTCCTCCTCCTCCATAGAGCTTAGCGAAGCCCTGCCGGAGTACTGCAGCTCCACCACCACCACGCCGTCGTGCTGCTGGAGCCATCTTCCTCAACCTCTCCTCTCCCCTTGCTGGATCAAGAAGGAGGAGACGTTACGCTGACTGTACGTGTGTTGAACGCGGAGGTGCCATCCGTTCGGCGCTAGGATCTCCGGTGATTTGGATCACGTCGTGTACGACTACCTCATCCCCGTTCTTTGAATGCTTATGCTAGCGATCTACAAAGGTATGTAGATGCATCCGATTACTCGTTGCTAGATGAACTCATAGATGGATCTTGGTGAAACCGTAGGAAATTTTTTGTTTTCTGCAACGTTCCCCAACAGTGGCATCATGAGCTAGGTCTATGCGTAGTTCTTCTTGTGCGAGTAGAACACAATTTGTTGTGGGCGTAGATGTTGTCAACTTTCTGGCCGCTACTAGTCTTATCTTGCTTCAACGGCATTGTGGGATGAAGCGGCCCGGACCAACCTTACACGTACGCTTACGTGAGACCGGTTCCACCGACTGACATGCACTAGTTGCATAAGGTGGCTGGCGGGTGTCTGTCTCTCCCACTTTAGTTGGAGCGGATTCGATGAAAAGGGTCCTTATGAAGGGTAAATAGAAGTTGACAAATCACGTTGTGGCTTTCACGTAGGTAAAGAAAACGTTCTTGCTAGAATCCTATTTCAGCCACGTAAAACTTGCAACAACAATTAGAGGACGTCTAACTTGTTTTTGCAGCAAGTGCTTTGTGATATGATATGGCCAAAGTTGTGATGAATGATGAATGATATATATATGTGATGTATGAGATGTTCATGCTATTGTAATAGGAATCACGACTTTCATGTCGATGAGTATGACAACCGGCAGGAGCCATAGGAGTTGTCTTTATTTTTTGTATGACCTGCGTGTCATTGAGAAACGCCATGTAAATTACTTTACTTTATTGCTAAACGCGTTAGCCATAGTAGTAGAAGTAATAGTTGGCGAGCAACTTCATGGAGACACGATGATGGAGATCATGATGATGGAGGTCATGGTGTCATGCCGGTGACAAGGTGATCATGGAGCCCCAAGATGGAGATCAAAGGAGCTATGTGATATTGGCCATATCATGTCACTATTATTATTTGATTGCATGTGATGTTTATCATGTTTTGCATCTTGTTTACTTAGAACGACGGTAGTAAATAAGATGATCCCTCATAATAATTTCAAGAAAGTGTTGCCCCTAACTGTGCACCGTTGCGACAGTTCGTTGTTTCGAAGCACCACGTGATGATCGGGTGTGATAGATTCTAACGTTCACATACAATGGGTGTAAGACAGATTTACACATGCAAACACTTAGGTTGACTTGACGAGCCTAGCATGTGTACAGACATGGCCTCAGAACACAGAAGACCGAAAGGTCAAGCATGAGTCGTATAGAAGATACGATCAACATGAAGATGTTCACCGACGTTGACTAGTCCGTCTCACGTGATGATCGGACACGGCCTAGTTAACTCGGATCATGTTATACTTAGATGACAGGAGGGATGTCTATCTAAGTGGGAGTTCATTGAATAATTTGATTAGATGAACTTAATTATCATGAACTTAGTCTAAAATATTTACAATATGTCTTGTAGATCAAATGGCCAACGTAGTCCTCAACTTCAACGCGTTCCTAGAGAAAACCAAGCTGAAAGACGATGGCAGCAACTATACGGACTGGGTCCGGAACCTAAGGATCATCCTCATAGCTGCCAAGAAAGATTATGTCCTACAAGCACCGCTGGGTGACGCACCTGTTCTCCCTGCAGAACAAGATGTTATGAACGCTTGGCAGGCACGTACCGATGACTACTCCCTCGTTTAGTGCGGCATGCTTTACAGCTTAGAGCCGGGGCTCCAAAAGCGTTTTGAGAGACATGGAGCATATGAGATGTTCGAAGAGCTGAAAATGGTTTTTCAAGCTCATGCCCGGGTCAAGAGATATGAAGTCTCCGACAAATTCTTCAGCTGTAAGATGGAGGAAAATAGTTCTGTCAATGAGCACATACTCACTATGTCTGGGTTACATAACCGCTTGACTCAGCTGGGAGTTAATCTCCCGGATGACGCGGTCATTGACAGAATCCTTCAGTCACTTCCACCGAGCTACAAGAGCTTTGTGATGAACTTCAATATGCAGGGGATGGAAAAGACCATTCCTGAAGTATTTGCTATGCTGAAATCAGCAAAGGTAGAAGTCAAGAGGGAACATCAAGTGTTGATGGTCAATAAAACCACTAAGTTCAAGAAGGGCAAGGGTAAAAAGAACTTCAAGAAGGACGGCAAGGGAGTTGCCGCGCCCGGCAAGCAAGCTGCCGGGAAGAAGCCAAAGAATGGACCCAAGCCCGAGACTGAGTGCTTTTATTGCAAGGAAAGTGGTCACTGGAAACGGAACTGCCCCAAATACTTAGCGGACAAGAAGGCCGGCAAAACGAAAGGTATATGTGATATACATGTAATTGATGTGTACCTTACCAGTACTCGTAGTAGCTCCTGGGTATTTGATACCGGTGCAGTTTCTCACATTTGTAACTCAAAGCAGGAGCTTCGGAATAAGCGGAGACTGGTGAAGGACGAGGTGACGATGCGCGTCGGGAATGGTTCCAAGGTCGATGTGATCGCCGTCGGCACGCTACCTCTACATTTACCTTCGGGATTAGCTTTAAACCTTAATAATTGTTATTTAGTGCCAGCTTTGAGCATGAACATTGGGGATCTCGTTTAATTCGAGATGGCTACTCATTTAAATCCGAGAATAATGGTTGTTCTATTTATATGAGAGATATGTTTTATGGTCATGCTCCGATGGTGAATGGTTTATTCTTAATGAATCTCGAGCGTAATGCTACACATATTCATAGTGTGAGTACCAAAAGATGTAAGGTTGATAATGATAGTCCCACATACTTGTGGCACTGCCGCCTTGGTCACATAGGTGTCAAACGCATGAAGAAGCTCCATGCAGATGGACTTTTAGAGTCTCTTGATTACGAATCATTTGACACGTGCGAACCATGCCTCATGGGTAAAATGACCAAGACTCCGTTCTCAGGGACAATGGAGCGAGCAACCAACTTATTGGAAATCATACATACTGATGTGTGCGGTCCAATGAGTGTTGAGGCTCGCGGTGGCTATCGTTATGTTCTCACCCTCACTGATGACTTGAGTAGATATGGGTATATCTACTTAATGAAACACAAGTCTGAAACCTTTGAAAAGTTCAAGGAATTTCAGAGTGAGGTTGAGAATCAACGTGACAGGAAAATCAAGTTTCTACGATCAGATCATGGAGGAGAATACTTGAGTCACGAATTTGGCACACACTTAAGAAAATGTGGAATAGTTTCACAACTCACGCCGCCTGGAACACCTCAGTGTAATGGTGTGTCTGAACGTCGTAATCGCACTCTATTAGATATGGTGCGATCTATGATGTCTCTTACCGATTTACCGCTATCTTTTTGGGGCTATGCTTTAGAGACTGCCGCATTCACTTTAAATAGGGCTCCTTCGAAATCCGTTGAGACGACACCGTTTGAATTATGGTTTGGGAAGAAACATAAGCTGTCGTTTCTAAAAGTTTGGGGATGCGATGCTTATGTCAAGAAACTTCAACCTGAAAAGCTCGAACCCAAGTCGGAAAAATGCGTCTTCATAGGACACCCTAAAGAAACTATTGGGTATACCTTCTACCTCAGATCCGAAGGCAAGATCTTTGTTGCCAAGAATGGGTCCTTTCTAGAGAAGGATTTTCTCTCGAAAGAAGTAAGTGGGAGGAAGGTAGAACTTGATGAAGTATTACCTCTTGAACCGGAAAAAGGCGCAACTCAAGAAAATGTTCCTGAGGTGCCTGCACCGACTAGAGAGAAAGTTATTGATGATGATCAAGATACTTCTGATCAAGCTCCTACTGAAATTCGAAGGTCCACAAGGACACGTTCCGCACCAGAGTGGTACGGCAACCCTGTCTTGGAAATCATGTTGTTAGACAACGGTGAACCTTCGAACTATGAAGAAGCGATGGCGGGACCGGATTCCGACAAATGGCTAGAAGCCATGAAATCTGAGATAGGATCCATGTATGAAAACGAAGTATGGACTTTGACTGACTTGCCCGTTGAGCGGCGAGCCATAGAAAATAAATGGATCTTTAAGAAGAAGACAGACGCGGATGGTAATGTGACCATCTATAAAGCTCGGCTTGTCGCTAAGGGTTATCTACAAGTTCAAGGGGTTAACTACGATGAGACTTTCTCACCGGTAGCGAAGCTAAAGTCCGTCCGAATCATGTTAGCAATTGCCGCATTCTATGATTATGAGATATGGCAAATGGACGTCAAAACGGCATTCCTTAATGGTTTCCTTAAGGAAGAATTGTATATGATGCAGCCGGAAGGTTTTATCGATCCTAAGAATGCTGACAAGGTGTGCAAGCTCCAACGCTCGATTTATGGGCTGGTGCAAGCATCGCGGAGTTGGAACATTCGCTTTGATGAGATGATCAAAGCGTTTGGGTTTACACAGACTTATGGAGAAGCCTGCGTTTACAAGAAAGTGAGTGGGAGCACTGTAGCATTTCTCATATTATATGTATATGACATACTTTTGATGGGAAATGATATAGAACTCTTGGACAGCATTAAGGCCTACTTGAATAAGAGTTTTTCAATGAAGGACCTTGGAGAAGCTGCTTATATATTAGGCATCAAAATCTATAGAGATAGATCGAGACGCCTCATAGGTCTTCCACAAAGCACATACCTTGATAAGATATTGAAGAAGTTCAATATGGATCAATCTAAGAAGGGGTTCTTACCTGTGTTACAAGGTGTGAAATTGAGCTCTGCTCAATGTCCGACCACGGCAGAAGATATAGAAGAGATGAGTGTCATCCCCTATGCCTCAGCCATAGGTTCTATTATGTATGCCATGCTGTGTACCAGACCTCATGTAAACCTTGCCGTGAGTTTGGTAGGAAGGTACCAAAGTAATCCCGGTAAGGAACACTAGACAGCGGTCAAGAATATCCTGAAGTACCTGAAAAGGACTAAGGAAATGTTTCTCGTTTATGGAGGTGACGAAGAGCTCGTCGTAAAGGGTTACATCGACGCTAGCTTCGACACAGATCTGGATGACTCTAAGTCACAAACCGGATACATGTATATTTTGAATGGTGGGGCAGTAAGCTGGTGCAGTTGCAAGCAGAGCGTCGTGGCGGGATCTACATGTGAAGCGGAGTACATGGCAGCCTCGGAGGCAGCACATGAAGCAATTTGGGTGAAGGAGTTCATCACCGACCTAGGAGTCATAACCAATGCGTCGGGGCCAATCAAACTCTTCTGTGACAACACTGGAGCTATTGCACTTGCCAAGGAGCCCAGGTTTCACAAGAAGACAAGGCACATCAAGCGTCGCTTCAACTCCATTCGTGAAAATGTTCAAGATGGAGACATAGATATTTGTAAAGTACATACAGACCTGAATGTAGCAGATCTGTTGACTAAACCTCTCCCTAGAGCAAAACATGATCAACACCAGAATTCCATGGGTGTTCGATTCATCACAATGTAACTAGATTATTGACTCTAGTGCAAGTGGGAGACTGTTGGAAATATGCCCTAGAGGCAATAATAAAAGCATTATTATTATATTTCCTTGTTCATGATAATTGTCTTTATTCATGCTATAATTGTGTTATTCAGAAATCGTAATACATGTGTGAATAATAGACACCAACATGTCCCTAGTGAGCCTCTAGTTGACTAGCTCGTTGATCAACAGATAGTCATGGTTTCCTGAATATGGACATTGGATGTCATTGATAACGAGATCACATCATTAGGAGAATGATGTGATGGACAAGACCCAATCCTAAACATAGCACAAGATCGTATAGTTCGTTTGCTAGAGTTTTTCCAATGTCAAGTATCCTTTCCTTAGACCATGAAATCGTGTAACTCCCGGATACCGTAGGAGTGCTTTGGGTGTACCAAACGTCACAACGTAACTGGGTGACTATAAAGGTAGACTACGGGTATCTCCAAAAGTGTCTATTGGGTTGACACGGATCAAGACTGGAATTTGTCACTCCGTATGACGGAGAGGTATCACTGGGCCCACTCGGTAATGCATCATCATTATGAGCTCAAAGTGACCAAGTGTCTGGTCACGGGATCATGCATTACGGTACGAGTAAAGTGACTTGCCGGTAACGAGATTGAACGAGGTATTGGGATACCGACGATCGAATCTCGGGCAAGTAACATACCGATTGACAAAGGGAATTGTATACGGGGTTACTTGAATCCTCGACATCGTGGTTCATCCGATGAGATCATCGAGGAGCATGTGGGAGCCAACATGGGTATCCAGATCCTGCTTTTGGTTATTGACCGGAGAGCAATCTCGGTCATGTCTACATGTCTCCCGAACCCGTAGGGTCTACACACTTAAGGTTTGGTGACGCTAGGGTTGTAGGGATATGTATATGCAGTAACCCGAATGTTGTTCGGAGTCCCGGATGAGATCCCGGATGTCACGAGGAGTTCCGGAATGGTCCGGAGGTAAAGAATTATATATAGGAAGTGCTATTTCGGCCATCGGGACAAGTTTCGGGGTCACCGGTATTGTACCGGGACCACCGGAAGGGTCCCGGGGGTCCACCGGGTGGGGCCACCTGCCCCGGGGGCCACATGGGCTGTAGGGGGTGCGCCTTGGCCTACATGGGCCAAGGGCACCAGCCCCAAGAGGCCCATGCGCCTAGGGTTCAAGAAGGGAAGAGTCCCAAAGGGGGAAGGCACCCCCTAGGTGCCTTGGGGGGGGGGGGAGGGATTCCTCCCTTGGCCGGCGCCCCCCTAGGAGATTGGATCTCCTAGGGCTGGTGCCCCCCCTTGGCTCCCTATATATAGTGAGGGAAGGAGGGCCTCTCAAACCACGCCTTTGGTGCCTCCCTCTCCCTCTCCAACACCCCCTCCTCCTCCATAGAGCTTAGCGAAGCCCTGCCAGAGTACTGCAACTCCACCACCACCACGCCGTCGTGCTGCTGCTGGAGCCATCTTCCTCAACCTCTCCTCTCCCCTTGCTGGATCAAGAAGGAGGAGACGTTACGCTGACCGTACGTGTGTTGAACGCGGAGGTGTCGTCCGTTCGGCGCTAGGATCTCCGGTGATTTGGATCACGTCATGTACGACTACCTCATCCCCGTTCTTTGAACGCTTCCGCTCGCGATCTACAAAGGTATGTAGATGCATCCGATTACTCGTTGCTAGATGAACTCATAGATGGATCTTGGTGAAACCGTAGGAAAAATTTTGTTTTCTGCAACGTTCCCCAACAGTGATCCCGTTAATCAAATGACAACTCTTTGTCCATGGTTAGGAAACATAACCATCTTTGATTAACGAGCTAGTCAAGTAGAGGCATACTAGTGACACTCTGTTTGTCTATGTATTCACACATGTATTATGTTTCCGGTTAATACAATTCTAGCATGAATAATAAACTTTTATCATGATATAAGGAAATAAATAATAACTTTATTATTGCCTCTAGGGCATATTTCCTTCAGTCTCCCACTTGCGCTAGAGTCAATAATCTAGATTACACAGTAATGATTCTAACACCCATGGAGCCTTGGTGCTGATCATGTTTTGCTCGTGGAAGAGGCTTAGTCAACGGGTCTGCTACATTCAGATCCGTATGTATCTTGCAAATCTCTATGTCTCCCACCTGGACCAGATCCCGGATGGAATTGAAGCTTCTTTTGATGTGCTTGGTTCTTTTGTGAAATCTGGATTCCTTCGCCAAGGCAATTGCACCAGTATTGTCACAAAAGATTTTCATTGGACCCGATGCACTAGGTATGACACCTAGATTGGATATGAACTCCTTCATCCAGACTCCTTCATTTGCTGCTTCCGAAGCAGCTATGTACTCTGCTTCACATGTAGATCCCGCCACGCCGCTTTGTTTAGAACTGCACCAACTGACAGCTCCACCGTTTAATGTAAACACGTATTCGGTTTGCGATTTAGAATCGTTCGGATCAGTGTCAAAGCTTGCATCAATGTAACCGTTTACGATGAGCTCTTTGTCACCTCCATATACGAGAAACATATCCTTAGTCCTTTTCAGGTACTTCAGGATGTTCTTGACCGTTGTTCAGTGATCCACTCCTGGATTACTTTGGTACCTCCCTGCTAGACTTATAGCAAGGCACACATCAGGTCTGGTACATAGCATTGCATACATGATAGAGCCTATGGCTGAAGCATAGGGAACATCTTTCATCTTCTCTCTATCTTCTGCAGTGGTCGGGCATTGAGTCTGACTCAACTTCACACCTTGTAATACAGGCAAGAACCCTTTCTTTGCCTGATCCATTTTGAACTTCTTCAAAATCTTGTCAAGGTATGTGCTTTGTGAAAGTCCAATTAAGCGTCTTGATCTATCTCTATAGATCTTTATGCCTAATATGTAAGCATCTTCACCGAGGTCTTTCATTGAAAAACTCTTATTCAAGTATCCCTTTATGCTATCCAGAAATTCTATATCATTTCCAATCAGTAATATGTCGTCCACATACAATATCAAAAATGCTACAGAGCTCCCACTCACTTTCTTGTAAATACAGGCTTCTCCGAAAGTCTGTATAAAACCAAATGCTTTGATCACACTATCAAAGCGTTTATTCCAACTCCGAGAGGCTTGCACCAGTCCATAAATGGATCGCTGGAGCTTGCACACTTTATTAGCTCCCTTTGGATCGACAAAACCTTCCGGTTGCATCATATACAACTCTTCTTCCAGAAATCCATTCAGGAATGCAGTTTTGACATCCATCTGCCAAATTTCATAATCATAAAATGCGGCAATTGCTAACATGATTCGGATAGACTTAAGCATCGCTACGGGTGAGAAGGTCTCATCGTAGTCAACCCCTTGAACTTGCCGAAACCCTTTTGCGACAAGTCGAGCTTTGTAGACAGTAATATTACCGTCAGCGTCAGTCTTCTTCTTGAAGATCCATTTATTCTCAATTGCTTGCCGATCATCGGGCAAGTCAACCAAAGTCCACACTTTGTTCTCATACATGGATCCCATCTCAGATTTCATGGCTTCAAGCCATTTTGCGGAATCTGGGCTCACCATCGCTTCTTCATAGTTCGTAGGTTCATCATGATCTAGCAGCATGACTTCCAGAACAGGATTACCGTACCACTCTGGCGCGGATCTCAATCTGGTTGATCTACGAGGTTCAGTAGTATCTTGTCCTGAAGTTTCATGATCATTATCATTTGCTTCCTCACTAATTGGTGTAGGTGTCACAGAAACAGGTTTCTGTGATGTACTACTTTCCAATAAGGGAGCAGGTATAGTTACCTCGTCAAGTTCTACTTTCCTCCCACTCACATCTTTCGAGAGAAACTCCTTCTCCAGAAAGTTTCCGAACTTAGCAACAAAAGTCTTGCCTTCGGATCTGTGATAGAAGGTGTATCCAATAGTCTCCTTTGGATATCCTATGAAGACACACTTCTCCGATTTGGGTTCGAGCTTATCAGGTTGAAGCTTTTTCACATAAGCATCGCAGCCCCAAACTTTCAGAAACGACAACTTTGGTTTCTTGCCAAACCATAGTTCATAAGGCGTCGTCTCAACGGATTTTGATGGTGCCATATTTAACGTGAATGCGGCCGTCTCTAAAGCATAACCCCGAAACGGTAGCGATAAATCAGTAAGAGACATCATAGATCGCACCATATCTAGTAAAGTATGATTACGACGTTCGGACACACCAATACGCTGTGGTGTTCCAGGTGGCGTGAGTTGCGAAACTATTCCGCATTGTTTCAAATGTACACCAAACTCGTAACTCAAATATTCTCCTCCACGATCAGATCGTAGAAACTTTATTTTCTTGCTACGATGATTTTCAACTTCACTCTGAAATTCTTTGAACTTTTCAAATGTTTCAGACTTATGTTTCATTAAGTAGATATACCCATATCTGCTTAAGTCATCTGTGAAGGTGAGAAAATAACGATATCCGCCACGAGCCTCAATATTCATCGGACCACATACATCTGTATGTATGATTTCCAACAAATTTGTTGCTCTCTCCATAGTACCGGAGAACGGTGTTTTAGTCATCTTGCCCATGAGGCACGGTTCGCAAGTACCAAGTGATTCATAATCAAGTGGTTCCAAAAGTCCATTAGTATGGAGTTTCTTCATGCGCTTTACACCGATATGACCTAAACGGCAGTGCCACAAATAAGTTGCACCATCTTTATCAACTTTGCATCTTTTTGCTTCAACATTATGAATATGTGTGTGACTAATATCGAGATTCAATAAGAATAGACCACTCTTCAAGGGTGCATGACCATAAAAGATATTACTCATATAAATAGAACAACCATTATTCTCTGATTTAAATGAATAACCGTCTCGCATCAAACAAGATCCAGATATAATGTTCATGCTTAACGCTGGCACCAAATAACAATTATTTAGGTCTAATATTAATCCCGAAGGTAGATGTAGAGGTAGCGTGCCGAACGCGATCACATCGACTTTGGAACCGTTTCCCACGCGCATCGTCACCTCGTCCTTAGCCAATCTTCGCTTAATCCGTAGTCCCTGTTTCGAGTTGCAAATATTAGCAACAGAACCAGTATCAAATACCCAGGTGCTACTGCGAGCATTAGTAAGGTACACATCAATAACATGTATATCACATATACCTTTGTTCACCTTGCCATCCTTCTTATCCGCCAAATACTTGGGCAGTTCCGCTTCCAGTGACCAGTCTGCTTGCAGTAGAAGCACTCAGTTTCAGGCTTAGGTCCAGACTTGGGTTTCTTCTCTTGAGCAGCAACTTGCTTGCTGTTCTTCTTGAAGTTCCCCTTCTTCTTCCCTTTGCCCTTTTTCTTGAAACTAGTGGTCTTGTTGACCATCAACACTTGATGCTCCTTCTTGATTTCTACCTCCGCAGCTTTCAGCATTGCGAAGAGCTCGGGAATAGTCTTATTCATCCCTTGCATATTATAGTTCATCACGAAGCTCTTGTAGCTTGGTGGCAGTGATTGGAGAATTCTGTCAATGACGCAATCATCTGGAAGATTAACTCCCATTTGAATCAAGTGATTATTATACCCAGACATTTTGAGTATATGCTCACTGACAGAACTGTTCTCCTCCATCTTGCAGCTATAGAACTTATTGGAGACTTCATATCTCTCAACCGAGCATTTGCTTGAAATATTAACTTCAACTCCTGGAACATCTCATATGCCCCATGACATTCAAAACGTCGTTGAAGTCCCGGTTCTAAGCCGTAAAGCATGGCACATTGAACTATCGAGTAGTCATCAGCTTTGCTCTGCCAGACGTTCATAACATCTGGTGTTGCTCCAACAGCAGGCCTGGCACCCAGCGGTGCTTCCAGGACGTAATTCTTCTGTGCAGCAATGAGGATAATCCTCAAGTTACGAACCCAGTCCGTGTAATTGCTACCATCATCTTTCAACTTTGCTTTCTCAAGGAACACATTAAAATTCAACGGAACAACAGCACGGGCCATCTATCTACAATCAAACATACATAAGCAAGATACTATTAGGTACTAAGTTCATGATAAATTTAGGTTCAATTAATCATATTAGTTAAGAACTCCCACTTAGATAGACATCCCTCTAATCCTCTAAGTGATTACGTGATCCAAATCAACTAAACCATGTCCGATCATCACGTGAGATGGAGTAGTTTCATTGGTGAACATCACTATGTTGATCATATCTACTATATGATTCACGCTCGACCTTTCGGTCTCTGTGTTCCGAGGCCATATCTGTATATGCTTGGCTCGTCAAGTATAACCTAAGTATTCCGCGTGTGCAACTGTTTTGCACCCGTTGTATTTGAACGTAGAGCCTATCACACCTGATCATCACGTGGTGTCTCAGCACGAAGAACTTTCACAACGGTGCATACTCAGGAAGAACACTTCTTGATAATTTAGTGAGAGATCATCTTATAATGCTACCGTTAATCAAAGCAAGATAAGATGCATAAAAGATAAACATCACATGCAATCAATATAAGTGATATGATATGGCCATCATCATCTTGTGCTTGTGATCTCCATCTCCGAAGCACCGTCATGATCACCATCGTCACCGGCGCGACACCTTGATCTCCATCGTAGCATCGTTGTCGTCTCGCCAATCTTATGCTTCCATGACTATCGCTACCGCTTAGTGATAAAGTAAAGCATTACAACGCGATTGCATTGCATACAATAAAGCGACAACCATATGGCTCCTGCCAGTTGCCGATAACTCGGTTACAAAACATGACCATCTCATACAATAAAATTTAGCATCATGTCTTGACCATATCACATCACAACATGCCCTGCAAAAACAAGTTAGACGTCCTCTACTTTGTTGTTGCAAGTTTTACGTGGCTGCTACGGGCTTAAGCAAGAACCAATCTTACCTACGCATCAAAACCACAACGATAGTTTGTCAAGTTGGTGCTGTTTTAACCTTCGCAAGGACCGGGTGTAGCCACACTCGGTTCAACTAAAGTTGGAGAAACTGTCACCCGCAAGCCACCTATGTGCAAAGCACGTCGGGAGAACCGGTCTCGCGTAAGCATACGCGTAATGTCGGTCCGGGCCGCTTCGTCCAACAATACCGCCGAACCAAAGTATGTCATGCTGGTAAGCAGTATGACTTATATCGCCCACAACTCACTTGTGTTCTACTCGTGCATATAACATCAACACATAAAACCTAGGCTCGGATGCCACTGTTGGGGAACATAGTAATTTCAAAAAAATTCCTACGCACACGCAAGATCATGGTGATGCATAGCAACGAGAAGGGAGAGTGTGATCTACGTACCCTTGTAGATCGACAACAGAAGCATTAACTTGGTTGATGTTGTCGTACGTCTTCACGGCCCGACCGATCAAGCACCGAAACTACGGCACCTCCGAGTTCTAGCACACGTTCAGCTTGATGACGATCCCCAGACTCCGATCCAGCAAAGTGTCAGGGAAGAGTTTCGTCAGCACGATGGCGTGGTGACGATCTTGATGTACTAATGTCGCAGGGCTTCGCCTAAGCACCGCTACAATATTATCGAGGACTATGGTGGAAGGGGGCACCGCACACGGCTAAGAATATGATCACGTGGATCAACTTGTGTCTCTAGGGGGTGCCCCTGCCTCCGTATATAAAGGCTCAAAGGGGGGAGTGCGGCCGGCCAGGAGAGGCGCGCCAGGAGGAGTCCTACTCCCTCTGGGAGTAGGACTCCCCCCTTTTCCTAGTTGGAATAGGATTCGCAGAGGGGGGGAAAAGAGGAAGGGGGGCGGCCCCCTCTTCTTGTCCTATTCGGACCAAGGGAGGGGAGAGGCGCGCGGCCCATCTCAGGCTACCTCTCTTCTCTTCCACTAAGGCCCACTAAGGCCCATATATCTCCCGGGGAGTTCCGGTAACCTCCCGGTACTCCGGTAAAATCCCGATTTCACCCGGAACACTTCTGATATCCAAACATAGGCTTCCAATATATCAATCTTTATGTCTCGACCATTTCGAGACTCCCCGTCATGTCCGTGATCACATCCGGGACTCCGAACAACCTTCAGTACATCAAAACGTATAAACTCATAATATAACTGTCATCGAAACCTTAAGCGTGCGACCCTACGGGTTTGAGAACAATGTAGACATGACCGAGACACGTCTCCGGTCAATAACCAATAGCGGGACCTGGATGCCCATATTGGTTCCTACATATTCTACGAAGATCTTTTATCGGTCAGACCGCATAACAACATACGTTGTTCCCTTTGTCATCGGTATGTTACTTGCCCGAGATTCGATCGTCGGTATCCAATACCTAGTTCAATCTCGTTACCGGCAAGTCTCTTTACTCGTTCTGTAATACATCATCCCGTGATCAACTCCTTGGTCACATTGTGCACATTATGATGATGTCCTACCGAGAGGGCCCAGAGATACCTCTCCGACGATCGGAGTGACAAATCCTAATCTCGAAATACGTCAACCCAACATGTACCTTTGGAGACACCTGTAGAGCACCTTTATAATCACCCAGTTACGTTGTGACGTTTGGTAGCACACAAAGTGTTCCTCCGGCACACGGGAGTTACATAATCTCATAGTCATAGGAACATGTATAAGTCAAGAAGAAAGCAACAGCAACATACTAAACGATCAGGTGCTAAGCTAATGGAATGGGTCATGTCAATCAGATCATTCAACTAATGATGTGATCCCGTTAATCAAATGACAACTCTTTGTCCATGGTTAGGAAACATAACCATCTTTGATTAACGAGCTAGTCAAGTAGAGGCATACTAGTGACACTCTGTTTGTCTATGTATTCACACATGTATTATGTTTCCGGTTCATACAATTCTAGCATGAATAATAAACTTTTATCATGATATAAGGAAATAAATAATAACTTTATTATTGCCTCTAGGGCATATTTCCTTCAGATATTATGGCAGTGATACACAAGATCTTCACGGATAATGGGCATGGCTCTGGCCGGCTCAACCAGGCCTTGATTACTCTCATTCCCAAGAGGCCGGATGCCTGCCATGTTGGAGACTTTAGGCCCATAATGTTGGTGCACAGTTTGCCCAAAATATGCTCGAAGCTTCTGTCCAAAAGGCTATGTCCTCGCATGGGTGAACTTGTTCAAGCCAACCAATTGGCTTTCATAAAAGGGAGAAACTTGCATGACAACTTCGTGCTAGTTCGATAGGTGGCCAGATCCCTTCACCGTAGGAAGGCCAAGGGAGTTATGCTTAAACTGGACATATCTCGTGCTTTCGTCACCATAGCATGGCCCTTCCTTTTTGAAGTTCTCAGGGCCAAGGGATTCCCTGATCTTTGGCTTTCGTGGATTGCAACCCTACTCACCACAGCTTCATCTAGAGTGGTAGTTAATGGATACGCTGGGCCGAAATTCATGCATGCCCAAGGTCTCAAACAAGGCGATCTGATTTCTCCCCTACTCTTTGTCATCGCCATGGATGTCCTGACATCGATCGTGTCTAAAGCCCAGGAGACGGGAGTCCTCAGTACGATGCCAGGCTGCTCCTCGATGCAAAGAATCTCGATATATGCTGATGATGTGGTGCTGTTTATCCGGCCTTCCCTGCCTGATCTCCGGTTCGTCCAAGAGGCCATGCTCATATTTGGGACAGCATCGGGACTGAAAATTAACTTTGCTAAATCTGCGGCAATTCTGATTCGTGAGGAGGAAGGAGACAAGGAACTTGTAGCAGCAGCCTTACCATGGAAGATGGACAAATTCCCATGCAAATACCTCGGGCTGCAGCTATCTATTTGGCAACTGACTCGAGCGGAGTGGGAACCGATCGTGGACAACGTTTTGAACTTCCTCCCTGGATGGCAACGAGGACTTATCACTCGCACGGGCAGGCTGGTTCTCGTTCATGACGTCGTTATGGCTAGGGTGACGCATCATCTTCTTGTGGCAGATGCACCAAAATGGGCCGTAGAGTGTGTGAACAAGAGATGTCGGGCCTTCTTCTGGGAAGGAACAGAGCAGATTCATGGAGGGCAATGCTTAGTCTCTTGGGAAAATGTATGTAGACCTAAAGAGCTGGGAGGCCTCGGCATCATAGACCTAAAAAGACATGGTATGGCTTTGAGACTGCGCTGGGAGTGGCTACGACGCACCGACCCTTCTAAACCCTGGCACGATTTGCCAATGACTTGCAACCCGCAAGTTCAGATAGCTTTCAACAGCTTGGTGCATTGGAGAATAGGAGGATAAGGTGCTATTTTGGAAGGACAAATGGATTGATGGGGCCTCGATCGATGATATTGCACCAGATATCAAGAAGCTAATTCGCCCCCAAACCGCTAACAAGAGATTGGTGAAGGATGGGTTGCTGAACCATAGATGGGCATCAGACATAACAGGAGAGCTGTCCACAGATGGCCTAATCCTGCTGATCCGGCTTTGGGAGATCATGTTGAACACGCAGCTCAACCCCAACCTGGAAGATGAGGCGATCTGGCCATGGAACGAACGTGTAGTCTACACTTCTGCATCGGCTTATACAATGCTTGTCATGGGTGCAATTAAGGCCGCTTTTGCTAGCTGGATCTGGAAGTGCTGGGCGCCTTTACCCATCAAAATCTTCATGTGGCTAGCTCTGCAATACCGTGTCTGGACATCTGACCGTAGGCTGCGACATGGACTGCAAGAACAAGCATCGACTTGCTTTCTTTGCGACCAAGAAGAGGACAACGTAGACCACATTATGACTCAATGTGCCTACTCCAAGCAAGTATGGTTCATGACCTTCTCCAGGAGCAGGATAGATACACTACTCATTCCCGATGGTAACAACACTCTGGAGACTTGGTGGGGTGCTACTCGCAAACACATCCACAAAACACACCGCCGTGCTTTCAACTCACTTGTGAGCCTAGTTTGCTGGAGCATCTGGAAACAAAGAAACAACCGAGTGTTCCGCGATAATTCCAGTTGGATGAGTGCCGCGGAGCTAGTCACAAAGATCTTTGAAGAACTACATTTGTGGACACTCGCAGGAGGAAAAGGAGTTAGTGTGTGGTGTGAGTAGTAGTGAGAGATAGCAGGAGTAGGAGTGGAGTGTCCTCCATGCCTCAGCCGACTTGTGGCTTAGATGCATCTAAACTCTTGTACATAAGCTTTCTATCCTCTATCAAGCTATGGTACGCAATTTGCGTACTCTCGAAAAAAAATCATCTTTTCATTCTCCTAATCACCTAATTAGTAGCTAAGATGATAAAAAAATGGGCAGTAACATTGTCAACACGGGAGCCAGTGATATGTACAGTTGCTTCTACCGAGTCGCATGCATGAATACATCCCAACCAATTGTTTGTTGTAGCAAGCCACTACCTCTTCTGTCACTCGGTACGGTTTATTTATACAACTTATATCTAATAGTAAATCAACACCAGTGCTCATCTCCGTGCATCATCTTTTCTGCTCTCATGAGTAGTATCGTAGCTACCCATTGGGTTGACTAGTTAGCGATAGCAAGGTAGATTACCTGATTTTGCTCCCTTCATGTGCTATATTGTCTACATTTTTGACTGAGTCGCTCTAGTGATGAAGACAAGCTACCCATGGACATTTATTCTTACATGGATGTCCTAATATTCGACTACTAATTCAAGGTATATACATTGAGTTGGTTGGTTCCGGATGCGATGTTGATTGACCAATTTTTCTAACTTAGCTCTTTTTTTTCTGACGAATGTACCACTAGTCTACTACTTGACATACCTTGACATACTATTAGAACGCCGTGTGTTGCTACGGCCTAGAATGCATATACTTTAGGAAGCATCTCTGGTCTGAACTCTTAATCCAATTTTGCCCCCTTACTCAAATATTATGTGTCTTAGGACCTACTATAGATTTACAGGTACCGATTCGTTTGTCCCTTTTATGCAAGTACAAAGAACCAATAGTTGTAACAAAAAAAGAAATAAGCAACATATAATTATGAATATTTTCACAATATTTTATAATCAAATCTATGGTTTTGTTTTGTTTGTCTCAAGTTCAAGCAGCAAGAAAGAAACACATTATTGAGATTGATCGCTCTTAGGTTCTCACAAGTTCATGCACAAACATGCGACAAGAAGCTAGCCTCGAAGGTGCTCGTCCTCGTTAAGCACCACAGACTCCAGAGAAGAGAAGCGGTCAATCACGTGATCTCTATCCATATATCCACACCAGAACAAGAGAATCAAAAGTCATTATTTCTTATCTGAGCAACAACATCTATCTGCATTTATTTTGTGAAATATTGTATACTCGTGCCCAACCAAATAATGTTATAAAAGGCGACTTAGCACCAAAAACGAGGAGGCTAAATGTGAGATAGGAAGCAGAGAAGCAAGACAAAGCGAAGGTCAACACCATGTTCCAAACAATGATTATGACAGAAACAAAAAGGCTTTCCGAATCGTGGTTTGAGAGGTACCGGGAACAAAGTGAACACATGCTGGCTTCATTGGGAATGTACTACTAGTATTTTAGTAGTGCAATGATGCAGTCTTAGGCTATCTGTCTTTATGCATGACCTGAAAGAGGGCTCCAAAATGTTTTGAATGCCATGAAGCAACTCATGATGCCAAAGATTATTTTTCATGGAAGTGAGCCATCATATTTTTATACGCGGCATACAGACATGATAATGCTTCCGCTTCCCCATTGGTCTGGTATCTTAGAAGACGACCACGCCGACCACCATGGCTGATTGATCTGGTAGCAGCTGCGCGAGCAAGGTACGGCGTGGTACCTCAAATTAATAACTCCAGTCAGTCAATCTGGCAGCTACACATGGCCGACATGAAGGGTTGATGCATGGGTGTATAAATGTAGTACTATCCCAAATGTAACCCGCAAATAAGAAGAAAAAGCATCCCAAATTTAGTTGCATTACATACTCTAAGATAATCGTTCTTGCTTCTCCTGTTTTATTTCTGCCGAACGTTTCGTAGCTTATTGTAGGCTCCACCCAGCGGCCAGGTTGCCTGACTTGGAATGCTGTTACCCATTGGTTGCCTGCTACCGAAGTGATACAAAAATGCTACACATACAGACTTTTACGGGCCTGCTACAAACCCTTCCATAATTCTCTTCAGGCCCTCCCCTGATTTTCACCCGTGTGGGGCCCGCCCTCACCCTTAGTCCAATTAAAACACCCCAGCTCAGGAATCAGCCCGTATACTTAAGTAAAGCTCCGTACGTCGAGCAAAACTCGAACTGATATGGTCAGGGAGAGAGATCAACTTATTATTTTTTCAGAAAGTAGTTGATAACGTTCGGCCTCTACATCAATGGGATGCATACATCTATCTTACGGTCAGGTTAATCATCAGAAGTTCTTTGAATCCACGCGGAGATGATCAAGCTATTTCATCTACCACGTACTTTCGGTCAACACGGGACGTATCACGTATACTATATACTACCTTTGTCCTATATTGTAAGTTGTTTTTTAATACTACACTAGTGTCAAAAAACGTCTTACAATATGAGACGGAGAGGGAGCATGTCCCTGTCATCTATGTACGGATCACAGCCCCCAATAATCGAGTAGATACGCCAGTCGGCATGTCAAGGTGTCCGAAAAAAAACCTCTGCGATCATATCCATGCATCCAGCACCATCTAGCTTGGATGTGACCCACTGGCTGTCGACCAGTGAACTGAGCTGATAGGTTTGCATCAACAAGGATGTGAAAGAGCAGTCAAAACAGTTTGCGCCCAAGTCGTTGTAGTATAGTGGTAAGTATTCCCGCCTGTCACGCGGGTGACCCGGGTTCGATCCCCGGCAACGGCGCTATTTTTTGTTTCTTTCCCTTTCACGTAAAAAAGATCCATCCACACGTGACGGAGTACGTGCCTACTGTATCACGGGTAACGCCGGCAGGCGGAGGAGTATCACGTATACATGTCGCCGTCACGTACGTAGCGATCGCCGCCCGCTCCAATAATTCAGGGGACACACATGTCGGCACGTACTATGCCCATTGGTCATCGAAGGGAGAACATGTCGGCACGTACTATGCCCATTGGTCATCGAAGGGAGAACATGTCGGCACGTACTACGCCCATTCCCGTAATTCACGTATATACATCGAAGGGAGAACGTGAGCCAGTGCCCGGTGGCATGCACATATCTCAACCAAGTGTCTGTTTAGCGCCGGTTTAGTACTCTCTGTCCGGATTTACTTGTCATATAAATGGATATATCTAAAATTGAAATACATCCGGACGGAGAGAGTAGTTTGTAACAAAAGAGACATTATGGTTTGTGATATATGGAAATCGGAGAGGCTGTTTTTTTTAAAGTGTCTTTTTAGCAAGCCAGTGTCTCTTCTGTAACTCTGTACATTTCATTATGCAAGTTATATCTATCAGTAAATCAACACTGGTACCCCGTCTCCATGCATCATTTTTCTGCTTTCATGAGTAGCTACCACGGTACCACCTAATCAACGCGTCTCTCAACTCAAGAGCGTGCAACACGCCTGAATTCATCTTGTGATGCATGCATGCATCATGTTTCTGAGCTACGACATTAAATCGATCAATGATGACACCTGCTCGCCCAACCAGCACAACTTTGCTCTTCAGTGTTGCATCTGATGCAGTCTGTCAGACAGCTCTGAAACTGTTTAGCACTACCACATTACATGATGATGATTTGGTCTAGTACGTGTGTGTCTGTTACCATTTTACAAGCAATTTAGAAAGATCTGGATGAATGGACCATGGATAGCTGTGTACGTGAACGGTCAAAAATGCTTACGTTATGAACGCTAACCACGATCACCGCCCCTGCCCATCTCTTGCTCACACAGTCAATCGAGTGAAATAACCAGTAATGATCGACTAGGTGTCTTGACTAGTTAGCGATAGCAAGGTTGATTGTCTGATTTTGTTCCCTTCATATGCAATCATGACTACATTTTGACAGAGCCACTGCCAGTCATCAGACAAGCTACCGATGGTCAAATATTCTTACACGGATGTTCTAATATTCAACTAGTATTCTTTTTGTGTGTGTGAGATATTCAACTAATCCAGTATTCAAGTTACATACAGTGAGTTGGTTGGTTTCAGATGCGATGTTGATTGCCCAATTTATCTAATTTGTTTGTTTTCTTTTTTAGACAAATGTACTACCAATATTTCAGGTACCGGGTCGCATCTTCCTTTTATGCAAGTATAAAGAACTAACATATAATTAGGAATATTTCACAATATTTTGTAATGAAATCTACGGTCTGATTTTTTTGGTCTCAAGTCCAAGCAGCAAGTGCCTTTTTGGCCTAGCGTGGAGTACTGGCTGATGTGACTATAGAATGATCTATCATCAAGATTCTAATTGGAACACCACTTCATATTGGGAGTGAAAACTCTTGTCATTTCCTCTATTGATCGGACTCAGCAACGACGAACTTGTATCGTTACTTTGTTGAAGGTGTTGTCTACTTGTTGTTATTATGGTCTTCATTGACCAGTCTTGGCAACCATGATACACATCCTTGTCTAGGTTATCTATGACCAGACGGGATGATAATGGTGCAAGGAGGTTTATCCGTTTTTGAAGGCGTTGTTCTGGAACAAGTCGACATGGTGTGAATTTTGTATCCTGTAATGATTCAGACATGGTTCATTTGTTATGTACTATGCGTAATAATTAATAAAAAATGCTTGTGTGCATCGCAATGATGGAGAGGACGGGGGTCTCAACCTCCTTTTCGAAAAAAGTCTAAGCAGCCAGATAAAAATGCACTGTTGAATTTGGCTGCTCTTAGGCGCTCACATGTTCATGCCCAAACTTGCGTCAAGAAGCTAGCATTGAAGGCCCTCACGCGTCCCAGTTAAGCACGGTAGACACCATAACCATGCCGCTCTTCTTTTCGACCAACATCACCATATCCAGGCTCCTTAACATGGCACGATATTCACCCTAATTGGCTCTCACACACCGAAATTCCACTGAATGTTCATTTTCAAGTGTTGATGAGAACAAAAGTTTATTTCTTTAATATGGGTAGCCTTAAAGCTGGAGATGGTCGAACAATGAGATATGAACATGATATCTTGATGCGGATACACCTTTAGGCCTGCAATATCCATCTCTGTACAATATTATGCGATGTAAGGATGCTTTTGTGAGCACAATATTGGGACGTCTCCTTTAAATATCAAGTTCATGTGAGCTATGGATCAGGGACAAATGGACTGCTTGGCTATATTTAGTATGTAGGTTGATGAGATCACTTAACTAATGAGTCAGACACGTTTCATTAGAGGTTGATATCTTCTGGAGTTTTCCCTATTAAATCCATCACTATACGGATTTAATTAATTCTGGACTGGTCTTTTGTTCAAATATCTAGAAAACCAAAGTATCACCGAAGGTTAAAATTTTCATGTGGTTTGTACATAGGGGTGTCATTCTCACTAAAGATAATCTGGCATAGGCAGGTGACAAGGTAGTAAATAATGTTGTCTGATAACCCACAAGTATAGGGGATCGCAACAGTTTTCGAGGGTAGAGTATTGAACCAAAATTTATTGATTCGACACAAGGGGAGCCAAAGAATACTCTCAAGTATTAACAGCTGAGTTGTCAATTCAACCACACATGGAAACTTAATATTTGCAGCAAAGTATTTAGTAGCAAAGTAATATGATAGTAGTGATAACGGTAACAAAAGGTAACAGTAGTAAAAGCAGTGTTTTTGGTATTTTGTAGTGATGATAGCAATAGCAACGGAAAAGTAAATAAGTGAAGAACAATATATGGAAAGCTCATAGGCAATGGATCGGTGATAGAGAATTATGCCGGATGCGGTTCATCATGTAACAGTCATAACCTAGGGTGACACAGAACTAGCTCCAGTTTGTTGATATAATGTAGGCATGTATTCTGAATATAGTCATACGTGCTTATGGAAAAGAACTTGCATGACATCTTTTGTCCTACCCTCCCGTGGCAGTGGGGTCCTTACGAAAACTAAGGGATATTAAGGCCTCCTTTTAATAGAGAACCGGAACAAAGCATTAACACATAGTGAATACATGAACTCCTCAAACTACGGTCATCACCGGTAAATATCCTGATTATTGTCACTTCGGAGTTAACGGATCATAACACATAATAGGTGACTATAGACTTGCAAGATAGGATCAAGAACTCTCATATATTGATGAAAACATAATAGGTTCAGATCTGAAATCATGGCACTCGGGCCCTAGTGACAAGTGATACGTCTCCAACGTATCTATAATTTTTGATTGCTCCATGCTATATTATCTACTGTTTTGGACTATATTGGGCTTTATTTTCCACTTTTATATTATTTTTGGGACTAACCTATTAACCGAAGGCCTAGCCCAGAATTGCTGTTTTTTTTTGCCTATTTCAGTGTTTCGGATAAACGGAATATCAAACGGAGTCCAAACGGAATAAAATCTTCGGAAACGTGATTTTCTCACCGAACGTGATCCAGGAGACTTGGACCCTACTGCAAGGGATCAAAGAGGTGGTCACGCGCCCCTAGGGCGCGCCCCCTGCCTCGTGGGCCCCTCGGTGCTCCACCGACATACTCCTTCCTCCTATATATACACACGTACCCCCAAACGATCAGAACAGGAGCCAAAAACCTAATTCCACCGCCGCAACTTTCTGTATCCACGAGATCCCATCTTGGGGCCTGTTTCGGAGCTTCGCCAGAAGAGGGACGTCATCACGGAGGGCTTCTACATCATCTTAGCCCCTTCGATGAAGTGTGAGTAGTTTATCTCAGACCTTCCGGTCCATAGTTAGTAGCTAGATGGCTTCTTCTCTCTCTTTGAATCTAAATACAAAGTTCTCCCCCTCTCTCGTGGAGATCTATTCGATGTAATCTTCTTTTTGCGGTGTGTTTGTTGAGACTGATGAATTGTGGGTTTATGATCAAGTCTATCTATGAATAATATTTGAATCTTCTCTGAATTATTTTATGTATGATTGGTTATCTTTGCAAGTCTCTTCGAATTATCCGTTTGGTTTGGCCAACTAGATTGGTAGTTCTTGCCATGGGAGAAGTGCTTAGCTTTGGGTTCGATCTTGCGGTGTCCTTACCCAGCGACAGAAGGGGCAGCAAGGCACGTATTGTATCGTTGCCATCGAGGATAACAAGATGGGGTTTATTTCATATTGCATGAATTTATCTCTCTACATCATGTCATCTTGCTTAAGGCGTTACTCTGTTTTTAACTTAATACTCTAGATGCATGCTGGATAGCGGTCGATGAGTGGAGTAATAGTAGTAGATGCAGAATCGTTTCAATCTACTTATCACGGACGTGATGCCTATATACATGATCATGCCTAGATATTCTCATAATTATGCTCAGTTCTATCAATTGCTCAACAGTAATTTGTTCACCCACCGTAGAATACTTATGCTCTTGAGAGAAGCCACTAGTGAAACCTATGCCCCCCGGGTCTATTCTCATCATATCAATCTCCATCACTTTTATATTGTTTTGCTATTTACTTTGCTTTTACTTTGCATCTTTATATCAAAAATACCAAAAATATTCTATCTATCAGATCTCACTCTCGTAAGTGACCGTGAAGGGCTTGACAACCCCTAATCGCGTTGGTTGCGAGTAGCTATCGCTTTGTGTAGGTACGAGGGACTTGAGCGTGGGATCCTACTAGATTGATACCTTGGTTCTCAAAAACTAAGGGAAATACTTATGCTACTCTGCTGCATCATCCCTTCCTCTTCAGGGAAAACCAACGCAAGCTCAAGACGTAGCAAGAAGGATTTCTGGTGCCGTTGCCGGGGAGTCTACGCAAAAAGTCATATACCAAGTACCCATCACAATCCCTATCTCTCGCATTACATTATTTGCCATTTGCCTCTCGTTTTCCTCTCCCCCCAATTCACCCTTGCCGTTTTATTCGCCCTCTCTCTATCCTCCCTCTCTATTTGTCTTTTTTTGTTTGCTTGTGTGTTAGTTTGTTTGCCTGCTTGTCGTTATGTCTGAAACTGGGGAAGTTATCGCCAATTTGGGCGATAACAATATCATGGAAGATTCTGATACTCCTGTTAAAGAACCTACCATCTTTCATACAAAAAAATTCCGTGTTGGTAGTGGTAATATTATTGGAAAATGAGTTATTCAAGATTTCTTTACTTGTGCCGGTGCTTTACCTTCTATGGGTAGTTCTATCCTTCACAGAACTAGTAGTCTTGCGGACGCTATTGCCATGCTTGTAGTTGAACTTGAAAGACAATTCATGCACATGCATCCTTCTATACAAAGGATTTTTCTGGAATTTTCTAATATTGAGCATTCTTCTATTAAGCATGCAGCTACTATCTTTTTGGCTCATGAGTTTAGATTCATAATTAGAGAAGCCAAATAAATCTTTGAACATTATAGGGTGGACGCTTGCCGTTCTCCCATAGAAGCTATCCTCTTTGATCAAGAAGAAATAATGCGTTTTCAATCTCTAGACTATGTTGCTTTTAATGAAAATCTTAGAAGAAAGGTTCCTACCAATGTTTTAGTTGATAGAATTTCTGAACTTAATGATGATTTGGCTATTCGAAATAATGAACTAGGATATTCTCTTAAATATAGGCTCACGAAGTTCTGTCAAAAGAATGCTTATAATGATGAATTGGTTGTGCATTATGAAGGACCGAAGGAGGAACCTATACCTCCCAAGGTTGATCTTGGGGACTTTTGTCCTGTTAAATTTAGTCCTTTTGATTACCTTTGCTTGCCTCAAAGAAAACTTGCTGCCGAACATAGAGAATATGAAATGAGTTTCACCAACCTATCTTATTACTATGGCAATACCTAGATCTATTCTTGCTTGTTATGCCTAACTAGGGGCGTTAAACGATAGCGCTTGTTGGGAGGCAACCCAATTTTATTTTTATTCCTTGCTTTTTGCTCCTGTTTAGTAATTAATAAATTATTTATCCTCTGTTTTGGTTGTGTTTTTTTGTGTTTAATTAGTGTTTGTGCCAAGTAAAACCGTTGGGAAGACTTGGGGAAAGTCTTGTTGAACTTGCTGTAAAAAACAGAAACTTTAGCGCTCACGAGAACTGCTGTAATTTTTATTTGAAGAGTGATATTTAGTTAATTATTTTTGCAGATGATTAATAGATAAATTCCTCACGTCCAGAAATTTATTTTAGAATTTTTGGGGTTCCAGATCTTGCACTAGCTACGGATTACTACAGACTGTTCTGTTTTTGACAGATTCTGTTTTTCGTGTGTTGTTTGCTTATTTTGATGAATCTATTGCTAGTAAAATAGTTTATAATCCATAGAGAAGTTAGAATACAGTAGGTTTAACACCAATATAAATAAAGTATGAGTTCATTACAGTGCGTTGAAGTGGTCTTTTGTTTTCTTTCGCTAACGGAGCTCACGAGTTTTCTATTTTGAGTTTTGTGTTGTGAAGTTTTCAAGTTTTGGGTGAATTCTTTTGATGGATCATGGAACAAGGAGTGGAAAGAGCCTAAGCTTGGGGATGCCCATGGCACCCCCAAGATAATCCAAGGACACCAAAAAGTCAAATCTTGGGGATGCCCCCGGAAGGCATCCCCTCTTTCGTCCACTTCCATCGGTAATTTACTTTGAGCTATATTTTTATTCACCAACATGATATGTGTTTTGCTTGGAGCGTCTTGTATTATTTGTGTCTTTGTTTGCTAGTATACCACAATTATCCTTGCTGTACACACCTTTTGAGAGAGCCACACATGAATTAAAATTTGATAGAATACTCTATGTGCTTCACTTATATCTTTTGAGCTAAGTAGTTTTGCTCTATGTCCTTCACTTATATCCTTTGAGCTAGTTAATTTTACTCTATGTGCTTCACTTATATCTTTTGAGCGTTATAATTTTGCTCTATGTGCTTCACTTAGATCTTTTAGAGCACGGTGGTGGATATGTTTTAAAGAAACTATTGATCTCTCATGCTTCACTTAAATTAATTTGAGAGTCTCTTAATAGCATGGTAATTTGCCTAATAATAATATGCTTGGTATTCAAGATGTAACGCCCTCGATGCGGCTATATCTCCTACGTGTCGAAGCACGACTTAGAGGCATAACCGCATTGAAAGCAATGTCGCAAGTAAGGTAATCTTCACAACAACCCATGTAAATATATAAAAGGGGAAAGGATACATAATTGGCTTACACTCACCACGTCACACAAATACATGAATAACATTACAATCATCCAATACACTCATGGTCCGACTATGATACCAAAATAAAGATCAACCCCAACATGCGACACGGTCCCCGATCGCCCCAACTGGGCACCACTACTGATCATTTGGGAAAGACACATAGTAACGGCGAGAGTCTTCATCGAACTCCCACTTGAGCTCAAGCGCATCGTCTGGAATGGTATCATCGGTCCCTGCATCTGGTTGTGGAAGTAAACTATGAGTCACGGGGACTCAGCAATCTTGCACCCTCGCGACCAAGACTATTTAAGCTTATAGGTAAGGCAAGGTAATATGTGGAGCTTCAACAAGCGACTAGCATATATGGTGGCTAACCTGTTCGCAAAAGAGAGCGAGAAGAGAAGACAAAAGCACGGTCGAACAACTATGATCAAGAAGTGATCCTAGAACAACCTACGTCAAGCATTACTCCAACACCGTGTTCACTTCTCGGACTCCGCCGAGAAGAGACCATCACGGTTACACACACGGCTGATTCATTTTAATTAAGTTAAGTTTCATGTTATCTACAACCGGACATTAACAAATTCCCATCTGCCCATAACCGCGGGCACGGCTTTCGAAAGTTCAAATCCCTGCAGGGGTGTCCCAACTTAGCCCATCACAAGCTCTCATGGTCAACGAAGGATATTCCTTCTCCCGAGACATTCCGATCAGACTCAGCATCCCGGTTTTACAAGACATCCTCGACAATGGTAAAACAAGTCCAGCAACACCGCCCAAATGTGCCGACAAATCCCGATAGGAGCTGCACATATCTCGTTCTCAGGGCACACTCAGATGAGCTCTCCATACAACTAAAACCAAACCTCGAGTTTCCCCGAGGGGGCGCT
>NC_041392.1:48968868-48979007 GCF_002162155.2 Triticum dicoccoides
CCGGAAACCCAAGGGAAAAGAGGCTAGGTGGCAAAAGGTAAAACCAAGGTTAGGCATTGCTGGAAGAGTTTTATTCAAGGCGAACTGTCAAGGGGTTCCCATTATAACCCAACCGCATAAGGAACGCAAAATCTAGGAACATAACACCGATACGACAGAAACTAGGGCGGCAAGAGTGGAACAAAACACTAGGCATAAGGCCGAGCCTTCCACCCTTTACCAAGTATATAGGTGCATTAAGATAATAAGATAATATAGTGATATCCCACCAATAAACAATGTTCCAACAAGGAACGATCTCCAATCTTCACCTGCAACTAGCAAAGATATAAGAGGGGCTGAGCAAAGTGGTAACATAGCCAATCAACAGTTTGCTAGGACATGGTGGGTTAGAGGTTTGACATGGAAATTTGGGAGGCATGATAAGCAAGTGGTAGGCATCGTAGCATAGGCATAGCAAAAGAGCGATCATCTAGCAAGCAAAGATAGAAGTGATTTCGAGGGTATGATCATCCTACCTGCAAAGTTGTCAGAGTAGACTTGATCCTCGTAAGCGAACTCAACGGGCTCCTCGTTCGTGAACTCGTCTCCCGGCTCTACCCAAACAAAACAACAAGCAAAAGGGAACACAATCAACCACGTGCAATGCTCAAGCAACATGATGCAAACATGGTATGATGTGCGGGATGCAGTATGTGATGCATATGCAAGATTTGACAAAGAATGATTGAACCTGGCCTCAACATGGAAATCCAAGAGTGCCACTGGAAAGGTGAGGTTATTTCGGTTGAAATCGATATAAAGATTACCGGAATCGGACGCACGGTTTGGAAATGGCAAGCAAAACAAATATAGCACCGGTCTGCGATAATCAGCAAGTAGCCATCTAAATGCATCAAAATAAATATGCTACAGCACTCAAATATGACAACAAAATATATGACAGGGATCCACTCATGATGCTTGACAAAAAATGAACACTGAGCTATGGCTAATTCATCCATTAACAGGTTCAAACAAGCATGGCAAAAGAGCAAATGATAACAGGTTTCAGACTTGGTGAAATTATCACAAGTCTGGAATTTATCATCAGAAAGCACACTTTAGAGCATGAAAACTATATGCTACATGAACTTAACATGGCAAAGCAAGGCATGGCATGAAGCAACTCAAAGCACTTAACAAAAGTCCCTTAGTGACCTTGAGCCAAAAGGGATCAGAAAATACAATTACAAGCATGTGAACATGACAAAAACATAAACAGATCTCAGACTTAGAGAAAAACTGGAGAATGCAAATCAGTTAACGAGTAGGCATGTTTACGAGCTCGACGCACTCACTACAGAGCATGGCATGACAAACTAAGCATACACCCATGAAGAATACATGGCATAGAAGCTATACATGGCAAGAACAACAAAATAGCATGCACGGATCAATAGCAACATCCTCGGCAATTTCGCTAACAAGTCAACAATCTGCCAGGATTCATGATATAGCAAAAGTAGAGCTCGATTGACTCACTCTCGGGTGCTCCATAAATGCAAACAAAGACATGGATGGATAGAGCACCATAAAGTTAACAAATCATTCTTACTGATCATCCTCAAAAGAGGCACAGATCACTAGGAAACATCATAAACATATGGCATAACGATAAAATCAGGACAAGGACTTAGAGAAATTCCAAGTCCCTGAAATCAGCATTACCGAATACGCTACTTTGCAAGCTTGTGATAGTCACCACACATATCACAAAAATACATGGTAAACACCTCTGTAAATATGGCATGGAATATAAGAAAACTCATGTAGAGATCAGGAGCATATCATGCACACACTAATCATGGCAAAAATGACAAATATCTATTTGATGAAACAGATCTGGCAAATTTATCACATAGCCCTCTTCCAACAGCATTACGGGCGTCAAGATGAGCTCAAATGAAAATGATGGAATGAGATGAAATCATGTACCCGTCGATACGAACATTTTGATATGCTACACGCACAAATCGGAGCTACGGATGCGGAGTTATAGCATGATGAAAATTGCAAAAAAATAAGGGGAAAGGGGAAAGTCAACCCTATTGGATCTAGGGTTTTTCCCAGATCTGGCGGTACTGTAGCAGCGGATCGGGTACTGTAGCTGACGAACGTCGCCGGAGAAGTGCTCGAGCTCGCCGGAGTCGCTCGAGCTCGCCGGAGAGAGGGGTTCGATGGAGGAGGATGAAGCCGATCGGGGAAGTGGACAGAGGGCGCGGCGCGGGACGTCGCCGGTGAGGGGCGGCGTGGTGGTGGAGGCGCGGTGGCGTGGCAAGGCGCCTCGGGCGAAGAGCAGCTCCGGATGACGCGGGGAACGGCGCGGCAGAGGGAGAGGCGGCGCAGCGAGGACGGCCGGGTCGGGCGGCGGCTCCCGGCGGAGAAGACGAGGCAAAAGGCAACGACGCGGGGAACAGGCTCGGGGGACCGCGACGGGCCGAGAGGGCCGGCGTGGCTGTGGGTGGCGGAGCGCCACGTGGCGGCCCCCGGTTGGTTGCGGGCGGTGGCGGAGGGATGTCCAGCACGGACCGGACACGTCCGGCGCGCGGATGGAGAAAAAGGCTAGGGTTAGGGGGTGGAGGATCCGAAAATTTTGAGGGAGACCTAGTTTTATAGGTAGGAGGAGCTAGGAAGCTCCAAATAGAGTGCGGTTTTTGGCCATGCGATCGTGATCGAACGCTCTAGGTGATGGAGAGGGTTTAGGTGGGTTTTGGGCCAAATTAGAAGGGTGTTGGGATGCAACACAAACGAGGCCTTTTTGGTCCCTCGGTTAACCGTTGAAGTATCAAACAAAGTCCAAATGGCAAAAAACTTGACAGGCGGTCTACCGGTAGTAAACCAAGGCCGCTTGGTGATGGAGTTATGTACCTAGGGTAGGGTCATAGACCTGATCTAAGTACCTTACCCAAGGACACCCTTAGAAGAAGTCACCTTCCAGTCGACCAACGAGGGACACACTCGACTGACTTGAAGGACTCGACCACGAAGACTCACTCGACCACCGGAAGGTCAAGAGGCACTCTGCACTGCAACGGCCTGTAATCAAGTAGACTTTATGATAGTAAAGGCACTTTATGTGGGGCGTTACCAGTAACGCCCCAGACTTAACTCACCTTAAACCCTCTCCTACGTGGGCTGGCTGGGGTCCTGGCGCACTCTATATAAGCCACCCCCCTCCACAAGCAGAGGGGTTCGGCATCTTGTAACTCACATACTGATAATCCACTCGACCGCCTCCGGGCTCCGAGACGTAGGGCTATTACTTCTTCCGAGAAGGGCCTGAACTCGTACATCTCTTGTGTCCACAACCTCTCCATAGCTAGGACCTTGCCTCTCCATACCTACCCCCCACTCTACTGTCAGGCTTAGAACCACGACAGTTGGCGCCCACCGTGGGGCCGGTGTTTTAGCGATTTTGTGGAGAAGTTGCGATTCTTCCGAGTACTTTCATCATGGTGTCTGCTGGAGTTTTGGTTGGGGGTCAAGAGATCCGTCTCGGCACTCTCACCTTCATCGCCGACGACTCCGCGTGGCTCCAGGAGGCTCCACTCGACGTAGATGCGCTCCCCGTCCGCGGTGCGACGCATTTTCGTGCATGTGTCCGCGGCGTTCTGCTGCGGCAACCGTCGACCCAGTATCGGTCGGCTCCCCCATCGTCCACCCTCCCGGTATCCCGCCAGCGCAAGCGCTCGGGCCGGTCGAGGCTTCAGCGATGGGTGAGGCACGCGGTGGCTCGCCAATCGACCACCACCCAAGTTGCGGCAATCGAGCCCGACGAATCTCTCTACGGCTTGTTCGATCTGTCGACTGGCTCCGTAGAGACTGCATCCGAGTGCGGTAGCAGCGATGCAGCGGCGGAAATCTTGATGGTCGATGGGCCCCATAGTCCCCCTGGCTTCGCCCGTGATGGTGGAGCGGGTGACGGCGGCGACCCTGCACGACGCCACGAAGAGTACCAGCCCGAGCCACTCGACTCTCTGCAAAGAGAAGAACTTCGCCGTAGGAATGTGGATGCCCTGCGTACTCCCATCGCAGGAGAAACCCCCGAGGCTCGTGCCTTGGAGGAGGCGCGTCTGGCCAATTTGGCCGAGCGCACTCGACTGGAGAAACTTCAGCGAGCACTCGACGAGCGCGCGCGGCAACGAGTTCCCGACACCAGTCGACGTCAACTCTTCCCGCCGACTCAAGTATATCGAACCCCAATTCAGAATTTAGCAGCTGCGACCCGTATAGCAGAGTCCATCCAGCCTTCACAGTCGGAAGCTGGCAGAGGTTTGCTGCAGATCAGGGATCTGCTCCGAGCAGCAGGAGATCAGAATTCAGCCGTGTCTCAGTCGCGCAACAGAATTCACAGTCGATCCGTCACTGTGAATACGGTTCAGTCGGCTCATAGCCCTAGATCGCCTCCGCGGCGTGAAGGGCGCGAGAATCAGCAAGATCAATATGGCGACCGACTCGACCGAGATGATAGGCGTCGAGTGCCCAACTCCCCTCCGAGGGGTGGGTCTTACGCTCCTCGATAGCAAGATGACAGGCGTCAGTACAGTTCAGGGCGAAGGATTCCAGTCGACCCCAGAGAACCAGGCTTCGATGCGCGATCCATTATCGTGCAAGGTATGGTCGACCGGAACAGAGCCCATCGAGGTGGACTCGACAGAGATGCACCCACAAGTAGTCGAGTGCATGTTTCTGGTCCTGAATGTTTCAGCAGAGCCATCAGAGCCGCAGTTATCCCTCCTAATTTCAGGTTGGCAACAATAGTCAGCAAGTTCATGGTTAGTCTAAGCCTGAAACTTGGCTTGAAGACTACCGAGTGGCAGTTCAGATTGGTGGCGGGAATGACGAGGTGGCCATGAAGCATTTGCCCCTCATGCTGGAAGGTTCTGCCAGGGCGTGGTTGACTCAATTACCTCCTAGCAGCATTTACACTTGGGAAGATCTGTCCCGAGTGTTCATCAGAACGTTTGAAGGGACTTGCAAGCGACCAGCTGGATTGACGGAGTTGCAAGTTTGCGTGCAGAAGGCTAATGAGACTCTCAGAGAGTATATTCAGAGGTGGATCACTTTGCACCACACTGTGGAGAATGTGTCCAATCATCAGGCAGTCTGCGCCTTCAAAGATGGCGTCAAGAACAGAGAACTGAGTTTGAAGTTTGGTCGAACCGGTGACATGACCTTGAGTCGGATGATGGAGATTGCTACCAAGTACGCCAATGGCGAAGAAGAAGACCGACTCCGAAGCGGCAAGCACAAGCCGAGTCAGTCGGAAAAAGGAAACACCAGTCGGAAACAGAAGCGGAAGGCTGAACCGGCAGCTCCTGGAGAGGCTCTGGCCGTGACTCAAGGAAAGTTTAAGGGGAAACCAAAAGGATCCTGGAGCCCCAAGAAGGTAAAGGATAAAGAAGGGAACGACGTAATGGATATGCCATGTCACATCCATACGAAGAAAGACGAAGAGGGGAATATCATCTACCCGAAGCACACCACTCGCCAATGTCGACTCCTGATCCAGCAGTTTCAGGGAAAACAGTCTAAGGACAAGGAGAAGGAGTCGGACAAGGCCGAAGACAAGGAGGACAGTGAGGAAGGATATCCGCATATCAACTCCACTCTGATGATCTTTGCAGATGTGGAAAGCAGAAGTCGACTGAAAGTGATTAATCGAGAGGTGAACATGGTTGCCCCAGCAAAAGCAAATTATCTGAAATGGTCTCAAACACCCATCACATTCGACCAATCTGATCACCCGACTCATATTGCCACCCCTGGGAGGCAAGCTTTGGTGGTCGATCCAGTTGTCGAAGGCACTCGACTGACAAAGGTGCTGATGGATGGTGGAAGTGGGCTGAACTTATTGTATGCAGACACACTGAAAGGAATGGGCATTCCGATGTCCCGACTGAGCACTAGTAACATGAGCTTTCATGGAGTTATTCCCGGGAAGAAGGCCGAGTCACTCGGCCAAATAGCTTTGGATGTGGTGTTTGGTGATTCGAAACATTTTCGCAAAGAAAAGTTGACGTTTGAGGTCGTGGATTTTCAGAGTGCATATCATGCCATTTTGGGGAGACCAGCTTACGCACGGTTCATGGCTCGACCATGCTACGTGTACCTCAAATTGAAGATGCCCGGCCCCAAAGGAGTGATCACTGTCACCGGTGATCGGAAAAAGGCAGAAGAGTGCTTTCAGAAGGGCTCCAAGATTGCCGATTCCCAGGTGACAGCGGTCGAGTTCGAAGAATACAAGCAAAACGCAGATCCGAGTGACTTGCTGCGATCAAAGAAGCCCGCCACAGAGTCTGCATTCCAGTCGTCCGGTGAGACGAAGCCTGTTCACATTCACCCGACCGACCCCGATGCAGCTCCGACCCGCATCTCCACAACACTCGACCCAAAATAGGAAGAAGCGCTCATCCAGTTCCTCCGTGAGAACTGGGACATTTTTGCATGGAAACCCGCTGACATGCCAGGTGTTCCCAGGGGACTGGCTGAGCATCGCCTAAGAGTCGACTCATCTGCCAAACCAGTCAAAGAGCATCTTCGGCGGTCCGCCGTCCAGAAGAGAAAAGCCATTGGTGAAGAAGTGGCTCGACTGTTGGCGGCAGGATTTATCCGAGAGATATACCACTCCGAGTGGCTCGCTAATGTCGTCATGGTTCCTAAGAAGGACAAGTCGCTCCGAATGTGCATTGATTTCAAACACATCAATCGGGCCTGCCCGAAAGATCATTTTCCTCTCCCTCGCATAGATCAAATTGTCGACTCGACCGCGGGATGCGAGAGGCTATCTTTTTTAGATGCCTACTCCGGGTACCACCAGATCCGTCTGTACGGACCCGACGAGGTAAAAACAGCTTTCATCACTCCATTCGGGTGCTTCTACTATATCACCATGCCATTCGGCCTCAAGAATGCCGGAGCCACATTTATGCGAATGATTCAGAAGTGTCTACTCACTCAAATCAGTCGGAATGTGGAAGCATATATGGATGATATCGTTGTCAAGTCGCGAAAAGGTTCCGACCTGCTCGCTGATCTCGCCGAAACATTTGCCAACCTCAGAAGGTATGATATCAAGCTCAATCCATCAAAGTGCACATTTGGAGTTCCTGGTGGCAAGTTACTCGGTTTTCTCGTTTCCGAACGGGGAATCGACGCTAACCCAGAGAAGATTGGCACTATTCTCCGAATGAAACGCCCTGTGCGAGTGCGCGATGTCCAGAAGCTTACTAGATGCTTGGCCGCATTAAGTCGATTCATCTCACGACTCGGTGAAAAGGCATTGCCTCTTTACCGACTGATGAAGAAGACAGACAAGTTCGAGTGGACTCCAGAAGCTGATGCAGCGTTTGCCGAGCTAAAAGCTCTGCTCTCCACCCAGCCGGTGCTTGCTGCTCCAATCAGCAAAGAGCCTCTGTTGCTCTATATCGCAGCCACAGGACAAGTCGTCAGTACTGTGCTAACGGTCGAGCGGGAAGAAGAAGGAAAAGCCCTCAAAGTTCAGCGCCCAGTGTATTATTTGTCTGAAGTCTTGACTCCATCCAAGCAGAGATATCCTCATTATCAGAAGCTTGTATATGGAATATACATGACCACAAAGAAGGTTGCTCATTATTTCTCTGATCATTCCATCACAGTCGTCAGCGACGCTCCACTATCAGAGATTTTGCACAACAGGGATGCAATTGGTCGAGTGGCCAAATGGGCGATTGAACTTCTTCCCCTTGATATCAAGTTTGAGGCAAAGAAAGCCATTAAGTCCCAGGCAATAGCAGATTTTCTCGCCGAGTGGATTGAACAACAGCAGCCGACTGAAGTTCACTCGGTGCATTGGACCATGTTCTTTGATGGCTCTAAGATGTTGAATGGTTCCGGTGCTGGGGTTGTCCTGGTTTCCCCCAGAGGAGATAAGCTCAGATATGTGCTCCAGATTCACTTTGATTCCTCCAACAATGAGGCAGAATATGAGGCCCTCTTATATGGGTTGCGCATGGCCATTTCACTCGGCATCCGTCGCCTGATGGTCTATGGCGACTCGGATTTAGTGGTTAATCAGGTGATGAAAGAGTGGGACGTGAGAAGCCCAGCCATGACTGGATACTGCAATGCAGTGAGGAAGCTGGAAAAGAAGTTCGAGGGGTTGGAGCTCCACCATATACCCCGACTGAAAAATCAAGCAGCTGATGATCTAGCAAAGATAGGTTCCAAGAGAGAAGCCATTCCGAGTGGTGTGTTCTTGGAGCATATACACACTCCGTCAGTCAAAGAAGATCCTTTGACCGAAGAAACTCCGCAGCCCAAGAGTGCCACAGATCCGACTGAGGTCGAAGTACCAGCGGTGGTCAACTTGATCATGGAGGTCTTGGTGGTCATTCCCGACTGGACAGTTCCATATGTCGCGTATATCCTGAGAAAAGAGCTTCCGGAGGATGAGGAAGAGGCTCGACAGATAGTCCGTCGATCTAAGGCCTTTACCGTAATCAAAGGACAATTATACAGAGAAAGCGCGACTGGAGTTGGTCAGAAGTGCATAACACCAGAAGAAGGTCGACTCATCCTCAATGATATCCACTCGGGGACCTGCGGTCATCATGCGTCCTCTCGGACCATTGTGGCCAAAGCATACCGAGCCGGATTTTACTGGCCAAAGGCGAATGAGATGGAAAAAGAGATAGTGGATAAGTGCGAGGGATGTCAGTTCTACTCGAATATGTCGCACAAGCCTGCGTCAGCTCTGAAGACCATCCCACTCGTCTGGCCTTTCGCAGTATGGGGACTGGACATGGTCGGTCCTTTGAGAACGGGACGAAGCGGCTTCACGCATGTACTGGTGGCAGTCGACAAGTTCACCAAGTGGATCGAGGCTAAACCAATCAAGAACCTTGACACCGGTACTGCTGTTAGCTTCATCAGGGAACTGATATTCAGATATGGAGTCCCACACAGCATCATTACGGATAATGGGTCGAACTTTGACTCGGAGGAATTCAGAGATTTCTGCAACTCCCAAGGCACACGGGTCGACTACGCTTCAGTCGCCCATCCGCAGTCGAATGGACAAGCAGAGCGAGCTAATGGACTGATTCTTAAGGGATTGAAGCCTCGACTGATGCGTGATCTCAAACACGCAGCTGGAGCTTGGGTCGACGAACTTCCCTCGGTACTTTGGGGACTGCGGACCACACCTAATCGGTCGACCGGAAGAACTCCATTCTTCTTGGTCTACGGAGCTGAAGCAGTCTTGCCGAGTGATCTTCTCCACAATGCTCCCCGAGTCGAAATCTACAACGAAGCAGAGGCTGAACAAGCGCGGCAGGACGCAGTCGACCTTTTAGAGGAAGAAAGGGAGATGGCTCTGATCCGGTCGACCATCTACCAACAAGATTTGCGTCGTTTCCACGCCAGAAATGTGAGAGGTCGAACCTTCCAGGAAGGAGATTTGGTTCTCCGAGTGGATCAGCACAAACCACACAAGCTTGCTCCTTCTTGGGAAGGCCCCTTCATCGTCACCAAGGTTCTCCACAACGGGGCGTACCGTCTTTACAACGTCGAGCATAATATCGACGAGCCCCGAGCTTGGAACGCGGAGCTACTCCGCCCATTTTACACTTAAGTTTTATCACTCGGATGAGTTGCAATAAAGTACTTCTGTAGCTCATGGACCTCGAAATAATAGTGTCATAGTTCCTCCATAATTTCTGTCACTTTTTATTTTTGTCCACATAAAATTCCCCCTCAGTGGGTGACTTAGCCGCGAATCCGTTTCGCCTAAGTTTGTAAAATCCTACCGAGTGAGGAGCCAGACTCTCACTCGGAGGCTTAGCTGCGAATCCGTTTCGCCTAAGTTATAAAAATCCTACCTAGTGAAGAGCAACCCTCTCACTCGGGGGCTTAGCTGCAGCCCTGTGCTCGCCTAAGTTATAAAAATCCTATCGAGTGAGGAGCCAGACTCTCACTCGGAGGCTTAGCTGCGAATCCGTTTTGCCTAAGTTATAAAAATCCTACCGAGTGAGGAGCCAGACTCTCACTCGGAGGCTTAGCTGCGAATCCGTTTCGCCTAAGTTATAAAAATCCTACCGAGTGAAGAGCAACTCTCT
>NC_041392.1:48979920-49106296 GCF_002162155.2 Triticum dicoccoides
AGTTATAAAAATCCTACCGAGTGAGGAGTAACCCTCTCACTCGGGGGCTTAGCTGCAGCCCTGTGCTCGCCTAAGTTATAAAAATCTTACTGAGTGAGGAGCAACCCTCTCACTCGGGGGCTTAGCTGCAGCCCTGTGCTCGCCTAAGTTATAAAAATCCTACCGAGTGAAGAGTAACCCTCTCACTCGGAGGCTTAGCTGCGGCCCAGTGCTCGCCTAAGTTATAGAAATCCTACCGAGTGGTAAGCCGGGCTTCCACTCGGAGGCTTAGCCGCAGCCCAGTGCTCGCCTAAGTGGACTAAAGAATAAGTCAATTGCAGTAAAGGCGCCTTGCTTTGAACCTGCAAAATACATTTCGATCCAAAGGCAATCATATTCAAGCACCAAATTCAAGTTTGGATCGATATCTAGAGGAACCGAGAGTGCTCAGGCGTTGAGCCTGTTAAAGTTTATCGGTTACAATTCCACTCGGCATACCGAGGCAAATTTAAAGCGTCGAGCCAGAAGAAGTTTTTTACCCCTCCTGTGGAGGGCTGGAAGGTGCAACGAATTCATCAAGGTCAATTCCGTCGGCGATCCGAGTGGCAGCTGCAAGGAAAGTTTCCATAAAGGACCTGAAGTCGTGTTTCTTGGTGTTGGCCACCCGAAGAGCCGCCAGTTTCTCTTTTCGCGCATCTTTACAGTGGACTCGGGCCAGACATAGAGCAACATCTGCACCACACCGAGCCGAGGACTTCTTCCATTCCTGCACTCGACCAGGGATCGTGTTCAAGCGAGCCATCAGTGACTCAAGGTCATTCTGAAGTGTCTCCTCAGGCCAGAGCGTCGAGTCGATGCGAGATGTGGCGGCCTTCAGCCTTGCGAGATAGTCCACGACAGCTGCAACACGAGACTCCAGTCGGAAAACATCCATGGCAACTTCATCGTTCACCGGAGAATTGACGGGGTCGAGGTTTGGCTCCAGCCGGCTAGTTTCTTCTTCAAAGTTTTGACAAAATTCTGCAAGGTTGATCACTAAGTCAAGGGGATGGTCGAATGGAAAAACCACAATTGGAAATGTTTGCCAAGCATAGAGGTTTACCTTCAAGCATAAGAAACAGCTTCTTGGCAAGGCCACTCAGGAAGGCCTCCAGATCAGTTTTCTTCCCAGTCAATTTGCTGACTTGGTCGGTCAGGGCAGCTTTATCAGTTTTCAGTCGACTGACCTCCTTATTGGCAATCCCAAGAGCAGCTTTCATATTGGTATTGTCTTGTTCAAGTTTGGTGACTGAAGCTAACTTCTCGTCAGCAAGCTTGATCTTCTCAGCTAGCTCAAGGTCTTTCTTCTGTTGGGCCTCCCTTACCTTACCTGCAAGTTACAGCAAGATCAGATTTTGAAACAAGCAAGGGGAAAAGCAGGCGTCAGGGTCTCACCAAACATACCTTCGGTCTCCTCCTTTGCCTTTGTCAGCTTCTCCTGAACCAGCTTCAGGCTCAGCTCGAGTTGAGTATGCTTGTTTTCCAGCTCAGAGTAGCGAGCCACAAGATCACAAGAGTTCTGCGAAGAACCAATCGACTAAATGTCAAATATAATTCACTTCCGAGTGAAAAAGGAAAAAACACACGTTTCTAAGACTACAGCCGAATACAAGCATTCGACCGTAGTCTCGGGGACCACACCCAGTGGGTGCACTCAGCGTGCCCCCACTAGTTCTGTTGAAGACAAAGTCGACCAGTCGACCTAAAAAAAACGAGATGTATTCTTTAAGACTGTGATCAACTGCAAGCAGTCGACCACAGTCTCGGGGACTACACCCAGTGGGTGCACTCAGCGTGCCCCCACCGGTTCGTGAAATCCAGTCGACATAGTCGACTGACAGTAAGATTGACATCCTAAAGCCTAAGGCCGACTGCCAGCAGTCGACCTTAGCCTTGGGGACTACACCCAGCGGGTGCACTCAGCGTGCCCCCGCTAATACGGAGCTCAATCGACAACACCCAATGGGTGACTACTATAAATTCCGGAAAGGAAAAGTTTTTGGCAGCATATCCAACAGAACAAACGGTGGTCGACTGACCTGAACATTGCTTTGGAGGGCAGAACTGGCGTCATAAGCTGCCTGGCTCGCGTCCCGGATGGTCTTCAGCTGCTCCATCATGAATCCCACCTGGCGTATCGCCTCCTTCGCTGCGCCAGCTTAGTCCTCTGGGACGTGGTGTGTCGTGAAGAGGGAGGGCTGCTGAGCACTCGTCAGTGGATCTGCGAAGGACACCGTGTGTCGAGTGGTGTTCTCTTCCTCCACAGTCAGAATCTCAGGCGCCGTCACATCCTGAGGCACCTTACTGGCGGACGCGTTTCGACTCCTCCTGCGCTTCAGCGGCTCTTCATCCTCATCATCATCAGGAAGATTGATAACAGTATTGGGTGGAGCTACGGAGAAGAATCAGGATCAGAGATCGCGAGTCAGTCGACTAAGAACGGCGTTAAGAATACAGTACCTGGGTTCGAAGTTGCTGCGCCCTCCATCTCGTGGTCATCAGCCCGGGCCGAGGTTTCAGAAGTAGCAGCACTGCAACTCCAAAGGATCAGTCGACTAACTTCAGCGTCGACCAGAGACAAAGTTCACACAAAATGAGAAGATTCAAACAACACGATTACCCTGATATGGTAGGGATGGACACCTTCATCTTCGGTAGGAGCTTAATCGTCTTCGACGGGGCCGCCCTGGGCTGCTTCGGCGCCTTTTCAGTCGGCACCGGAGAGGTGGTCCGAGGGCGCTTGGTCGACTGAGTCGCGGTCGCAACCCCCTTACCACGTTCGGTCGAAGGGTCGTGGACAAGCTTCGACCGCCTTTCCGAGCGCGGTGGTACGACCTCTTCCTCCTCTTCCTCCTCGTCTTCAACGTCATCTTCATCATCGTCATCATCATCATCGCCATCGTCATCCTCTGTAACGTCCGAGTCCCACTCCTCCTCGTCCTGGCTTTCGCCCCCACTCGCCTCACCCTCCTCGGTCAGAGCTTGTGCCCCATTGGGCATCGAGTACAGCTCGGTGAGGGCCTAGCAGGTATCAAGACAAGGATCAGTCGACCAGTCGGCAGGGTAAACAAAAATGAATGCGACAAGAACGCAGTGGAGGGCAGAGCAAGTGTACCTTGTTTGGATCGCTGTTGTGGTCGAGTGGAGGAATTCTTCTGGCTCCGCGTGGGTTGTCCTTGTTTCCAGTAACGGCTACCATCCATCTTTCCAGAGTGACATCGTCGACTGCTTCTGGATGGACTCTAGTCTCGTCTTCGGTCCCACGATACAACCACATGCAGTGGCTCCGGAACTGAAGGGGCTGGATGCGACGCCTAAGGAAGACCTCCAGGAGATCCATGCCCGTCACTCCCTCCCGAACCAACTGCACCACGCGCTCCATCAGCATCTTCACGTCAGCTTTCTCCTCCGGAATCAACTTCAGAGGGGAGGGCTTGTTCACTCGGTCCATGGTAAACGGAGGGAGTCCACTCGACTGCCCTGGCGTCGACTGGATCTGGCAATAGAACCAAGTCGACTGCCAGCCTCTGACTGACTCGGGAAAGGTCATGGGCGGGAAGGTGCTCTTATTCCTCACCTGGATCCCCAGACCCCCACACATTTGGACGACTCGGGTTCTCTCATCACCTGGGCTCGCCTTCTTCACGGTCTGAGAGCGACACGTGAATATATGTTTGAACAAACCCCAGTGCGGTCGACAGCCCAAGAAACCCTCACACATGGACACGAACGCAGCAAGATAGGCAATGGAGTTTGGGGTAAAGTGGTGGAGCTGCGCTCCGAAGAAATTCAAGAAGCCACGGAAGAAAACACTCGGCGGCAAGGAAAATCCACGATCAACATGGGTGGCCAAGAGCACACACTCACCCTCTTCTAGCTGGGGCTGCCACTCCTTCCCCGGAAGCCTCGCAGCTCCGTGAGGGATCAAGCCCTCGTTGGCCATGTCGAGGAGGTCATTCTCTGTGATGGTCGACTGGATCCAGTCTCCTTGGACCCAGCCCTTCGGCAGGCGGGATCTGGACGAGGACCCTCCGCGGCTGGTGGATCTCCCCTTTGCCTTCTCCGACGCCGACGCCTTCTTCGCACGCTCTAGCGCCGCCGTCTTCTCCTTGGCCATGGTTGCCGGCGAGATGCGCGAAGGGAAGTGGTGCGGGGGCGAGAGCGGGCACACTGGGCGGGGAAGAAGGAAGCAGAGAGAGGGAGAGAATGCTGAGGCGCAGCACAGAAATCCTCGCCGGGCACATTTATAAGGTCCCTTCCGAGTGGATGACAGGTGGGCCCGGTCGATCTAATCATATCTGGGAGCAGTTATGCAGACGGGATACGTGGCGAAAAAAGCGGCGCGGAGATCGAGGCGTCTATGCCCCGTCCCATCCGAACGCCGCGGTCCGCCCGCTTCGCGCGCGTCCCCAAATTTCGCATCCCACGGAATCCGCGAACAGCAAATCAGTCTGTCAGACGCGGTGTTTCCGGCGATCCGTCGCTCGAAGATCGTCGAAGCCCGAAAGATCACTCGACGCAAAAATAGAATGGATCGAGTCGACTGAAGACAAGTTGCTCACTGTCGACGAAGAGATTCTTTGGTCCAGGACAACGCACGACCAGAGAGCAAAGGTTAATCGGAAACAACATCAACTCCTTCCTCACTCGAAGCCTCAATCCATTCGGGGGCTAATGATGGAGTTATGTACCTAGGGTAGGGTCATAGACCTGATCTAAGTACCTTACCCAAGGACACCCTTAGAAGAAGTCACCTTCCAGTCGACCAACGAGGGACACACTCGACTGACTTGAAGGACTCGACCACGAAGACTCACTCGACCACCGGAAGGTCAAGAGGCACTCTGCACTGCAACGACCTGTAATCAAGTAGACTTTATGATAGTAAAGGCACTTTATGTGGGGCGTTACCAGTAACACCCCAGACTTAACTCACCTTAAACCCTCTCCTACGTGGGCTGGCTGGGGTCCTGGCGCGCTCTATATAAGCCACCCCCCTCCACAGGCAGAGGGGTTCGGCATCTTGTAACTCACATACTGATAATCCACTCGACCGCCTCCGGGCTCCGAGACGTAGGGCTATTACTTCTTCCGAGAAGGGCCTGAACTCGTACATCTCTTGTGTCCACAACCTCTCCATAGCTAGGACCTTGCCTCTCCATACCTACCCCCCACTCTACTGTCAGGCTTAGAACCACGACACTTGGCAAGTCTCGGTCCAATCAGGAAATGTTTAACCCCCACAAACGAAAAGAGGTAGAAAGGGGCACCGGAGGAGATAGGAGCGCCAGAATGCAAAATGGACAACGGAGAAAATGCTCGGATGCATGAAACGAACACGTATGCAAATGCAATGCACATGATGACATGATATGAGATACATGACAAAGGCAACAACACATGGAGACAAAAAACCGAACCCGAGGAAAATAAAATAACTTAGGCCGGAAACGGCAAGAGTTGGGATATAGATAAGGTAAATTACATCTTGGGTGTTACACAAGATTTGTGAAACTTTCTTTTGAGTGTGTTGAATACTAAGAAAAGATTGAAGCATGATAATTGTTTTGAGTTATGGAGGTGATAATATTAAAGTCATGCTAGTTGAGTAGTTGTGAATTTAAAGAATACTTGTGTTGAAGTTTGTGATTCCCGTAGCATCCACGTATGGTGAACCGTTATGTGATGAAGTCAGAGCATGATTTATTTATTTACTGTCTTCCTTATGAGTGGCGGTCGGGGACGAGCGATGGTCTTTTCCTACCAATCTATCCCCCTAGGAGAATGCACGTAATACTTTGCTTTGATAACTTCTAGAGTTTTGCGATAAGTATATGAGTTCTTTATGACTAATGTTGAGTCCATGGATTATACGCACTCTCAGCCTTCCACCCTTGCTAGCCTCTCTAATACCGCGCACCTTTCACTGGTATCATACACCTACCATATACCTTCCTCAAAACAGCCACCATACCTACCTATTATGGCATTTCCATAGCCATTCCGAGATATATTGCCATGCAACTTTTCACCATCTAGTTCATCATGACACATCCATCATTGTCATATTGCATATCCCGGTACACCGCCGGATGCATTCACATAGAGTCATATTTTGTTCTAAGTACCGAGTTGTAATTGTTGAGTTGGAAGAAAAATAAAAGTATGATGATCATCATTATTAGAGCATTGTCCCAGTGAGGAAAGAATGATGGAGACTATGATTCCCCCATAAGTCGGGATGAGACTCCGGGCGAAAAAAAGAGGCCATAAAAATAGAGAAAAGGGCCAAACTTAAAAATGATGAGAGAAAAAGAGAGAAGGGACAATGTTACTATCCTTTTACCACACTTGTGCTTCAAAGTAGCACCTTGATCTTCATAGTAGAGAGTCTCTCATGTTATCACTTTCATATACTAGTGGGAATTTTTCATTATAGAACTTGGCTTGTATATTCCAATGATGGGCTTCCTAAAATTGCCCTAGGTCTTCATGAGCGAGAAAGTTGGATGCACACCCACTTAGTTTCTTTTTGACCTTTCATATACTTATAGCTCTAGTGCATCCGTTGCATGGCAATCCCTACTCACTCACATTGATATCTATTGATGGGCATCTCCATATCCAGTTGATGCGCCTAGTTGATGTGAGACTATCTTCTCCTTTTTGTCTTCTCCACAACCACCATTCTATTCCACCTATAGTGCTATATCCATGGCTCACGCTCATGTATTGCGTGAAGATTGAAAAAGTTTTGAAAAAGTTAGAGTATGAAACAATTGCTTGGCTTGTCATCGTGGTTGTGCATGATTTAAATACTTTGTGTGGGGAAGATGGAGCATAGCCAGACTATATGATTTTGTAGGGATTACTCTCTTTGGCCATGTTATTTTGAGAAGACATAATTGCTTTGTTAGTATGCTTGAAGTATTATTATTTTCTATGTCAATATAAACTTTTATCTTGAATCTTTCTAATCTGAATATTCATACCACAATTAAGAAGATTTGCATTGAAATTATGCCAAGTAGCACTCCGCATCAAAAATTCTCTTTTTATCATTTACCTACTCGAGGACGAGCAGGAATTAAGCTTGGGGATGCCTGATACGTCTCCAACGTATCTATAATTTTTGATTGCTCCATGCTATATTATCTACTGTTTTGGACTATATTGGGCTTTATTTTCCACTTTTATTTTATTTTTGGGACCAACCTATTAACCGGAGGCCCAGCCCAGAATTGCTGTTTTTTGCCTATTTCAGTGTTTCGGATAAACGGAATATCAAACGGAGTCCAAACGGAATAAAATCTTAGGAAACGTGATTTTCTCACCGAACGTGATCCAGGAGACTGGGACCCTACTGCAAGGGATCAAAGAGGCGGTCACGAGGGTGGGGGGCACCCCCCTAGGGCGCGCCCCCTGCCTCGTGGGCCCCTCGGTGCTCCACCGACGTACTCCTTCCTCCTATATATACACACGTACCGCAAATGATCAGAACAGGAGCCAAAAACCTAATTCCACCACCGCAACTTTCTGTATCCATGAGATCCCATCTTGGGGCCTGTTCCGAAGCTCCGCCGGAAGAGGGCCGTCATCACGGAGGGCTTCTACATCATCCTAGCCCCTCCGATGAAGTGTGAGTAGTTTACCTCAGACCTTCGGGTCCATAGTTAGTAGCTAGATGGCTTCTTCTCTCTCTTTGAATCTCAATACAAAGTTCCCCCCTCTCTCGTGGAGATCTATTCGATGTAATCTTCTTTTTGTGGTGTGTTTGTTGAGACTGATGAATTGTGGGTTTATGATCAAGTCTATCTATGAATAATATTTGAATCTTCTCTAAATTCTTTTATGTATGATTGGTTATATTTGCAAGTCTCTTCGAATTATTCGTTTGGTTTGGCCAACTAGATTGGTAGTTCTTGCCATGGGAGAAGTGCTTAGCTTTGGGTTCGATCTTGTGGTGTCCTTACCCAGTGACAGAAGGGGCAGAAAGGCACGTATTGTATCGTTGCCATCAAGGATAATAAGATGGGGTTTATTTCATATTGCTTAAGGCGTTACTCTGTTTTTAACTTAATACTCTAGATGCATGCTGGATAGCGGTCGATGAGTGGAGTAATAGTAGTAGATGCAGAATCGTTTCGATCTACTTGTCACGGACGTGATGCCTATATACATGATCATGCCTAGATATTCTCATAATTATGCTCAATTCTATCAATTGCTCAACAGTAATTTGTTCACCCACCGTAGAATACTTATGGTCTTGAGAGAAGCCACTAGTGAAACCTATGGCCCCCGGGTCTATTCTCATCATATCAATCTCCATCACTTTTATATTGTTTTTCTATTTACTTTTCTTTTACTTTTTACTTTGCATCTTTATATAAAAAAATACCAAAAATATTCTATCTATCAGATCTCACTCTCATAAGTGACCGTGAAGGGCTTGACAACCCCTAATCGCGTTGGTTGCGAGTAGCTATCACTTTGTGCAGGTACGAGGGACTTGAGCCTGGGCTCCTACTGGATTGATACCTTGGTTCTCAAAAACTGAGGGAAATACTTACGCTACTCTGCAGCATCATCCCTTCCTCTTCGGGGAAAACCAATGCAAGCTCAAGACGTAGCAACAAGCATTAAGCATAGCAAAGTCATAGCACCATCAATCTCAGAACATAGTGGACAGTAGGGTTCAAACCCAAACAAACCTAACTCGATTACATGATAGATCCCATCCAACCCATCACCGTCCAGCAAGCCTACGATGGAATTACTCCCGCACGGCGGTGAGCATCATGAAATTGGTGATGGAGGATGGTTGGTGATGACGATGGCGACGGATTCCCCTCTCCGGAGCCCCGAACGGACTCCAGATCAGCCCTCCCGAGAGGTTTTAGGGCTTGGCGGCAGCTCCGTATCGTAAAACGCGATGATTTCTTCTCTCTGATTTTTTTCTCCCTGAAACTCAATATATGGAGGTGGAGTTGGCGTCAGAGAGGCAACATGGGGCCCACGAGGTAGGGGGCGCGCCCTAGGGGGGCAGGCGCACACCCCACCCTCGTGGTGAGACGGTGGCCCCCTGGCCTTCATCTTTGGTAGGTATTTTTCTTATTTTTTGAAAAGTGGCTCCGTGAAGTTTCAGGTCATTCCGAGAACGTTTGCTCCTGCACATAAGTAACATCATGGTAATTCTGCTGAAAACAACGTCAGTCCGGGTTAGTTCCACTCAAATCATGCAAGTTAGAGTCCAAAACAAGGGCAAAAGTGTTTGGAAAAGTAGATACGTTGGAGACGTATCAACTCCCCCAAGCTTAAACCTTTGCTTGTCCTCAAGCAATTCAGTTGACAAACTGAAAGTGATAAAGAAAACTTTTACAAACTCTGTTTGCTCTTGTTTTTGTAAATATGTAAAGCCAACATTCATGTTTTCAGCAAAGATTCTAACTAACCACATTCGTAATAACCAATAGGTCTCAAGTTTAGTCATATCAATAGCATAATCAACTAGTGAGCCATAATAATAAATCTCGGATGACAATACTTTCTCAAAACAATCATAATACGATATAACAAGATGGTATCTCGCTAGCCCTTTCTAAGACCGCAAAACATAAATGCAGAGCACCTTTAAAGACCAAAGACCGACTAGACATTGTAATTCATGGTAAAAGAGATCCAGTCAAGTCATACTCAATGTAAACTAACAGTAATGAATGCAAATGAGAGCGGTGCTCTCCAACTGGTGCTTTTTATTAAGAGGATGATGACTCAGCATAAAACTAAATAGATAGGCCCTTCGCAGAGGGAAGCAGGGATTTGTAGAGGTGCCATAGCTCGGTTTTGAAACAGAGGTGAATAATATTTTGAGTGGTATACTTTCATTGTCAACATAACAACCAAGAGATGGCGATATCTTCCATGCTACACACATTATAGGCGGTTCCCAAACAGAATGGTAAAATTTATACTCCCCCTTCCACCAACAAGCATCAATCCATGGCTTGCTCGAAACAACGAGTGCCTCCAACTAACAAGAGTACCAGGGGGAGTTTTGTTTGCAATTATTTTGATTTAGTTTGCATAAAGCATGGGACTGGGCATCCCGGTGACCAGCCATTTATCTCGTGAGTGAGGAGCGGAGTCCACTCCTCTTGAGAATAACCCGCCTAACATGGAAGATACAGGCAGCCCTAGTTGATACATGAGCTATTCGAGCATACAAAACAGGATATTTATTTGAAGGTTTAGATTTTGGCACATACAAATTTACTTCGAACGGCAGGTAGATACCGTATATAGGTAGGTATAGTGGACTCATATGGAATAACTTTAGGGTTTAAGGGATTGGATGCACAAGCAGTATTCCCGCTTAGTATAGGTGAAGGCTAGCAAAAGACTAGGAAGCGACCAGCTAGAGAGCGACAACAGTCATGAACATGCATTAAAATTAATCAACATCGAATGCAAGCATGAGTAGGATATAATCCACCCTGAACATAAGTATCGTGAAAGATATGTTGATTTTGTTTCAACTACATGCGTGAACATGTGCCAAGTCAAGTCACTTAAATCATTCAGAGGAGGATACCACCCTATCATACCACATCATAACTATTTTAATAGCATGTTGGCACGCAAGGTAAACCATTATAACTCATAGCTAATCAAGCATGTCATAAGAAACTATGATCTCTAGTTGTCATTGCAAATATGTTTATTCATAATAAGCTGAATCAGGAACGATGAACTAATCATATTTACAAAAACAAAATAGGTCGAGTTCATACCAGTTTTTCTCATCTCAGCCAGTCCATCATATATCATCATAATTGCCTTTCACTTGCACGACCGAATGATGTGAATAATAATAATAGTGCACGTGCATTGGACTAAGCTGGAATCTGCAAACATTCAATAAACAGGAGAAGACAAGGCAATATGGGCTCTTTTGTCAGATCAATAATAATGCATATAAGAGCCACTTCAACAATTTAATTATGGACTTCTCCTATCGACCCCCAAAGAAAAGAAATAAAACTATTTACACGGGAAAGCTCCCAACAAGCAAAAGAAGAATAAGAAATCTTTTTGGGTTTTCTTTTTAATTACTACTACAAGCATGGAAAGTAAACTAATTAAAAGCTACAACTAATTTTTTGGTTTTTCCTAAGGTTTATTAAACACACAAGAAGAAAGCATAAAAAGGAAAATAAACTAGCATGGATGATACAATGAAAAAGTATGAGCGCCGACATCTAGCAATGAGTGTGTGAACATAAATGTAATATCGGTGGGAAATATGTACTCCCCCAAGCTTTGGCTTTTGGCCTAAGTTGGTCTATGGCCACAGCTGGCTTGGTGGATATCCATAATAGTAGCTAGGGTCGTACTGCGATGCAGCGGCTATCGCCTGCTGAGTTGCAGCGTGGCGACGAGCGGCCTCCGCTCTCCTCTCATACTCATCTGCCTCCTCTCTGATAATAGTATATCTTCCTTTTGCCTGATGATCAAAGAAGGCAGGAGCAGGGAGAGTAATATGGACAGCATGGCGTCTGTCAAAGATTAGTCGATACTGGAGAGGTGATTCATTCCTCTCGACAAACTGGTGGTGAACCGTAGCATTAAAGTCTAGGTAAGCAGGAGGTAATTCAATATCATCTTCGCGTATGGCTATACCAAGAAAATTAGCTATGCGGGTTGCATAAATTCCACCAAATAAATCTCCATTAAATCTATTAAGATGCAACCTACGTGCAACAATGGCTCCCAAATTATAAGATTTGTCTCCTAACACAGCTGTAACATCCCAAATTTTCAATTTGGAACGTTATACACTAGATCATCATTGCATATCATAATTTATTTGCTTTTGGCTTTGATCCTAGAAATTCTACGCAACTCAAGGACCCACAGAGAGAGTTGGGATTTCGTTATTTTCATATTTGAGTTTTCTCAAATTTTGAGAATAGGATCATTTGATTTTAATTATTTTATCATCAATTATTTCTATTACAAAAATATGAGAGAGGGAATAAAATGACTTTCCCAAAATAAAGAAATATTGAGGATTTAATAATAATATCAAATAAGATTTTATTTCGGAGTTTTTCGGTATTTTATTTGTATTTAGGAAAAATGTGTGTTTTTTAGAATTGTATTTAGGCCCCAAATAAATGTTCACCTTGTGCGCCTTGATTTTAGAAGCCCGGGAAAATTTATCTCAGGATTTTTGGAGTTCGTTCAGTATTTCTTTTATTTGTTTTTCTGCGCGGCATAATTAAAAAAAACGCGAACCGACTTTGGGTCGTACCCGAGCGGGACTCCGCCCGGGGGCAGCCTTTAAATAGCCGCCGCCCGAGCCGCCCCAGCCCACCAGACCCGCTGCCAACCCTAACCCTAGTCGCGCCTCGATCCGCGCGCCCGCCGCCTCCGCCGCCGACCCGCCTCCCGAGGTAAAAAATAAAAAAGAAAAAAAGGGGTCGCGATTTTTTTTTTTCAGTTTCGGTTTTTTTAAATAGATCGGTTTTCCGGTTTATTTATTTAGCGAGCGTCCGTCCGTTCGTTCGTTCTAGCGAACGTTCCTCGTTTTTCTTTTTCTCGGATTAAATCCGTGATTTTTCTGATCAAAATTCCTGATCCGATTTTCGTTTTAGTATAACTTTTCGCTCGTTTATCGGAATCAGGCGATTCAAGCGCCTGGAGTTTCGTCTCGAAACCCTCTATCCGTTTAACGAACTTAAACAAGTTTTTGCCACTGTAAAAATTGCCCTAGATCCAAAATAGTAAACAAAGCCTGTTTTCTTTTGCCGTTTGACTTTCGTTGCTTTGTTTGATTTGATTCTTTTTGCAAACCGGAGTTCTTAAGTTGAACCTTCTGATTAGATCTCTTATTTGAGTTTTACCCGTGCATTAGATGAATACTTATTGTATACTTGTTTGTTTGTCTGCGATAGAATACCCGGAGTGCGCCGCCTATTACTTTGAATCTCTAGGTTTCGCGGATCATCAGCAAGACAAGTAACACTTTGATCATACCTCCTACATTACATGATTAGGATCTAATTAAATTGTGGGATGGGAAGTATTTGAGGTAGCACCTATTACCTGTTATATTATCAAACCTTTGGGAGTTACTTCTACGTTTGCTTACTATTGCCATGCTATGCTAGTAGACGTGGATTGGGTGAGTGATATCCATGACAGATGTGAGTTTGTTAATTAATGGTTTATCTAAGGTGGCAACTTAAACACACATCTGGGTGGATTGAGGTACCTGGGTATTCCAGGATTGCCTATTTTTTTATGGACCGCCACCCAGGCTCAAAGGGATCATGAGATTTTTCATACTAGAAACTTCTGTGTGCAGCCACAAGCTATTATGGGCTCTAGCATAGTTGATTAAGTCGTGCGAACTCTTACAGGGTAGACTAGCAGATGTAGGGGGAAGTAGGTGTAACGGTCTATCCATCGTAAGGTGCTAGCGCTTCTGAAAGACTATGTCTCGGTCATCCGTTTCTCAAACACCATGTAGTGCGAGAAACCAAACGGAGGCGATCGAGTCTTGTGGGGAAAAGTGCACAAAGCTCTGCAGAGTGTATAAACTAATCATGGTTAGCCGTGCCCCCGGTTATGGACATCTTGAGTATCTAGTACTTGGATTATCATGTGAATCTCAACATGTTACTCTAAAAATTAATTTTGTTGGGTTTTGTTTAATGATGATGATTAATTGGGATTGAGAATGCTGTCAACCATTCTCAATGTTTAACAACCACCATGATAGTTAAATAAATTTATTCCTTTGCAGTAGGGAAAAATTGGCTTTATGCAAAACTGTAACCATAGAGCTTTCCACCAGCCAAGTATGCATATAGTATAGCTGTTTCATTCCATTACTCTCTATGTGTTACTTTGCCAGCATATTCCATGTGCTGACCCGTTTCGGGCTGCAACGTTAATGTTGCAGATTTTTCAGACGACGACTAAGGAGTTTTTATGTCGTGGTTCTATACTCAGTGATGCCGTTGGAGTTGATGGACTCACTTATCTTCCAAGCCTTCCGCTGTTATAGTTATTAGATGGCCTTAAGCCATATTTATTGTAATAAGTTCTCTATTGAGACACTTGATGTAATAAGTGTGTGATTGCTACTCTGTTATAAATCCTCCGAGTACTGTGTGGTGTCAGCATTACTGATCCAGGGATGACACTTGAGCACAGAGATCAGACTGTTTGAGGTCTGGTCGCTACAGAGATGGTATCAGAGCACACGCTGACTGTAGGACACGACCACTAAGCTAAGGACCTAGATCACTATTCACTCTCTTCTCTTCTGACCTCTCATATTTTCTACTCTTTAGGATGGCGGATGCAAGGAACAAGTTCACGCAACCGGATGAAGATACACCCTTTGGACGTCACTTGAAGGAAGTCACTAGATACCTGAACATATGAGTACCAAGCTTCACTGGAACCTACAACGCCACTTTACCTGAAGAAGAGCGCTGGATGATTCAAGTTCAAGTTCCAGGAAGGACGTTCATGCCAGTCACTGAGCCCATAGAGTTTTCTTTTGATGCACCAACTTGGAGTCTAGGAAAGGGCATGGCAGCTCACATCGCCATGGGACGCATTGGAGAAGTCTACCGCAATGATCTCAAGGATACTATCTACCAGATTTGTGGGCACCGAGATGAACACTGGGAGATGATCAGCACCAGGAAGGATAGATCAATTGCAGCATTTATCCAGGAGTTAAACCAGCACATTCGACGATAGGAGAACCAGATGTGCGCCGACATGATAGACCTGAAGAAGGCAAGGACAAGAATCAAGGAACTGGAGGAAGAACTCAAGGCTACACGTGAAGATTATGAAGAAGAAATTGAAGTATTGGTGGAGAAGAATGACGATCTGATCATGAAGATCGGGATATTTATGGGAGGCCCTACACCAGTAGATGAAGACGAAGAACCCAAGGAGATTCACCCGGAAGACTACATCATCATCGACGACACCGACTCGGATCCAGATGACAGCGATGATGACTATGTTGATGAAGCCGGAGCAGATATCATGGAGTCTGCAACCGAAGAATATTTCTAGTAGACCACCTCATCAGTAGTAGTAGTCCACCATGTAAATACAGTAGTCCGAGCACTTTTGCGATAGTTAGATCGATTGTATGCCCTTATTTGAATGAATGAAGTGAATTGTTTGCTTTTGCCTCATGTGCATATGGGTAGTGTTTTCTATTTAGACCCCCTCTATTCTAAAATCTCATCTTTTCTAAACCCTCAAATGCCTCCGAGATGTGACCCTGGATTTACCTTTCCACCGGAGCTCACCCAGTTGATCCAGCAGCAGAACACATTGATGCAGTTGCTAGTCCAGAATCAGAATAAGGGGAACAACAACAACAACCCACCACCACCACCACCACCTGTTGATCACTTAACCTGTTTTCTTAGGCTGAATCCGCTGGTGTTTTTCAGTAGCACCGAGCGGATAGTAGCAGATGATTGGCTCCGCAAGACAACTAGAGAGTTGACGACAGCAGGATGCACAAATGCGGAGAAGGTGAAGTTTGCCGCGCATTAGCTTGAAGGACCCGCAGCATCATGGTGGGAGAATTTCACAGCCACTTTCCCTGTCGACACTGTCACTTGGGACCAGTTTCAGCAGGCTTTTCGAATTGCCCATGTTTTAACAGGAGCTATGGTCATGAAGAAGCGTGAGTTCCGCAACTTGCGCCAAGGAGGACGGGCAGTTGGCCAGTATGTGGAGGACTTTAGTAAATTAGCACGTTATGCCCCAGATGACGTTGCTATGGATGCAGCTAAGCAGGAGAAGTTTCTAGAAGGACTGAATGATGAGTTGAGCATGCAGTTGATGGTAGCAACCTTCAACAACTACCAGGAGTTGGTAGACCGTGCTCTTATGATTGAAAGCAAGCAACAGCAAATTGAGAACCTCAAGAGGAAGTATGGACAAGGGAAGTACAATTCTGGAGCCCAGCAGAAGCCGCGTTTTACCCCTAGATCGGGAGGACATTTTTAGCATACCCATGGAGGAGGTAGCTCGCACAATCACAACGACACCAAGAATGGTAATGGCAATGGAGGAAGCAACGGCCAGAACCGTACCAATCCATCAACCCCAGCCAAGAAGGACCTGAGCCAAGTCACTTGCTTTAAGTGCCAGAAGACCGGACATTATGCCAATGAATGTCCTGAAGGCCAGAATGATAATGGAAGCTCTGGGAAGAAGCCGAACCCTTTCAATAGGGGACAGGTGAACCACGTTAATGTGGAGGAGGTTGAAGAGCAGCCGGATGCCGTAATCGGAAAGATTTTGGTTAAGTCAATTACTGCACTCGTTCTTTTTGATACTGGTGCATCGCATTCATACATATCAAGGGGATTTGTGGATAAGTATAACTTGCCCACTAAGGTTCTTAGAACACCTATGCTAGTAAGCTCACCAGGAGCGGAGTATATGGCCAGTCAAGGATGTTTTCAAGTGCCATTGAGTATAGGTAGGCATGTGTTTCCCTCGGATTTAATCATTTTGGAATCACAAGGATTGGATGTAATTCTGGGTATGGATTGGTTGTCGATGTACGGAGGAAACATCGATTGCGCCAGTAAGACAATTTTGCTTACCACCCCAGAAGGGAGAAGGATCAAGTATGTATCCCGACATGTGCCAAAAGGGACTCAAGTAAATTGTTTAACAGGAGTTGTGCAGGAGGAGGTACCAGTGGTAAGAGATTTCCCTGAAGTATTTCCAGAAGAGTTGCCAGGCATGCCACCTGATAGAGATATTGAGTTTTTGATTGAGCTATTGCCAGGCACATGGCCAATATCAAAGAGACCATACATGATGCCTGCAAAGGATTAGGTGGAGATTAAGAAGCAGATTAAGGAGTTACTAGATAAAGGTTACATTCGCCCAAGTTTGTCGCCTTGGGGATCACCAGTACTTCTAGTGGAGAAAAAGGATGGATCGTTAAGGATGGTTGTTGATTATCGAGGATTGAATGAAGTAACCATCAAGAACAAGTACCCACTACCAATGATCAATGATCTGTTTGATCGATTGCAAGGAGCTAAGGTATTTTCCAAGATCGATCTGCGATCAGGATACCACCAGTTGAAGATTCAAGAACAGGATATACCTAAGACAACTTTTCCCACCAGGTATGGGCTGTACGAGTATACCGTTATGTCATTTGGTCTGACTAACGCACCTGCCTATTTTATGAACATGATGAACAAAGTGTTTATGGAGTTCTTGGATAAGTTCGTCGTGGTGTTCATTGATGATATTCTGGTTTACTCGAAGAATGAAGAGGAGCATAAGGAACATTTGCGATTGGTACTTGAGAAGCTCAGAGAACATCAGTTGTATGCCAAGTTCAGCAAATGTGAGTTTTGGTTGAAGGAAGTAGGATTCCTAGGACATGTTATATCCGGAGAAGGTATATCAGTAGATCCCACTAAAGTTGATACCGTGACCAAGTGGGAGGCACCAACCACAGTTGGCAAGATCCGAAGTTTCCATGGACTCGTAGGATACTACCGGAGATTCATTGAGAATTTCTCAAAGATTGCGAAGCCTATGACAGAGTTGTTGAAAAAGGATACCAAGTTCATATGGACTGAGGAGTGTGAGGCTAGTTTCCAGGAGTTGAAGAAACGCTTGGTTACTTCACCAGTGTTGATTTTGCCAGACCAGACCAAGGATTATGAGGTGTACTACGACGCTTCACGTCGAGGACTTGGAGCAGTGCTTATGCAGGAAGGGAGAGTTGTTTCATATGCCTCAAGACAACTGAAACCTCACGAGTTGAATTATGCTACGCATGATTTGGAGTTAGCAGCCGTAGTGCATGCACTGAAGACTTGGAGACATTTCCTCATTAGAAATCATTGTGAGGTGTACACGGATCACAAGAGTTTGAAGTACATTTTCACGCAGAAGGAGTTGAACCTCAGAAAAAGGAGATGGTTGGAGCTCATCAAGGATTATGATATGAGATTGCATTACCATCCCGGAAAGGCTAATGTAGTAGCTGACGCATTGAGCCGCAAAAGCCATGTCAATACACTAATGACGGGAGAAATACCAAGGGAGTTAGCAGAAAATCTTCGTGAACTATGTTTGGAAATAGTTCCGAGAGGCTATGTAGCAGCATTGGAGATTCAGTCAACTTTGATGGATAGAATCGGAGAAGCTCAGAAGACTGACAAGGAGATTGCCTTTATAAAGGAGAAAATGAGCGAAGGAAAGGCTAAAGGATTTCGTGAGGATGAGCATGACACCCTATGGTTTGAAGACCGTGTTTATGTTCCCAATGACCCGGAGATCAGGAAGTTGATTCTGCAAGAGGCACACGATTCACCGTATTCGATTCACCCAGGAAATACCAAGATGTATTTGGATTTGAAGGAGATTTTCTAGTGGACCGGAATAAAGAAAGATATTGCGGAGTATGTAGCAGTTTGTGATGTATGTCAGAGAGTAAAGGCAGAGCATCAGAAGCTAGCAGGATTGCTACAGCCATTGCCGATATCCGAATGGAAGTGGGATAAGTTAGGCATGGATTTTATCACGGGATTACCCAGGACTCGTTTAGGCTATGACTCGATTTGGGTTGTAGTTGATCGATTGACGAAAGTAGCTCATTTCATCCCGGTAAAGACCACTTACACCAGTGCTAAGTTGGCAAAGATATACATGACCAGGATTGTATGCTTACATGGAGTTCCGAGGAGTATAGTATCAGATAGAGGAATCTAGTTTACCAGGCTAGAGTTCAGCACAGCTTTTCATCCATAGACAGATGGACAGACCGAGAGAGTCAATCAGATTTTGGAGGACATGCTGAGAGCTTGTGCGCTAGATTATGGATCTAGTTGGGACGAGAATTTGCCGTATGCAGAGTTCTCTTACAACAACAGCTATCAATCCAGTTTAAAGATGGCCCCTTTCGAAGCCTTGTACGGAAGGAGGTGCAGGACACCGTTGACGTGGGATGAAGTTGGAGACCGCCAGTTGTTTGGACCTGACTTGATTAAGGAGTCTGAACAGAAGGTGAAATTGATTCGCGATAGGCTCAAGATAGCCCAGTCCAGACAGAAGAGTTATGCAGATTCTAAACACAAGGAGACAGTTTACGAAGTTGGAGATAGAGCTTATCTTCGAGTATCTCCACTTCGGGGAACAAAGCGCTTTGGTGTTAAAGGAAAGTTAGCGCCACGATTTGTAGGACCATACCGAGTATTGGAACGTATGGGAGAAGTGGCCTACAAGTTGGAATTGCCTGAAGGATTGTCAGGAGTTCATGATGTGTTCCATGTTTCTCAGTTGAAGAAGTGCCACGCGGAGATGGCTGACATACCTTGAGAGACACATTGCCATTGGAAGCAATTTACTTGGATAACGATTTGACCTATGAGGAGAAACCAGTTAAGATTCTAGAGTATGCCAGTCGAGTCACCCGCAGCAAGGTTATCAAGTTTTGCAAGGTTCAATGGAGCCACCACACGGAGGATGAAGCCACCTGGGAGCGAGAGGAATATTTGCTCAAGGACCACCCTCACCTATTTCCTATCCAACCCGAATCACGAGGGCGAGATTCATCTTAAGGAGGGTAGGTTTGTAACATCCCAAAGTTTCAATTTGGAATGTTATACACTAGATCATCATTGCATATCATAATTTATTTGCTTTTGGCTTTGATCCTAGAAATTCTACGCAACTCAAGGACCCACGGAGAGAGTTTGGGATTTCGTTATTTTCATATTTGAGTTTTCTCAAATTTTGAGAATAGGATCATTTGATTTTATTTATTTTATCATCAATTATTTCTATTACAAAAATATGAGAGAGGGAATAAAATGAATATCCCAAAATAAAGAAATCTTGAGGATTTAATAATAAAATCAAATAAGATTTTATTTCGGAGTTTTTCGGTATTTTATTTGAATTTAGGAAAATTGTGTGTTTTTCAAAATTGCATTTAGGCCCCAAATAAATGTTCACCTTGTGCGGCTTGATTTTAGAAGCCCGGGAAAATTTATTTCAGGATTTTTGGAGTCTGTTTAGTATTTCTTTTATTTATTTTTCTGCCTGGAATAAATTTTTTTTTAAATGCGAACCGACTTTGGGCCGTACCCGAGCGGGACTCCGCCCGGGGGCAGCCTTTAAATAGTCGCCGCCCGAGCCGCCCCAGCCCACCAGAGCCGCCGCCAACCCAAACACTAGCCACGCCTCGATCCGCGTGCCCGCCGCTGCCGCCGGCGACCCGCCTCCCGAGGTAAAAAAAGAGAAAAAAAGGGGTCGCGATTTTATTTTATTTTTTAGTTTCGGTTTTTTAAATAGATCAGTTTTTCCGGTTTATTTATTTAGCGAGCGTTCGTCCGTTCGTTCGTTCTAGCAAACGTTCGTCGTTTTTCTTTTTCTCGGATTAAATCCGCGACTTTTCTGATCCGATTTTCGTTTTAGTATAACTTTTCGCTCGTTTATCGGAATCAGGCGATTCAAGCGCCTGGAGTTTCGTCTCGAAACCCTCTATCCATTTAACCAACTTAAACAAGCTTTTGCCACTGTAAAAATTGCCCTAGATCCAGAATAGTAAACGAAGCCTATTTTCTTTTGCCGTTTGACTTTCGTTGCTTCGTTTGATTTGATTTTTTTGCAAACCGGAGTTCTTAAGTTGAACCTTCTGGTTAGATCTCTTATTTGAGTTTTACCCGTGCATTAGATGAATACTTATTGTATGCTTGTTTGTTTGTCTGCGATAGAATACCCGGAGTGCGCCGCCTGTTACTTCGAATCTCTAGGTTTCGCGGAGCAGGGAGAGTAATATGGACAGCATGGCGTCTATCAAAGATAAGTCGATACTGGAGCGGTGATTCATTCCTCTCGACAAACTGGTGGTGAACCATAGCATTAAAGTCTAGGTAAGGAGGAGGTAATTCAATATCATCTTCGCGTATGGCTATGCCAAGAAAATTAGCTATGCGGGTTGCATAAACTCCACCAAAGAAATCTCCATTAAATCTATTAAGATGCAACCTACGTGCAATAATGGCTCCCAAATTATAAGATTTGTCTCCTAGCACAGCACTCCGAAGAATACTGAGGTCAGGGACACACATGTGACATGCCTCATCTTTACCATTAATGCATCTACCTATGAAGAGAGCAAAATAATGTATAGCTGGAAAGTGAATGCTCCCTATGGTAACTTGTGTTATCTCTAGATTCTCCCATAGTTATACTATGAAGAAAATCTCTAAATTCAGATTTGCGAGGATCCCTTATACTACCCCATTGTGGAAGTTTGCAAGCAGTGGTAAAATCCTCTAAGTCCATAGTGTAAGAATTATCATAAAGATCAAACATGACAGTTGGAGAATTACGTGAAGTTGAAAATTCAAACCTCCTCACAAAGGTACTGCTGAGATAGTGATACTGGCTGCACTTCTCTTCCTCGAAGCTCACAAGATCAGCGTTACGCAAATATGCATTGAATTCTTCCTTAATTCCCGCTCGATCCATAAAGTTCTTATAGGGCCATTCACAAGGACGCACTGGAGCGTCTCTTGGTGGCTTGTCATCAGCATCACGCATTGCAAGCCTGGGTCCTTGCTTCCTTGAAGAACCACCTTGGAACATTTTCCTAAGCATTTTTCTTCCTCTGAAAAGTCTAAAATTTTTGTAACTTCAAAATAAAATTAAACCAAACTCAATAATATTGATAGCAACTACTCCTACAAGTGCCTTGGGCCTATATCATGCATCAAAACTATTTGGAACCATATAAATTTGACATGCAAGCTCAAGAACATGATCACCTAAGCAACACAAATTTGCAATGAATAAAGCACTAGAACAAAAACTAACTGGGCCAATGGAGGAGTCACATACCAAGGAACAATCTCCCCAAGCAGTTTTGTGAGAGGTGCTTTGAGCAAGGAGATCGAAAATGGCAGCAAGATGAGCTAGAACTCGTGCTTGAGCTGGATATTCGTGTTTGTGGGAGGAAGATGAAGTGTGTGTGTGCAGGAATAAGTGGAGGAGGGCCACCGTGGGCCCACAAGGCAGGGGGCACGCCCAGGGGGGTAGGGCGCTCCCTCCACCCTCGTGGGCAGGTGGTTGACCCCCCTGCTGTGTTCTGAGTGCCAAATATTCTCAAATATTCTAGAAAAAATCATATTTAAATTTCAGGGCATTTGCAGAACTTTTATGTTTGAGGTATTTTTATATTGCACGAATAATCAGATAACAGACAGAAAAATATTTATTTTTATTCTATATAATATAAATATCAGAAAGTAAAAGTGGGATACAGAAGGTTGTGCCTTCTAGTTTCATCCATCTCATGATCATCAAAAGGAATCCACTAACAAGGTTGATCAAGTCTTGTTAACGAACTCATTCCGAATAACATGGAACTGGAGAAATTTCGAATAACACTATGTGACCTCAACGGGGATATGCACATCCCCAATAATAAGAATATCATATTTCTTCTTGACAGCAGGAAGAGGAAATTCAAAACCTCCAAATATAATCGATGGCATTTTTTCAAATAGAGTTGATACTATGAACTTGAGGTTGTTTCCTCAAAAAGTGTACTGTATGCTCATTACCATTAACATGAAAAGTGACATTGCCTTTAGTGCAATCAATAACAGCCCCTGCAGTATTCAAAAAGGGTCTTCCAAGAATAATAGACATACTATCGTCCTCGGGAATATCAAGAATAACAAAGTCCGAAATAGTAATGTTTGCAACTACAACAGGCACATCCTCACAAATACCGACAGGTATAGCAGTTGATTTATCAGCCATTTGCAATGATATTTCAATAGGTGTCAACTTATTCAAATCAAGTCTACGATATAAAGAGAGAGGCATAACACTAACACCGGCTCCAAGATCACATAAAGCAGTTTTAACATAGTTTCTTTTAATAGAGCATGTTATAGTGGGTACACCGGGATCTCCAAGTTTCTTTGGTATTCCACCCTTAAAAGTATAATTAGCAAGCATGGTGGAATTTCCAGCTTCCGGTATCTTTCTTTTATTTGTAATAATATCTTTCATATACTTAGCATAAGGATTCATTTTGAGCATATCAGTTAATCGCATACGCAAAAAGATAGGTCTAATCATTTCAGCAAAGCGCTCAAAATCCTCCTCATCCTTTTTCTTGGATGGTTAGGGAGGAAAAGGCATGGGTTTCTGAACCCATTGTTCTCTTTCTTTACTGTGTTTCCTAGCAGCAACATCTTTCTTATCATAACGTTGATTCTTTGATTGTGGGTTATCAAGATCAACAGGAGGTTCAATTTCTATGTCATTATCATTACTAGGTTGAGCATCATTATGAACATTATCATTAGCATTATCACTAGTTTCAGGTTCATTACCAGATTGAGTTTCAGCATCAGAAATAGAAATATCATTTGGATTCTCAGGTGTTTCAGTAATAGGTTCACTAGAAGCATGCACAGTCCTATCATTTTTTTCTCTTCTTTTTAGAAGAACTAGGTACATCTATATTAATTCTCTGAGAATCTTGCTCAATTCTCTTAGGGTGGCCTTCAGGATACAAAGGTTCCTGAGTCATTCTACCAGTTCTAGTCGCCACTCTAACAGCATTATCATTATCTTTACTATTCAATTCACTGAGCAAATAATTTTGAGCTTTAAGTACTTGTTCTACTTGAGTGGTAACCATAGAAGCATGTTTACTAATAAGTTTAAGTTCACCTTTAACATTAGCCATATAATCACCCAAGTGTTCAAGCATATTTGAATTGCAATTGTCTACCAAAATAAGTATTAAAATCTTCTTGCTTAGCCATAAATTTATGAAACTCATCTAAGCATGGGCTAGCAATTTTAGTAAATGGGATTACAGCTTTATCATATCTATAGAGAGAATTACCTTTACTACCTGTGTCGGGTTATCAAGACCATGGGTTTCTTCAATAGGTAAAGGATTAAGATTATATGTTTCTTCAACAGGCGGTAGATTAAGACCATGTATTTCTTCAATAGGAGGTAAATTCTTAACATCTTCAGCTTTAATACCTTTCTCTTTCATAGATTTCTTTGCCTCTTGCATATCTTCAGGACTGAGAAATAGAATACCCCTCTTCTTCGGAGTTGGTTTAGGAATAGGCTCGGGAATCGGCTCCGGAGGTGTCCAATTATTTTCATTTGTCAACATATTATTCAATAGAATTTCAGCTTCATTTGGTGTTCTTTCCCTGAAAACAGAACCAGCACAACTATCTAGGTAATCTCTGGAGTCATCGGTTAGTCCGTTATAAAAGATATCAAGTATTTCATTTTTCTTAAGAGGATGATCAGGAAAAGCATTAAGTAATTGGAGAAGCCTCCCCCAAGCTTGTGGGAGACTCTCTTCTTCAATTTGCACAAAATTATATATATCCCTTAAAGCAGCTTGTTTCTTATGAGCAGGGAAATATTTAGCACAGAAGTAATAAATCATATCCTGGGGACTACGCACAAAACCAGGATCAAGAGAATTAAACCATATCTTAGCATCACCCTTTAATGAGAGCGGAAATATTTTAAGGATATAAAAGTAGCGAGTTCTCTCATCTTTAGTAAACAGGGTAGCTATATCATTCAATTTAGTAAGATGTGCCACAACAGTTTCAGATTCATAACCATGAAAAGGATCAGATTCAACCAAAGTAATGATATCAGGATCTATAGTGAATTTATAATCCTTATCAGTAACAAAGATAGGTGAAGTAGCAAAAGCAGGGTCAGGTTTCATTCTAGCATTTAGAGATTGCTTACTCCATTTAGCTAATAACCTTTTGAGTTCATTTCTATTTTGGCAAGCTAAAATAGCTTAAGAAGCTTCTTGATCAAAGACATAACCCTTAGGAATAACAAGTGATTCTTCATCATCACTTTCATCAGTATCATCAGATTCAATATTTTCAATTTCTCTAGCCCTAGCAAGTTGTTCATCAAGAAAATCACTAAGTGGCATAGTAGTATCAGGCATAGAGGTAGTTTCATCATAAGTATCATGCATAGCAGAAGTGGCATCATCAATAACATGCGACATATCAGAACGAATAGCAGAAGAAGATGTAGGTGTCGCAAACTTACTCATAACAGAAGGTGAATCAAGTGCAGAGCTAGATGTCAGTTCCTTACCTCCCCTCCTAGTTGAGCGATAGATCTTGGTTTTTGGATCTCTCAAGTTCTTCATAATGATAAGCAGATATATATCCCAAGTGACTCAAAGAATAGAGCTATGCTCCCCCGCAATGGCGCCAAAAAATAGTCTTGATAACCCACAAGTATAGGGGATCGCAACTGGTTTCGAGGGTAGAGTATTCAACCCAAATTTATTGATTTGACACAAGGGGAGCGAAAGAATACTCTCAAGTATTAGCAGTTGAGATGTCAATTCAACCACACCTGGAAACTTAATATCTGCAGCAAAGTATTTAGTAGCAAAGTAATATGACAGTAGTGATAACGGTAACAAAAGGTAATAGTAGTAAAAGTAGTGTTTTTGGTATTTTGTAGTGATGATAACAATAGCAACGGAAAAGTAAATAAGGGAAGAACAATATATGGAAAGCTCGTAGGCAATGGATCGGTGATAGAGAATTATGCTGGATGAGGTTCATCATGTAACAGTCATAACCTAGGGTGACACAGAACTAGCTCCAGTTTGTTGATGTAATGTAGGCATGTATTCCGAATATAGTCATATGTGCTTATGGAAAAGAACTTGCATGACATCTTTTGTCCTACCCTCCCGTGGCAGTGGGGTCCTTACAGAAACTATGGGATATTAAGGCCTCCTTTTAATAGAGAACCGGAACAAAGCATTAACACATAGTGAATACATGAACTCCTCAAACTATGGTCATCACCGGTAAGTATCCCGATTATTGTCACTTCGGGGTTAACGGATCATAACACATAAAAGGTGACTATACACTTGCAAGATAGGATCAAGAACTCTCATATATTGATGAAAACATAATAGGTTCAGATCTGAAATCATGGCACTCGGGCCCTAGTGGCAAGCATTAAGCATAGCAAAGTCATAGAAACATCAATCATAGAACATAGTGGACACTAGGGATCAACCCTAACAAAACTAACTCGATTACATGATAGATCCCATCCAACCCATCACCGTCCAGCAAGCCTACATTGGAATTACTCACGCACAGCGGTGAGCATCATGAAATTGGTGATGGAGGGTGGTTGGTGATGACGATGGCGACGGATTCCCCTTTCCGGAGCCCCGAACGGGCTCCAGATCAGCCCTCCCGATAGGTTTTAGGGCTTGGAGGCGGCTCCATATCGTAAAACGTGATGATTTCTTCTCTCTGATTTTTTTCTCCCCGAAACTCAATATATGGAGGTGGAGTTGGCGGCGGAGAGGCAACAGGGGGCCCATGAGGTAGGGGACGCGCCCTAGGGGGGCAGGCGCGTCTCCCACCCTCGTGGAGAGACAATGGGCCCCCTGGCCTTCATCTTTGGCAGGTATTTTTCTTATTTTCTGAAAAGTGGCTCCGTGAAGTTTTAGGTCATTCCAAGAACGTTTGCTCCTGCACATAAATAACACCATGGTAATTCTGCTGAAAACAGCGTCAGTCCGGGTTAGTTCCATTCAAAACATGCAAGTTAGAGTCCAAAACGAGGGCAAAAGTGTTTGGAAAAGTAGATACGTTGGAGATGTATCATCCTCTTTGACAAGGACGAAATGGTTCACCATTTGTTTGTCGCATGCCAGTTTGCTATGCTGCTATGGCATATGATTCATGTGGCCTTTGAGCTAGCCCACCTACTAGTATATCAAATATGTTTGGCGACTAGTTGGGTTTAAGACTAAAACTAAGGCATGGATCATTGTTGGGATTTGTTCCATTTGCTCTGGGCAATATGCGATTGCTGGAATGATTGTATCTTTAACAGAGCGGAGGTCTACAATTTTTTGTACAATATCTTCTGAGCTACATGATGGATCCGTACATGGTCCTCTCTAAACCTTGTGGAAGTGTGGGAACTTATGGTACCAATGAAAGATGGTACCATGAGATACATAGAATTGGTTTGGATGACGGTTCAATAATAGGCTATGTGTGTAGCATATATTTCTATTTTTGCAGGTTATGGCCTGCTTATTTGTCCTTTCTTACTTCAGTACTGGAGTTTTATAATAACACATTAATAAATATATGGTTGTGTGCATCGTAAAGATGTAGAGGCTGGGGTTTATTTTAGTTTTGTAGAAAAAAGGTCTCGAGAGTCACTTCAAGTATCTTTAAGATGCGAAAAATTATGTGGACCTGCATAATAATTAAGCGATATCAAAGAAGTGGTCATCCTCGTGTCCTCGACCCATATGGCTACAATAGAACAAAATAACCTATACAAGTCATTATACTCTATTGGAGCTATAATAACTCATATGCATTTATTTTGTGAAGCATTGTCCGTCGGCTCGCAACCAAACAATGTTATAGAAGACAGCTTGGCACAAGCATGAGGGATGCTGGTGTGAGGAAGGGAATGAAGGAAGAGATACAAAAGTTTGTCGCCATGTTTTGAACATTGATTTGGACGGGAACCAACACTGTTCAAGTGTTAAGCTTGAGAGGCGTCGAGAACTCAAAGATCACATACCACTTTCTCTCAAGATGTACTATTAATTTGTTACTGGTGCAAGGCCGTAATCTTAAGCTATCACCTTTAGGCATAAGTTGGAAAAGGACACATACCCAAATCTGGTTTTGAGTGATTCCAAGAAGCACATGGGGCTCGTGCTTTGTTTTCATAAAAGTGAGATCCTTCTTTTGTTAGGGGGCGATATATGACTATGTAGACATGCACATACAATTTTATGGGTGTGGTATCGGACAAATACCCCATGTGTTACCTAGCTATTATGACACTACCATAGGCTCCGAAATGCCAATTGTAAAAGGGTGGAAAAACGATTGGAAAGAGTACCATGCATGCATCGGAAGGAAAGCGGTTGTCCTCTAGCGTTTCTCTACTCTCATAAAAAACCGAGTTAGTGATGATGGTGTGCCTGCCATCCTTCAATATAGACCGTCCGATCTATATCTGACGGATAGAAAGCAAACTATGGCAATTTTGCAAAAAGATACCCGCACCCCTCTCCACATTTACAGATAAGGCATTCCCTTGTTCATCTTTGTCTCCCACAAGATAAACAACTTGTATAAATGCATCTTGATGTTCCATGCAACGCATGGGCCTCTTGCTAGTAGTTTATAATAATTAAGCTAGTGCTTACTATAGTATGATACAATACAATACAATACATATTGTAGTTCTATGAAATCGTTGCTAGAAAAGATGGGACCCTTGCGACGAGCGGGGCATCACAGCCGTGTGGCATCTTGACCTTGGTGGAGGTAAAGGCCATGGGAAGCAAATTTGTAGTAGATGTTGACTCGAAAGTTGCCCTTAATCTACTTGGTAAATCTACACAAAGAACTTCTACTATAATGCCAAATTTGTTTCTTTATTATACAATCTCGACAAGAGTACAATGGACCCACTATCAGTGACAAACACCAGCTATCCATGGCGATTTGTTCTTGTAGTGAAATAATGTGCAACGAACAACATGACAACAATGTTGCAATCCTATTGTGCTACCCCACAGAGATTATTTACTTCATCTTATTCATAACAATTACTATTGACTTTTATTAGTTGCCATTTTCTTGAACCAACAGTTCATCAACCATAGTGGATGCAGGAATTCTCAAACAAGAACCAAGCCCCCCCAACCCCACAATTGGAAGTCCACTAGTTGGTTACATTTGTGTTGGGAATCACATCAAGAATTTTTTTCAGAAATGCAAAATTATTTTTCAAAAATTAAATATACACAAAATTGCATGAGAACTTTTAAGAGAAGAGAAGTGATCTACCACATGATCTCTACCCATATGTCCACACCAAAACAAGAGAATCAAGAGCCATTATTTTACATCTGATCTACAACATTCATCTGCATTTATTTTGGGAACTTAGCGCCGAAAAGGCTATAAAAAGCAACTTAGCGCCAAAAATGAGGAACCTAAATTTGAGATATGAAGCAGAGAAGCAAGAGAAACGGAAATTCATTGCAATGTTCCAAACATTGATTATGATATATAGAACCCAAAAGGCTTTCCGAATCATGGTTTGAGAGGTACCAGGAACATAGTAAACACATTCTGGCTTCATTGGGAATGCACTACTAGTATTTTAGTAGTGCAATGATGCAGTCTTAGGCTATCGTCTTTATGCATGACCTGAAAGATGGCTCCAAAATGTTTTGAATGCCATGAAGCAACTCATGATGCCAAAGATTATTTTTCATGAAATTGAGCCATTATATTTTTATACGCGGCACACATACATGATAATGGTTCCGCTTCCCCATTTGTTGGGGATATAGCTATCAGCTATGACCCGCCCAGGAGGGGCCGGGTCAGCCCCAATGGCGGGTCACAAAGGAAGCCCAATAAACATTCAGGGCGATAGTTTATTAAAGCTTATAGAAGGCCTAAGGCCTAGAGGTGGCTTAAGGCCCAGATATTGTAAACCGCCGTATGTAAGGAAAGACTTGTAAGGAAAGGCATGTAAAAGAAGTCACTGAGCCGGACACGCTGTATGAGCCGGCCGGGACTCTGTAGGCCACCAGGCGTCAACCCGTGTATATAAGGGGACGACCCGGTGGAGACTTAGGGCAAGAAACAAGAGATCGATAACCAAGCCGGCGAACTAACCTCTTGGTGATTGAAACCCCAGCAATATCAACACAACTAGACGTAGGCTTTTACCTTCATCGTAAGGGGCTGAACTAGTATAAAACCTCTCGTGTCCTTTATCCCGATTAACCCCTTTAAGCTTCCTAGTTGCGATGGCCCTATGACTAAGTCCTGTTGCTAGGACATCTGCCGTGACAATTCCACGACAGTTGGCGCCCATCGTGGGGTCAGCGCACGGTGGATTTGAGTTCTTGAAGGGCAACTTAGAAGGGCTCAAGGGATACGCTGTGGGCCAGATGACCAAGAGTCGTCGCGGCAAGCTCTACATCGATGATGAAGGCTGGGGCCCCGAGGCCGGCTCAATTGAGTACGGGTACCGGGTCCCCTTCGGCGGAATTCATGTCTTCATCAGCCGGATCGGTGAATCGGGCCCTGAGCCGAACGTCCACACCAACCTCGTCAAAACGGCTCAGCGCACAAGGTCCACCCTTGTTCAATCTGTCGTGAAGCATGCCTTCGTAGGTTGCATCCATGGCGGTGAATACTCTGAAGGATCGGTGGATGGCGGTGAGACGGCCATCTGTTCTGACGCTACATCATCAACAGGCGAAACGGACTCTTTGTATCAGCTGCAGGATGGCATGCTCGGGGGCTGTTCCGACGGCAGCAGTATTCCGGACCCCTTTGAGCCGCTGAATCGGGCCGTAGTCTTCATGGCAGGCACGCAACCCGGGCAGAACTCCACAGCAGCAGCAGCAACAGCCAACGGGTCAACAGCAGCCAGGTCAGGAGACTCCGCGCGCCCCCGGCTCAGATCCTAATGGACCTCACAGATAAGCTGACGGCTCTGTTGCCGTGGTGGAGCCGGCGGATAAGGTTCAACACGACGCGGAGGTGGCACGCGTACGTGAAGAGATGGTACAAGCTAAAGAAAATTTAGCAGCAGAAGAGGTCAGGATGGCCGCAGAGCGGGCGGCTTTGGACACTCGTGCTCAACAGCTTCAAGCAGAGACTTTCCGGCTCTCGGTGGATCTGAATGCGCCAAACGAGGTCATGAGAAGAAGGCATCAGAAAACTCAGTCACGTCTACCTCTGATGCTTGATCCTAGGAACCTTTTTCATACACCCGGGGCCGGGTCAAGTAACCCGCCGGAGGCAAATCGAATCACGACACCCGGGGCACCAGTTCAACCGCGCGCCATGGAACCACCTCGTGTACATACCGCTCCACCTCATTATGTGCAAACACCACCGGGTCACTTCTCCAATCCTTTGGAAAACCTCATTGTTGCGTCGACTCGTTTGGCGGCTCTCCCGATGGAAGGCGACTCTCCGGCAGCGATCGAGACGCGAAGGGTGAGAGAACTTCTTGAAACAGCTCTGGCGCAGCAGGATGCGTACTCTTACAGTCGAGACAGAATCCATTCAACCCCTCGCCCGAGACGGAGCCCAAGCTACAGTAGGCATATGGACTCGGCTGATATGTGAAGCAATGCTCAACGCCGCAACCGGCCGCACAGGCATGAGCCGGTACCGGCTGGAGCCCTTAACTTAGCGGATCAGGAGAGGATCCGACAAGAGGCTGAGCGAGAGGTTCAACTGGCAGCGGAGCAGGCGGCTCATCAGACTTTTCCGGCTTATCCAGCAACCTCGGTTGAGGTAGGAGTGGCCACGAGAACCGGAGGTGTCCCTTGCCTGGTGCCGGCCATACGTAATGAGCGTTTGCCAAAGGATTTCTAGGGGCCTCGTAAGGTGCCTAATTACACGGCCGACTTGTAGCCTGGGACCTGGATTGAGAGTTATGAGATGGCAATGGAGCTGTTGGAAGTCAGCGACGCAGCAATGGCTAAGTATTTCACTATGATGTTGGATGGAATGGCTCGCACTTGGCTAAAAGGATTGCCCCCCAATTCCATTGGCTCATGGGCAGAGTTGAAAGCCCGGTTCATTCAGAACTTCAAGGACACATGCAAACAACCTATGTCAATCGTGGACCTGACTAATTGTAAACAAGAGGAAGGTGATTCCACAACCCATTGGGTGCGCCGGGTCAAAGAGATAATTCATTCATCTGATAAGATGGATGACGGCTCGACAGTCTTAATGTTGGAGAAAAATTGCCGTTTTGAACCTCTGAAACAGAAGCTGGGGCGGCTTAAACGTGACTGGAATGACATGGGCCAGTTGATGGCGGCTCTCGTCAAGTATGCTGATTCTGATAGTACCAAGGACCCTGTGTCTGATGAAGAAAAGCAACGGCAAGGGTCACCAACATAACCCGGCGAGTCAAGGAGGTAATAAACGTAAGGCTGATGAATTTGTGGCTAACACCAATGCGCAGGGCAACAATCAATGGCGCAAGGGTAGGAAACCCCCTCGGTCGGGCGGGTCAGGTCCCTTAGTGACCTTGAGCCAAAAGGGATCAGAAAATACAATTGCAAGCATGTGAACATGGCAAAAACATAAACAGATCTCAGATTTAGAGAAAAACTGGAGCATGCAAATCAGTTAACGAGTAGGCATGTTTACGAGCTCGATGCACTCACTACAGAGCATGGCATGACAAACTAAGCATACACCCATCAAGAATACATGGCATAGAAGCTAGACATGGCAATAACAACAACATAGCATGCACGGATCAATAGCAACATCCTCGGCAAAATCGCTAACAAGTCAACAATCTGCCAGGATTCACGATATAGCAAAAGTAGAGCTCAATTGAGTCACGCTCGGGTGCTCCATAAATGCAAACAAAGACATGGATGGATAGAGCACCACAAAGTTAACAAATCATCCTTATTGATCATCCTCAAAAGAGGCACGGATCACTAGGAAACAATATGAACATATGGCATAACGATAAAATCAGGACAAGGACTTAGAGAAATTCTAAGTCCCTGAAATCAGCATTACCGAATACGCTACTTTGCAAGCTTGTGATAGTCACCACACATATCACAAAAATACATGGTAAACACCTCTGTAAATATGGCATGGCATATAACAAAACTCATGTAGAGATCAGGAGCATATCATGCACACATTAATCATGGCAAAAATGACAAATATCTATTTGATGAAACATATCTGGCAAATTTATCACATAGCCCTCTTCCAACAGCATTTCGGGCATCAAGATGAGCTCAAATGAAAATGATGCAATGAGATGAAATGATGTACTCGTCGAGACGAACATTTTGATATGCTACACGCACAAATAGGAGGTACGGATTCGGAGTTGTAGCATGATGAAAATTGCAAAAAAAAATAAGGGGAGAGGGGAAAGTCAACCCTAGTGAATCTAGGGTCTTTGCCAGATCTGGCGATACTGTAGCAGTGGATCGGGTACTGTAGCTGACGAACGTCGGCGGAGAAGTGCTCGAGCTCGCCGGAGTCACTCGAGCTCGCCGGAGAGAGGGGTTCGCCGGAGGAGGATGAAGCCGGCCGGGGAAGTGGACAGAGGGCGCGGCGCGGGACGTCGCCGGTGAGGGGCGGGGCGGTGGTGGAGGCGCGGTGGCGCGGCGAGGCGCCTCGGGCGAAAAGCAGCTCCGGCCGATGCGGGGAACGGCGTGGCGGAGGGAGAGGCGGCGTGGCGAGGACGGCCGGGTCGGGCGGCGGCTCCCGGCGGAGAAGACGAGACAAAAGGCGGCGGCGCGGGGAACGGGCTCGGGGGCCCGCGGTGGGCCGAGCGGGCCGGCGTGGCTGCGGGTGGCGGAGCGCCACGTGGTAGCCCCCGGTTGGCTTCGAGCGGTGGCGGAGGGATGTCCGGCGCGCGGATGGAGAAAAAGGCTAGGGTTAGGGGGTGGAAGATCCAAAAATTTTGAGGGAGACCTAGTTTTATAGGTAGGAGGAGCTAGGAAGCTCCCAATGGAGTGCGGTTTTCGGCCACGTGATCGTAATCGAACGCTCTAGGTGAGGGAGAGGGTTTAGGTGGGTTTTGGGCCTTTTCGGTCCCTCGGTTAACCGTTGGAGTATCAAACGAAGTCCAAATGGCACAAAACTTGACAGGCGGTCTACCGGTAGTAAACCAAGGCCGCTTGGCAAGTCTCGGTCCAATCAGGAAATGTTTAACCCCCACAAACGAAAAGAGGTAGAAAGGAGCACCGGAGGAGATAGGAGCACCGGAATGCAAAACGGACAACGGGGAAAATGCTCGGATGCATGAAATGAACACGTATGCAAATGCAATGCACATGATGACATGATATGAGATGCATGACAAAGGCAACAACACACGGAGACAAAAACTCGAACCCGAGGAAAATAAAATAACTTAGGCCGGAAACGGCAAGAGTTGGGATACAGATAAGGTAAATTACATCCGGGGTGTTACACAAGATTTGTGAAACTCTCTTTTGAGTGTGTTGAATACTAAGAAAAGATTGAAGCATGATAATTGTTTTGAGTTATGGAGGTGATAATATTAAAGTCATGCTAGTTGAGTAGTTGTGAATTTAAAGAATACTTGTGTTGAATTTTGTGATTCCCGTAGCATGCACGTATGGTGAACCGTTATGTGATGAAGTCGGAGCATGATTTATTTATTTATTGTCTTCCTTATGAGTGGCGGTCGGGGACGAGCGATGGCCTTTTCCTACCAATCTATCCCCCTAGGAGCATGCACGTAATACTTTGCTTTGATAACTTCTAGATTTTTGCAATAAGTATATGAGTTCTTTATGACTAATGTTGAGTCCATGGATTATACGCACTCTCACCCTTCCACCCTTGCTAGCCTCTCTAATACCGCGCACCTTTCGCCGGTATCATACACCTACCATATACCTTCCTCAAAACAGCCACCATACCTACCTATTATGGCATTTCCATAGCCATTCCGAGATATATTGCCATGCAACTTTTCACCATCTAGTTCATCATGACATATCCATCATTGTCATATTGCATATCCCGGTACACCGCCGGATGCATTCACATAGAGTCATATTTTGTTCTAAGTACCGAGTTGTAATTGTTGAGTTGTTAGAAAAATAAAAGTGTGATGATCATCATTATTAGAGCATTGTCCCAGTGAGGAAAGAATGATGGAGACTATGATTCCCCCATAAGTTGGGATGAGACTCCGGACGAAAAAAAGAGGCCATAAAAAAGAGAAAAGGCCCAAACAAAAAAATGATGAGAGAAAAAGAGAGAAGGGACAATGTTACTATCCTTTTACCACACTTGTGCTTCAAAGTAGCACCATGATCTTCATAGTAGAGAGTCTCTCATGTTATCACTTTCATATACTAGTGGGAATTTTTCATTATAGAACTTGGCTTGTATATTCCAATGATGGGCTTCCTCAAATTGCCCTAGGTCTTCATGAGCGAGCAAGTTGGATGCACACCCACTTAGTTTCTTTTTGAGCTTTCATATACTTATAGCTCTAGTGCATCCGTTGCATGGCAATCCCTACTCACTCACATTGATATCTATTGATGGGCATCTCCATAGCCCGTTGATACGCCTAGTTGATGTGAGACTATCTTCTCCTTTTTGTCTTCTCCACAACCACCATTATATTCCACCTATAGTGCTATATCCATGGCTCACGCTCATGTATTGCGTGAAGATTGAAAAAGTTTTGAAAAAGTTAGAGTATGAAACAATTGCTTGGCTTGTCATCGGGGTTGTGCATGATTTAAATACTTTGTGTGGGGAAGATGGAGCATAGCCAGACTATATGATTTTGTAGGGATTACTCTCTTTGGCCATGTTATTTTGAGAAGACATAATTGCTTTGTTAGTATGCTTGAAGTATTATTATTTTCTATGTCAATATAAACTTTTATCTTGAATCTTTCTAATCTGAATATTCATACCACAATTAAGAAGATTTGCATTGAAATTATGCCAAGTAGCACTCCGCATCAAAAATTCTCTTTTTATCATTTACCTACTCGAGGACGAGCAGGAATTAAGCTTGGGGATGCCTGATACATCTCCAACGTATCTATAATTTTTGATTGCTCCATGCTATATTATCTACTGTTTTGGACTATATTGGGCTTTATTTTCCACTTTTATATTATTTTTGGGACTAACCTATTAACCGGAGGCCCAGCCCAGAATTGCTGTTTTTTTTCCTATTTTAGTGTTTCGGATAAACGGAATATCAAACGGAGTCCAAATGGAATAAAATCTTAGGAAACGTGATTTTCTCACCGAACGTGATCCAGGAGACTTGGACCCTACTGCAAGGGATCAAAGAGGCGGTCACGAGGGTGGGGGGCGCCCCCCTAGGGCGCGCCCCCTGCCTCGTGGGCCCCTCGGTGCTCCACCGACGTACTCCTTCCTCCTATATATACACACGTACCCCCAAACGATCAGAACAGGAGCCAAAAACCTAATTCCACCGCCGCAACTTTCTGTATCCACGAGATCCCATCTTGGGGCCTGTTTCGGAGCTCCGCCAGAAGAGGACCGTCATCATGGAGGGCTTCTACATCATCCTAGCCCCTCCTATGAAGTGTGAGTAGTTTACCTCAGACCTTCGGGTCCATAGTTAGTAGCTAGATGGATTCTTCTCTCTCTTTGAATCTCAATACAAAGTTTCCCCCCTATCTCATGGAGATCTATTTGATGTAATCTTATTTTTGTGGTGTGTTTGTTGAGATCGATGAATTGTGGGTTTATGATCAAGTATATCTATGAATAATATTTGAATCTTCTCTCAATTCTTTTATGGATGATTGGTTATCTTTGCAAGTCTCTTCGAATTATCCGTTTGGTTTGGCCAACTAGATTGGTAGTTCTTGCCATGGGAGAAGTGCTTAGCCTTGGGTTCGATCTTGCGGTGTCCTTACCCAGTGATAGAAGGGGCAGCAAGGCACGTATTGTATCATTGCCATCGAGGATAACAAGATGGGGTTTATTTCATATTGCATGAATTTATCTCTCTACATCATGTCATCTTGCTTAAGGCGTTACTCTGTTTTTAACTTAATACTCTAGATGCATGCTGGATAGTGGTCGATGAGTGGAGTAATAGTAGTAGATGCATAATTGTTTCGATCTACTCGTCACGGATGTGATGCCTATATACATGATCATGCCTAGATATTCTCATAATTATGCTCAATTCTATCAATTGCTCAACAGTAATTTGTTCACCCACCATAGAATACTTATGCCCTTGAGAGAAGCCACTAGTGAAACCTATGGCCCCCGGGTCTATTCTCATCATATCAATCTCCATCTCTTTTATATTGTTTTGCTATTTACTTTGCTTTTACTTTTTACTTTGCATCTTTATATCAAAAATACCAAAAATATTCTATCTATCACATCTCACTCTCATAAGTGATCGTGAAGGGCTTGACAACCCCTAATCGCGTTGGTTGCGAGTAGCTATCGCTTTGTGCAGGTACGAGGGACTTGAGCATGGGCTCCTACTGGATTGATACCTTGGTTCTCAAAAACTGAGGGAAATACTTACGCTACTCTGCTGCATCATCCCTTCCTCTTCGGGGAAAACCAACGCAAGCTCAAGATGTAGCAACAAGCATTAAGCATAGCAAAGTCATAGCAACATCAATCTCAGAACATAGTGGACACTAGGGATCAAACCCTAACAAACCTAACTCGATTACATGATAGATCCCATCCAACCCATCACCGTCCAGCAAGCCTACGATGGAATTACTCACACATGGCGGTGAGCATCATGAAATTGGTGATGGAGGATGGTTGGTGATGACGATGGCGACGGATTCCCCTCTCCGGAGCCCCGAACGGACTCCAGATCAGCCCTCCTGAGAGGTTTTAGGGCTTGGTGGTGGCTCCGTATCGTAAAACGCGATGATTTCTTCTCTTTGATTTTTTTTCTCCCCAAAACTCAATATCTGGAGGTGGAGTTGGCGTCAGAGAGGCAACAGGGGGCCCACGAGGTAGGGGGCGCGCCCTAGGGGGGCAGGCGCGCCCCCCACCCTCATGGAGAGACGGTGGCCCCCTGACCTTCATCTTTGGTGGGTATTTTTCTTATTTTTTGAAAAGTGGCTCCGTGAAGTTTCAGGTCATTCCGAGAAAGTTTGCTCCTACACATAAATAACACCATGGTAATTCTGCTGAAAACAGCGTCAGTCCGGGTTAGTTCCATTCAAATCATGCAAGTTACAGTCCAAAACAAGGGCAAAAGTGTTTGGAAAAGTAGATACGTTGGAGACGTATCAACTCCCCCAAGCTTAAACCTTTGCTTGTCCTCAAGCAATTCAGTTGACAAACTGAAAGTGATAAAGAAAACTTTTACAAACTCTGTTTGCTCTTGTTGTTGTAAATATGTAAAGTCAACATTCAAGTTTTCAGCAAAGATTCTAACTAACCACATTCGCAATAATGCATAGGTCTCAAGTTTGCTCATATCAATAGCATAATCCACTAGTGAGCCATAATAATAAATCTCGGATGACAACACTTTCTCAAAACAATCATAATACGATATAACAAGATGGTATCTCGCTAGCCCTTTCTGAGACCGCAAAACATAAATGCAGAGCACCTTTAAAGACCAAAGACCGACTAGACATTGTAATTCATGGTAAAAGAGATCCAGTCAAGTCATACTCAATGTAAACTAACAGTAATGAATGCAAATGACAGCGGTGCTCTCCAACTGGTGCTTTTTATTAAGAGGATGATGACTCAGCATAAAAGTAAATAGATAGGCCCTTCGTAGAGGGAAGCAGGGATTTGTAGAGGTGCCAGAGCTCGGTTTTGAAACAGAGGTGAATAATATTTTGAGTGTTATACTTTCATTGTCAACATAACAACCAAGAGATGGCGATATCTTCCATGCTACACACGTTATAGGCGGTTCCCAAACAGAATGGTAAAGTTTATACTCCCCCTTCCACCAACAAGTATCAATCCATGGCTTGCTCGAAACAATGAGTGCCTCCAACTAACAAGAGTACCAGGGGGAGTTTTGTTTGCAATTATTTTGATTTAGTTTGCATAAAGCATGGGACTGGGCATCCCGGTGACCAGCCATTTATCTCGTGAGTGAGGAGCGGAGTCCAGTCCTCTTGAGAATAACCCGCCTAACATGGAAGATACAGGAAGCCCTAGTTGATACATGAGCTATTCGAGCATACAAAACAGGATATTTATTTGAAGATTTAGAGTTTGGCACATACAAATTTACTTGGAATGGCAGGTAGATACCGTATATAGGTAGGTATAGTGGACTCATATGGAATAACTTTGGGGTTTAAGGGATTGGATGCACAAGCAGTATTCTCGCTTAGTATAGGTGAAGGCTAGCAAAAGACTAGGAAGCGACCAGCTAGAGAGCGACAACAGTCATGAACATGCATTAAAATTAATCAACATCGAATGCAAGAATGGGTAGGATATAATCCACCATGATCATAAGTATCGTGAAGGATATGTTGATTTTGTTTCAACTACATGCGTGAACATGTGCCAAGTCAAGTCACTTAAATCATTCAGAGGAGGATACCACCCTATCATACCACATCATAACCATTTTAATAGCATGTTGGCACGCAAGGTAAACCATTATAACTCATAGCTAATCAAGCATGTCATAAGAAACTATGATCTCTAGTTGTCATTGCAAACATGTTTATTCATAATAAGCTGATTCGGGAACGATGAAGTAATCATATTTACAAAAATAAAAGAGGTCGAGTTCATACCAGCTTTTCTCATCTCAGCCAGTCCATCATATATCATCATAATTGCCTTTCACTTGCACGACCGAACTATGTGAATAATAATAATAGTGCACGTGCATTGGACTAAGCTGGAATCTGCAAGCATTCAATAAACAGGAGAAGACAAGGCAATATGGGCTCTTTTGTCAGATCAATAGTAATGCATATAATAGCCACTTCAACATAATAATTATGGTCTTCTCCTATCAACCCCCAAAGAAAAGAAAAGAAATAAAACTATTTACACGGGAAAGCTCCCAACAAGCAAAAGAAGAATAAGAAATCTTTTTGGGTTTTCTTTTTAATTACTACTACAAGCATGGAAAGTAAACTAATTAAAAGCTACAACTAATTTTTTGGTTTTTCTTAAGGTTTATTAAACACACAAGAAGAAAGCATAAAAAGGAAAATAAACTAGCATGGATGATACAATGAAAAAGTATGAGCACCGACATCTAGCAATGAGTGTGTGAACATAAACGTAATATCAGTGGGAAATATGTACTCCCCCAGGCTTAGGCTTTTGGCCTAAGTTGGTCTATGGCCACGGCTGGCCTGGTGGATATCCATAATAGTAGCTGGGGTCGTACTGCGATGCAGCGGCTATTGCCTGCTGAGTTGCAGCGTGGCAACGAGCGGCCTCCGCTCTCCTCTCGTACTAATCTGCCTCCTCTCTGGTAATAGTATATCTTCCTTTTGCCTGATGATCAAAGAAGGCAGGAGCAGGGAGAGTAATATGGACAGCATGGCGTCTGTCAAAGATTAGTCAATACTGGAGAGGTGATTCATTCCTCTCGACAAATTGGTGGTGAACCATAGCATTAAAGTCTAGGTAAGGAGGAGGTAATTCAATATCATCTTCGCGTATGGCTATACCAAGAAAATTAGCTATGAGGGTTGCATAAATTCCACCAAAGAAATCTCCATTAAATCTATTAAGATGCAACCTACGTGCAACAATCACTCCCAAATTATAAGATTTGTCTCCTAACACAGCACTCCGAAGAATACTGAGGTCAGGGACACACATGTGACATGCCTCATCTTTACCATTAATGCATCTACCTATGAAGAGAGCAAAATAATATATAGCTGGAAAGTGAATGCTCCCTATGGTAGCTTGTGTTATCTCTAGATTCTCCCACAGTTATACTATAAAGAAAATCTCTAAATTCAGATTTGCGAGGATCCCTTATACAACCCCATTGTGGAAGTTTGCAAGCAGTGGTAAAATCCTCTAAGTCCATAGTGTAAGAATTATCATAAAGATCAAACATGATAGTTGGAGAATTACGTGAAGTTCAAAATTCAAACCTCCTCACAAAGGTACTGATGAGATAGTGATATTGGCTGCACTTCTCTTCCTCGAAGCTCACAAGATCAGCGTTACGCAAATATGTGTTGAATTCTTCCTTAATTCCCGCTTGATCCATAAAGTTCTCAGAGGGCCATTCACAAGGACGCACTGGAGCATCCCTTGGTGGCTTGTCATCAGCATCACGCATTGCAAGCCTGGGTCCTTGCTTCCTTGAAGAACCACCTTGGAACATTTTCCTAAGCATTTTTCTTCCTCTGAAATTTTTAGTAACTTCAAAATAAAATTAAACCAAACTCAATAATATTGATAGCAACTACTCCTACAAGTGCCTAGGGCCTATATCATGCATCAAAACTATTTGGAACCATATAAATTTGACATGCAAGCTCAAGAACATGGTCACCTAAGGAACACAAATTTGCAATGTTTAAAGCACTAGAACAAAAACTAATTGGACAAATGGAGGAGTCACATACCAAGGAACAATCTCCCCAAGCAGTTTTGTGAGAGGTGCTTTGAGCAAGGAGATCGAAAATGGCAGCAAGATGAGCTAGAACTCGTGCTTGAGCTGGATATTCGTGTTTGTGGGGGGAAGATGAAGTGTGTGTGTGCAGGAATAAGTGGAGGAGGGCCACCGTGGGCTCACAAGGCAGGGGGCACGCCCTGGGGGGTAGGGCGCGCCCTCCACCCTCTTGGGCAGGTGGTTGACCCCCTGTTGTGTTCTGAGTGCCAAATATTCTCAAATATTCTAGAAAAAATCATATTTAAATTTCAGGGCATTTGAAGAACTTTTATTTTCGAGGTATTTTTATATTGCACGGATAATCAGATAACATACAGAAAAATATTTATTTTTATTTTATTTAATATAAATATCAGAAAGTAAAAGTGGGGTACAGAAGGTTGTGCCTTCTAGTTTCATCCATCTCATGATCATCAAAAGGAATCCACTAACAAGGTTGATCAAGTCTTGTTAACGAACTCATTCCGAATAACATGGAACTAGAGAAATTTCGAATAACACTATGTTACCTCATCAGGGATATGCACATCCCCAATAATAAGAATATCATATTTCTTCTTGACAGTAGGAAGAGGAAATTCAAAACCTCCAAATATAATCGATGGCATTTTTCCAATAGAGTTGAACTATGAACTTGAGGTTGTTTCCTCAGAAAGTGTACCGTATGCTCATTAACATTAACATGAAAAGTGACATTGCCTTTAGTGCAATCAATAACAGCCCCTGCAGTATTCAAAAAGGGTCTTCCAAGAATAATAGACATACTATCGTCCTCGGGAATATCAAGAATAACAAAGTCTGAAATAGTAATGTTTGCAACTACAACAGGCACATCCTCACAAATACCGACAGGTATAGCAGTTGATTTATCAGCCATTTGCAATGATATTTCAATAGGTGTCAACTTATTCAAATCAAGTCTATGATATAAAGAGAGAGGCATAACACTAACACCGGCTCTAAGATCACATAAAGCAGTTTTAACATAGTTTCTTTTAATAGAGCATGGTATAGTGGGTACATCGGGATCTCCAAGTTTCTTTGGTATTCCACCCTTAAAAGTATAATTAGCAAGCATGGTGGAAATTTCAGCTTCCGGTATCTTTCTTTTATTTGTAATAATATCTTTCATATACTTAGCATAAGGATTCATTTTGAGCATATCAGTTAATCGCATACGCAAAAAGATAGGTCTAATCATTTCAGCAAAGCGCTCAAAATGCTCATCATCCTTTTTCTTGGATGGTTTGGGAGGAAAAGGCATGGGTTTCTGAACCCATGGTTCTCTTTCTTTACCGTGTTTCCTAGCAACAAAAGCTTTCTTATCATAACATTGATTCTTTGATTGTGGGTTATCAAGATCAACAGCAGGTTCAATTTCTATGTCATTATCATTACTAGGCTGAGCATCATTATGAACATTATCATTAACATTATAACTAGTTTCAGGTTCATTACCAGATTGAGTTTCAGCATCAGAAATAGAAATATCATTTGGATTCTCAGGTGTTTCAGTAATAGGTTCACTAGAAGCATGCACAGTCCTATCATTTTTTTCTCTTCTTTTTAGAAAACTAGGTACATCTATATTTTTTCTCTGAGAATCTTGCTCAATTCTCTTAGGGTGGCCTTCAGGATACAAAGGTTCCTGAGTCATTCTACCAGTTCTAGTCGCCACTCTAACATCATTATCATTATCTTTACTATTCAATTCATTGAGCAAATCATTTTGAGCTTTAAGTACTTGTTCTACTTGAGTGGTAACCATAGAAGGATGTTTACTAATAAGTTTAAGTTCACCTTTAACATTAGCCATATAATCACCCAAGTGTTCAAGCATATCTGAATTGCAATTGTCTACCAAAATAAGCGTTAAAATCTTCTTGCTTAGCCATAAATTTATCAAACTCATCTAAGCATGGGCTAGCAATTTTAGTAAATGGGATTACAGCTTTATCATATCTATAGAGAGAATTTACCTTTACTACCTGTGTCGGGTTATCAAGAACATGGGTTTCTTCAATAGGTAAAGGATTAAGATTATATGTTTCTTCAACAGGCGGTAGATTAAGACCATGTATTTCTTCAATAGGAGGTAAATTCTTAACATCTTCAGCTTTAATACCTTTCTCTTTCATAGATTTCTTTGCCTCTTGCATATCTTCAGGACTGAGAAATAGAATACCCACTTCTTCGGAGTTGGTTTAGGAATAGGCTCGGGAATCGGCTCCGGAGGTGTCCAATTATTTTCATTTGTCAACATATTATTCAATAGAATTTCAGCTTCATTCGGTGTTCTTTCCCTGAAAACAGAACCAGCACAACTATCCAGGTAATCTCTGGAGGCATCGATTAGTCCGTTATAAAAGATATCAAGTATTTCATTTTTCTTAAGAGGATGATCAGGCAAAGCATTAAGTAATTGGAGAAGCCTCCCCCAAGCTTGTGGGAGACTCTCTTCTTCAATTTGCACAAAATTATATATATCCCTTAAAGCAGCTTGTTTCTTATGAGCAGGGAAATATTTAGCAGAGAAGTAATAAATCATATCCTGGGGACTACGCACAAAACCAGGATCAAGAGAATTAAACCATATCTTAGCATCACCCTTTAATGAGAGCGGAAATATTTTAGGGATATAAAAGTAGCGAGTTCTCTCATCTTTAGTAAACAGGGTAGCTATATCATTCAATTTAGTAAGATGTGCCACAACAGTTTCAGATTCATAACCATGAAAAGAATCAGATTCAACCAAAGTAATTATATCAGGATCAACAGTGAATTCATAATCCTTATCAGTAACAAAGATAGGTGAAGTAGCAAAAGCAGGGTCAGGTTTCATTCTAGCATTTAGAGATTGCTTACTCCATTTAGCTAATAACCTTTCGAGTTCATTTCTATTTTGGCAAGCTAAAATAGCTAAAGAAGCTTCTTGATCAAAGACATAACCCTTAGGAATAACAAGTGATTCTTCATCATCACTTTCATCAGTATCATCAGATTCAATATTTTCAATTTCTCTAGCCCTAGCAAGTTCTTCATCAAGAAAATTACTAAGTGGCATAGTAGTATCAGGCATAGAGGTAGTTTCATCATAAGTATCATGCATAGCAGAAGTGGCATCATCAATAACATGAAACATATCAGAACGAATAGCAGAAGCAGATGTAGGTGTCGCAAACTTACTCATAACAGAAGGTGAATCAAGTGCAGAGCTAGATGTCAGTTCCTTACCTCCCCTTGTAGTTGAGCGATAGATCTTGGTTTTTGGATCTCTCAAGTTCTTCATAATGATTAGCCGATATATATCCCAAGTGACTCAAAGAATAGAGCTATGCTCCCCGGCAATGGAGCCATAAAATAGTCTTGATAACCCACAAGTATAGGGGATCACAACAGTTTTCGAGGGTAGAGTATTCAACCCAAATTTATTGATTCGACACAAGGGGAGCGAAAGAATACTCTCAAGTATTAGCAGCTGAGATGTCAATTCAACCACACCTGGAAACTTAATATATGCAGCATAGTATTTAGTAGCAAAGTAATATGATAGTAGTGATAACGGTAACAAAAGGTAATAGTATTAAAAGCAGTGTTTTTGGTATTTTGTAGTGATGATAGCAATAGCAACGGAAAAGTAAATAAGGGAAGAACAATATATGGAAAGCTCGTAGGCAATGGATCGGTGATAGAGAATTATGCCGGATGCGGTTCATCATGTAACAGTCATAACCTAGGGTGACACAGAACTAGCTCCAGTTTGTTGATGTAATGTAGGCATGTATTCTGAATATAGTCATACATGCTTATGGAAAAGAACTTGCATGACATCTTTTGTCCTACCCTCCCGTGGTAGTGGGGTCCTTACGGAAACTAAGGGATATTAAGGCCTCCTTTTAATAGAGAACCGAAACAAAGCATTAACACATAGTGAATACATGAACTCCTCAAACTACGGTCATCACCGGTAAGTATCCCGATTATTTTCACTTTGGGGTTAATGGATCATAACACATAATAGGTGACTATATACTTGCAAGATAGGATCAAGAACTCTCATATATTGATGAAAACATAATAGGTTCAGATCTGAAATCATGGCACTCGGGCCCTAGTGACAAGCATTAAGCATAGCAAAGTCATAGCAACATCAATCTTAGAACATAGTGGACACTAGGGATCAAACCCTAACAAAACTAGCTCAATTACATGATAGATCCCATCCAACCCATCACCGTCCAGCAAGCCTACATTGGAATTACTCACGCACAACGGTGAGCATCATGAAATTGGTGATGGAGGATGGTTGTTGATGACGATGGCGACGGATTCCCCTCTCCGGAGCCCCGGACGGGCTCCAGATCAGCACCCCGATAGGTTTTAGGGCTTGGAGGCGGCTCCATATCGTAAAACGTGATGATTTCTTCTCTCCGATTTTTTCTCCCCAAAACTCGATATATGGAGGTGGAGTTGGCGTCGGAGAGGCAACAGGCGGCCCACGAGGTAGGGGGCACGCCCTAGGGGGGCAGGCGCGCCTCCCACCCTCGTGGAGAGACGATGGGCCCCCTGGCCTTCATCTTTGGTAGGTATTTTTCTTATTTTCTGAAAAGTGGCTCCGTGAAGTTTCAGGTCATTCTGAGAACGTTTGCCCCTGCACATAAATAACACCATGGTAATTCTGTTGAAAATAGCGTCAGTCCGGGTTAGTTCCATTCAAAACATGCAAGTTAGAGTCCAAAACAAGGGAAAAGTGTTTGGAAAAGTAGATACGTTGGAGACGTATCATCGTCTTTGACAAGGACGAAATGGTTCACCATTTGTTTGTCGCATGCCTGTTTGCTATGCTGCTATGGCATATGATTCATGTGGCCTTTGAGCTAGCCCACCTACTAGTATATCAAATATGTTTGGCGAATAGTTGGGTTTAAGACTAAAACTAAGGCATGGATCATTGTTGGGATTTTTTCCATTTGCTCTAGGCAATATGCGATTGCTGGAATGATTGTATCTTTAACAGAGCAGAGGTCTACAATTTTTTGTACAATATCTTCTGAGCTACATGATGGATCCGTACATGGTCCTCTCTACACCTTGTGGAAGTGTGGGAACTTATGGTATCTGGGTGCAACCAATGAAAGATGGTACCATGAGATACATACAATTGGTTTGGATGACGGTTCAATAATAGGCTATGTGTGTAGCATATATTTCTATTTTTGCGGGTTATGGCCTGCTTATTTGTCCTTTTTTACTTCAGTACTGGAGTTTTATAATAACACATTAATAAATATATGGTTGTGTGCATCATAAAGATGTAGAGACTGGGGTTTATTTTAGTTTTGTAGAAAAAAGGTCTCGAGAGTCACTTCAAGTATCTTTAAGATGCGAAAAATTATGTGGACCTGCATAATAACTAAGCGATATCAAAGAAGTGGTCATCCTCGTGTCCTCGACCCATATGGCTACAATAGAACAAAATAACCTATACAAGTCATTATACTCTATTGGAGCTATAATAACTCATATGCATTTATTTTGTGAAGCATTGTTCGTCGGCTCGCAACCAAACAATGTTATAAAAGACGGCTTGGCACAAGCATGAGGGATGCTGGTGTGAGGAAGGGAATGAAGGAAGAGATAGAAAAGTTTGTCGCCATGTTTTGAACATTGATTTGGACGGGAACCAACACTGTTCAAGTGTTAAGCTTGAGAGGCGTCGAGAACTCAAATATCACATACCACTTTCTCTCAAGATGTACTATTAATTTGTTACTGGTGCAAGGCCGTACTCTTAAGCTATCACCTTTAGGCATAAGATGGAAAAGGACACATACCCAAAGCTGGTTTTGAGTGATTCCAAGAAGCACATGGGGCTCGTGCTTTGTTTTCATAAAAGTGAGATCCTTCTTTTGTTAGGGGGCGATATATGACTATGTAGACATGCACATACAATTTTACGGGTGTGGTATCGGACAAATACCCCATGTGTTACCTAGCTATTATGACACTACCATAGGCTTCGAAATGCCAATTGTAAAAGGGTGGAAAAACGACCGGAAAGAGTACCATGCATGCACCGGAAGGAAAGCAGTTGTCCGCTAGCGTTTCTCTACTCTCATAAAAAACGAGTTAGTGATGATGGTGTGCCTGCCATCCTTCAATATAGACCATCCGATCTATATCTGACGGATAGAAAGCAAACTATGGCAATTTTGCAAAAAGATACCCGCACCCCTCTCCACATTTACAGATAAGGCATTCCCTTGTTCATCTTTGTCTCCCACAAGATAAACAACTCGTATAAATGCATCTTGATGTTCCATGCAACGCATGGGCCTCTTGCTAGTAGTTTATAATAATTAAGCTAGTGCTTACTATAGTATGATACAATACAATACATATTGTAGTTCTGTGAAATCGTTTCTAGAAAAGATGGGACCCTTGCGACGAGCGGGGCATCACAGCCGTGTGGCATCGTGACCTTGGTGGAGGTAAAGGCCATGGGAAGCAAATTTGTAGTAGATGTTAACTCGAAAGTTGCCCTTAATCTACTTGGTATATCTACACAAAGAACTTCTACTATAATGCCAAATTTGTTTCTTTATTATACAATCTTGACAAGAGTACAATGGACCCACTATCAATGACAAACACCAGCTATCCATGGCGATTTGTTCTTGTAGCGAAATAATGTGCAAGGAACAACATGACAACAATGTTGCAATCCTATTGTGCTACCCCACAGAGATTATTAACTTCATCTTATTCACAACAATTACTATTGACTTGTATTAGTTGCCATTTTCTTGAACCAACAGTTCATCAACCATAGTGGATGCAGGAATTCTCAAACAAGAACCAAGCCCCCCCCCCCAACCCCACAATCGGAAGTCCACCAGTTGGTTACATTTGTGTTGGGAATCACATCAAGATTTTTTTTCAGAAATGCAAATTGATTTTTCAAAAAGTAAATATACACAAAATTGCATGAGAACTTTTAAGAGAAGGGAAGTGATCTACCACGTGATCTCTACCCATATGTCCACACCAAAACAAGAGAATCAAGAGCCATTATTTTACATCTGATCTACAACATTCATCTGCATTTATTTTGGGAACTTAGCGCCGAAAAGGCTATAAAAGGCAACTTAGCGCCGAAAATGAGGAACCTAAATTTGAGATATGAAGCAGAGAAGCAAGAGAAAGGGAAATTCATTGTAATGTTCCAAACATTGATTATGATATATAGAACCCAAAAGGCTTTCCGAATCATGGTTTGAGAGGTACCAGGAACATAGTAAACACATTCTGGCTTCATTAGGAATGCACTACTAGTATTTTAGTAGTGCAATGATGCAGTCTTAGGCTATCGTCTTTATGCATGACCTGAAAGATGGCTCCAAAATGTTTTGAATGCCATGAAGCAACTCGTGATGCCAAAGATTGATCCTAGGAACCTTTTTCATACACCCGGGGCCGGGTCAAGTAACCCGCCGGAGGCAAATCGGATCACGACACCCGGGGCACCGGTTCAGCCGCGCGCCATGGAACCACCTCGTGTACATACCGCTCCACCTCATTATGTGCCAACACCACCGGGTCACTTCTCCAATCCTTTTGAAAACCTCATTGCTGCGTCGACTCGTTTGGCGACTCTCCCGATGGAAGGCGACTCTCCGGCGGCGATCGAGACGCGAAGGGTGAGAGAACTTCTTGAAACAGCTCTGGCGCGGCAGGACGCATACTCTTACTGTCGGGACAGAATCCATTCAAACCCTCGCCCGAGCCGGAGCCCAAGCTGCAGTAGGCATATGGACTCAGCTGATATGTGAAGCAATGCTCAACGCCGCAACTGGCCGCACAGGCATGAGCCGGTACAGGCTGGAGCCCTTAACTTAGCGGATCAGGAGAGGATCCGACAAGAGGCTGAGCGAGCGGTTCAACTGGCAGCGGAGCAGGCGGCTCATCAGACTTTTCCGGCTTATCCAGCAACCTCGGTTGAGGCAGGAGTGGCCACGAGAACCGGAGGTGTCCCTTGCCTGGTGCCGACCACACGTAATGAGCGTTTGCCAAAGGATTTCAAGGGGCCTCGTAAGGTGCCTAATTACACGGCCGACTTGTAGCCTGGGACCTGGATTGAGAGTTATGAGATGGCAATGGAGCTGTTGGAAGTCAGCGACGCAGCAATGGCTAAGTATTTCACTATGATGTTGGATGGAACGGCTCGCACTTGGCTAAAAGGATTGCCCCCCAATTCCATCGGCTCATGGGCAGAGTTGAAAGCCCGGTTCATTCAGAACTTCAAGGACACATGCAAACAACCTATGTCAATCGTGGACCTGACTAATTGTAAACAAGAGGAAGGTGATTCCACAACCCATTGGGTGCGCCGGATCAAAGAGATAATTTATTCATCTGATAAGATGGATGCCGGCTCGACAGTCCTAATATTGGAGAAAAATTGCCGTTTTCAACCTCTGAAACAGAAGCTGGGGCAGCTTAAACGTGACTGGAATGACATGGGCCAGTTGATGGAGGCTCTCGTCAAGTATGCTGATTCTGATAGTACCAAGGACCCTGTGTCTGATGAAGAAAAGCAACGGCAAGGGTCACCAACATAACCCGGCGAGTCAAGGAGGTAATAAACGTAAGGCTGGCGAATTTGTGGCTAACACCAATGCGCAGGGCAACAATCAACGGCGCAAGGGTAGGCAACCCCCTCGGTCGGGTGGGTCAGGTCCCTTAGTGACCTTGAGCTAAAAGGGATCAGAAAATACAATTGCAAGCATGTGAACATGGCAAAAACATAAATAGATCTCAGATTTGGAGAAAAACTGGAGCATGCAAATCAGTTAACGAGTAGGCATGTTTACGAGCTCGATGCACTCACTACAGAGCATGGCATGACAAACTAAGCATACACCCATCAAGAATACATGGCATAGAAGCTAGACATGGAAAGAACAACAACATAGCATGCACGGATCAATAGCAACATCCTCGGCAAAATCGCTAACAAGTCAACAATCTGCCAGGATTCACGATATAGCAAAAGTAGAGCTCGATTGACTTACGCTCGGGTGCTCCATAAATGCAAACAAAGACATGGATGGATAGAGCACCACAAAGTTAACAAATCATCCTTACTGATTATCCTCAAAAGAGGCACGGATCACTAGGAAACAACATGAACATATGGCATAACGATAAAATCAGGACAAGGACTTAGAGAAATTCTAAGCCCCTGAAATCAGCATTACCGAATATGCTACTTTGCAAGCTTGTGATAGTCACCACACATATCATGAAAATACATGGTAAACACCTCTGTAAATATGGCATGGCATATAACAAAACTCATGTAGAGATCAGGAGCATATCATGCACACATTGTTTTCGTCGGATGGGGTTGACTGATAAGAGTCTTAAGCAATCCAACACTGTTTTTCACGGTGTGGTACCTGGCAAGTCGGCATACCCAGTTGGTAAGATTGAACTGGAAGTAGCCTTTGGGGATAAATATGATTCCAGAGCGGAGAAATTAACCTTTGAGGTGGTTAAGATCAAAAGCCCATATCATGCTCTGTTTGGACGGCCGGCTTACGCCAAGTTCATGGCTCGGCCATGTTATGTGTATTTGTGGCTCAAAATGCCGGGTTATAAGGGCACCATTACAGTACATGGAAGCCGGAAAATAGCCCTGGAGTGTGAAGAAGGAGATGCTGCATATGTTGAGTCGATTTGTGCAACAGAAGAGTTAAAGTTTTATAAAGATAATGTTGACCTGGCAGACATGACGTCTTTAAAGAAGCCAACAACGGAGCATGAACCAGTGTTGAAGTTCAAGTCAGTTGATGACACCAAGATGGTTGATTTTGTGCCCGGCGACTCATCCAAGCAGTTCATCATCAGTGCAAACTTGGATCCAAAATAGGAAATTGTGCTCACCGAGTTCATCCATGAGAACTGGGACATCTTTGCATGGAAACCTTCTAACATGTCGGGTGTCCCGAGAGAACTCGCTGAGCACACACTCAATATTGATCCAAAGTTTAAGACAGTCAGACAGTTTCTCCGACGGTTCAACGAGGAACGGCGCAAGGCCATTGGAGAAGAGGTGGCCCGGCTCTTGGCGGCCGGGTTCATTGTGGAAGTCTTTCACCCAGAGTGGTTGGCCAACCCGGTGCTTGTACTCAAAAAGAACGGCACCTAGCGTATGTGTGTGGATTACACCGATTTAAACAAAGCTTGTCCAGCTGACCCTTTTGCTCTCACCCGTATTGATCAGATCATTGATGCTACAGCGGGTTGCGCGCGTTTGAGTTTTCTGGATGCTTATTCAGGTTATCATTAGATCAAGATGGCAGTCAAGGACCAGGAGAAGACAACTTTCATCACTCCGATTGGAGCCTTCTTCTATGTGTCTATGCCCTTCGGGCTCAAGAGTGCCCAGGCAACTTATCAACGGTGTATGCAGAATTGCCTTCACAATCAGATTGGGCGTAATGTTCATGCCTATGTGGATGATATAGTGGTAAAGTCCAAGAAAGAGGAAACCTTGGTCACAGATCTGAAAGAGACCTTTGATAACCTCCGGGTCTACAAAATGATGCTTAACCCGGCCAAGTGCATTTTTGGAGTTCCAGCTAGCAAGCTCTTGGGTTTTTTGTGTCCAACCAAGGTATTGAAACTAACCCGGAGAAAATTAAGGCAATCACATCCCTGGACAAACCAACATGCATCAATGATGTTCAATGCCTGGCGGGTCGTGTTGGTGCTTTGAGCCGGTTCATAAGCCGGTTAGGGGAGAAGGCGATGCCTTTGTATCAAATGATGAAGAAAACGGATGATTTCGTTTGGAGCGATGATGCGAACTCTGCTTTTGAGGATCTGAAGAAATAGCTTGCTGAGCCGCCGGTCCTTGCTGCTCCAGTTGAGAAAGAGCCGCTATTGTTATACATAGCCGCCAACTCACGAGCTGTTAGTGTGGCAATTGTGGTGGAGCGCAAGGAGGTTGGCAAGGAACATCCGATTCAACGGCCAGTTTACTACGTCAGTGAGGTGTTGATTAAATCTAAACAAAGATATCCACATTGGCAGAAGCTCGTGTATGGGGTGTTCATGGCAAGCCGGAAGCTCAAACATTACTTTCAGGGTCACGCAATCACCGTGGTTAGCTCTGATCCTTTGGGAGACATCATTCAAAATAGAGAAGCCACTGGACGAGTCGCCAAGTGGGCCATTGACTTGGGTCTCATGGGTTGAAGTATGTACCACGCACTGCGATCAAATCTCAAGCGCTGGTTGACTGTATTAATGACTGGACTGAGATGCAAATGCCAGAGGAGAAACCAGACAACACATATTAGAAGATTCACTTTGATGGGTCTAGACAGTTGGAGGGCTCGGGGGCTGGAGTTGTGTTAACTTCCACGCGAGGTGACAAATTTTGTTATGTGTTGCGACCGATGTTTTCTTGTACTAACAACGCAGCAGAATATGAAGCCTTGCTCCATGGTCTTCAAATGGCTAAAGAGATGAGCTTGAGCCGGGTCCGGTGTCTTGGCGATTCAGATTTGGTGTGTCACACCCTAGCTAGTTCAAGCATTAGAATGTGCATCATGCTTAAATTCCTCTTAAATTTGAATTGGGGAAGGCAGAAACCCCCAACACCCCCCGGAAACAACTAGGGTTCACTAAAATTATTTTCAATGAACCTGAAATGCCCTTCTAAAAAGTTCACCCTCTTTGTCTTGGGTTAGAACCTCTGGCAAAATTGGTGCACAATTTTCTAGGTCAACAGAAGGTCATTGAATTAAATCATAAATATTTGAATTTGGGCATTTAAATGCTATAAAATAATTTTATATGCTCAAATAATTCTGGGAATAAATGTTTCCTGTTGGAAATATTCTAAACAGAGCTCACAATTATTTTCAGGATTTTTGGAAACGTTTTAGTATTTTAATTAAAGCCCAATAGTTGCAGTTAAATAGAAAAACAGAAACAAATTAAAAAGAGAGAGAGAGGGAAGCCCACCTGGGCCTTACCTGTGCTGGCCCAGCCCACCTGGCTCGGCCCAGCTGACTGGCCTCGCCAGTCGTCATCCACCTCCCGCCAGAAGGACGCGGAGCGCGTGGCCGGCGCCCGCGGCCACACGCCGGCCACCTCCTGCTTCCGCCGACGCCTGGAGACACCCAGGGATGCCACGCGACCCCCACGTCCCCCTCTCATCCTCCCCCACTCTCCCCCTCGTCTCCCTCACTCTCTCCCACGATGGCCGAGCGCGTCCCTCGCTGCCGTTCGCCGTAGATGCCACCAGAGCCACCCCCTCGCCCCTCCGACTAGCCCAACAGCTCCGCCTCGTCGCCCTGGACCTCTCTGCCGACCCACGCGACTCCAAACGCCGCCGAACACCGTCTTCGCCCTCGTCTTCAACCTCGGGCACCCGAGCCATCTCTGATCGATTCGCCGCCGTCAGGGCCTCCTCGAGCTCCCTGACCCCCTCTCCGACCCCGCTGTGAGCTCCTCTTCCTCTTCCCCTAGCTCCCGTGCTCGTTTGGCCTCTATAGCCGCCTTTACAACCGCACCCGAGAGCTCCCCACCGCCGGCCATGGCGCCGTATTGGCTAGAGCCAAAGTGGCTCAAAGCCAAGCTCGCTGTTGTGCTCAGTGCAGCACCAGGAGCCCGTAGCCACCACCAGCTCTCTCTCCCGTGCACCGTAGCATCGAAACCAACCCCGTCCGAACTCCGGCCGCCGCCACGAGCTCGATTCCGGCGAGCTCGCTCCACCCCAGCTCCTCCCACTTGCCCCACTAGATGCGCACGAGCCCCAGCTACGCGTAGCATGTCTTCACCATCGATTTGGTCACCGGAGGACCAAATCCGAAGCCCTCTGCCGTCTCGGGCCTCACCGACGTCGAGTCGCCGGCGAGTTTGACCCAGTTTGACCCCTGGGTGGGCCCAGGTAGACCCCCCTGAGTCTATGACAGGTGGGGCCGGTCTGCTAACTAATCTAGGATTAGTTTTAACTAATTTTATTTAAATCAGTCACTGACATGTGGGCCCAGGCCCCACTGACAGCTAATTAGTGTTAATCTAATCCTGTTATTTAACTAAGAGACTGACAGAAGGGACCCACCAGTCAGGTTTGACCTAGGCTGGCGCCTTTGACCTGCTGAGGTCAGCATGACGCAATGCTGACGCAGTAATGCATTTTCTGGATTTATTTTTATTCAGGAAATTCCAGAAAATTTTAAAACTTCTAAAAATCATAGAAATTCAACCAAACTCCAAATGAAATAATTTATATATGAAAAATTATCAGAAAAATTCAATCTATCCATCTGTAATGGTTTCATTCATGAGAAAACAAGTTTACCTTGCTGTATAGGCAGAATAAGGTAATGCACTAATAAGGCCATGTTTAATGAGCTAATCTTTGAATCTTTGATTCAAATGAGTTCATTCCTTTATGTTTTAGCTTGCATTAGGACAAGACACATTCATATTGCCATGTCATAGCATGCATCATATTGTTGCATATCGTCATGTGTTGATTGTGTTCCGATGTGTTCTTCGTGGTAGGTTCTGCCTCCGAGGATATTCACGAGTATCCAACTGAAGGGCAGTATCCCACTACCACTCCATCAGGCAAGCAACCCATTGATCATTCCGATACAAACCCATGTTCTCGCTTCTGCTCTTGTTTACTGCATTAAGATAACGCATTTCAAACTACTGTGTGCTACGGTAGTTGAACCCTTATCCTCTGCATGACCTATCATTGCCACAGTAACTAGATGAAACCCACTAGCATGTGTAGGAGTTGATTGAGCCATGTTTTGTGATTCCTACCTTGCTATGCCTGCTATGCTTAGAGTTGTGTCAGGTCTGGTTCATCTGGGTGATGAGCTAGAATGAAATGATTATGTCGGTAATGTAAGGGATGTGTGGAACATGATTTGGTAAAGGTATCGATGAGAGGCCATGTAGGAGTACATGGTGGGTTGTTTCATTGAGGTCGTCCCTAAGAACTGAGATCTGTATGTGTGATTTTAAGATTCAGCTACTACCATGCATTGGGATCCTTAATTGACCCTCTTGGCTTCTTAATCACCCTAGTACTCTGTCCAGGAGTTGCAAATAGTTTCTGGTGTTTGTAGGTTATGTGTTGGCGGCCGTGCGTAGCGCTGACCCTAGGGGTGGGCTATGTTGCGGTAGATACACCGTGGAACGGTGTACCGAGTCACCCGTTTGGTGTCTCGGGAACCCTGTTCACGTCGTTCGGGGCCGTATGTGGAAACCTCGGCCGGACTCCCTGCGGATGGAACCTGGATAGGCGATAAACCTGGACTAGAGACTTAAGTGTTTAGGTAGGCCGTGGCCAGCACCCTCACTGGGCTTCCGCTTGAAGGTTACCGAGTACATGTCGTGTAAATGGCGGTAAGTGGTGAAAGCGTGTATGAAGAAGTACACCCCTGGAGGGTATAAAACTATTCGAATAGCCGCGTCCGCGGTAAAGGACTACTTGGTTGCCTATACAGTTCATAGACAAGTTAATGGATACTACTAAAAGACTCAAGATAAGTGTGAGTACCGAGGATGGCCCTCTCGTAGGATGACGAGGGAGGATCCCCGGTGGAGTATTGTGTTGGTGAGTAGTGGACTTGTGTGCGAAAACTATTTTACTAGAGAAGTTTCGTAGGATAGCTTAGCCAAGAGTCAAAGTTGGCTTGCTGCAATAGCCCCACCACCTTCTTGAGAATGAGCATGTATAGTAGGTTCTGATGTAAGACTTCCTGAGTACCTTATACTCATGTTTGCTTATTTATTGTTTTCAGACGACAACACTGCCCCCTCCGATGGGTTTTATGTAGACCTTGATGTCGATGAGTGACTAGCCACCCAGGTGGTGATCCTGGCCATGGAGGGGCCTATGTAGATAGACAGGCTTCGAGAAGACTTCTTTCTTTCTAGTGTCTGTACTCAAACCGGTTGCTTCCGCATGTGCTTGTATGATTGTATGACTTGAGTGTCGGGTCATGTGACCCCCTATCTGTATGAACATGTTATGTATGGCTCTCTGGAGCCTTTAAATAAAGTACTTGAGTTGTAGAGTTTTGTTGTGATGCCATGTTGTATGTACTCATATCGGGCATATTGTGTGTATGATTGAAATGCTTGGTATGAGTGGGATCCGACAATCTAGTTGTTTATCCTTGGCAGCCTTTCTTATGGGGAAATGTAGTCTAGTGTTCCTAGAGCCATAGTAGTCCGCTACAGCCCGGTTCACCGGAGTCCTGCTAGCCCAGCACTACTGCTCAGGACACTTGACTGGCCGGCATGTGATTCATTTCGTTCCTATGTCTGTCCCTTCGGGGAAAAGTCACGCGGTGACTTCCGGAGTCCTGACTAGCCTGCTATAGCCCGGGTTCCCCGGAATCCTGTTAGCCCAGTGCTACAGCCCGGAATCACTCGCTGATGACCGACATGCTCGATGTGATTCATGTATGCCTGTCTCCATAGGTCTGTGCCGCTTTGGGTTCACGACTAGCCATGTCGGCCCGGGTTCTCTGTCATATGGATGCTAGCGACACTATCATATACGTGAGCCAAAAGGCGCAAACGGTCCCGGGCCATGGTAAGGCGACACTCGTGGGATACCGTGCGTGAGGCCGCAAAGTGATATGAGGTGTTACCAGCTAGATCAATGTGGCTTGGAATTGGGGTCCTGACATGGTGGCCCAACATATATCAGGCAAGTGGGATTCTAAGGACCCTCTTATGGCGGCTTATCGCCGTGAAGTTGATGCTGTTGCAGGACATTTTAAGGGTTATCAGGTGGAACACATTGACTGTAGGAAGAATGAAGCAGCGGATGCTTTAAGCCGGTTGGGATCTCAGCGTAAGCCGGTTCCACCTAACACCTTTTTGGATGTTTTGCATAACCCGTCTGTCAAGTTACCTACAGAAGAAGATCTAGCCGTTACTGACCCGGAGGCACAGTTGGTGGCGGCTCTTTGCGTCATCCCAGATTGGACAGCGCTGTTCTTGGCTTACATGACCCGGGGCGAGTTGCCAGCGGATGAGACCCTGGCCCGACAGATAACCCGGCGATCTAAGTCAATGAAGATTTCACACGGAGAATTATACCATCGCAGCGTCTCTGGAGCGTTTCAGCGGTGTGTTTCTCCTGAAGAAGGCCAAGAAATACTTCGTGAGATCCATGAAGGCGATTGTGGTCATCACACCGGGTCAAAATCCCTTGTGGCCAAGGCTTTTCGTCATGGTTTTTACTGGTTAACGACTCATGCCGATGCAGAAGATCTAGTCAGTAGGTGTGATGGATGTCAACAATTCGCATGGCGAGCACATGTGTCGGCTCAAGAGTTACGGATGATTCCAATCACCTGGCCGTTTGCAGTCTGGGGGCTTGACACGGTTGGACCTTTTAAAAGGTCTAAGGATAAAAAGACACATCTTTTAGTGGCAGTTGACAAATTCACAAAGTGGGTTGAGGGAGAGCCAGTGAGTAAGTGTGATGCGGCCACGGCGGTTCAGTTCATGAAAAAGGTGATTTTTCGTTTTGGTTTTCCACACAGGATTATCACTGACAATGGCACTAACCTATCCCAAGGGGCTATGGAGGAGTTTTGTCAATGTGAGCATATCCGGCTTGATGTTTCTTATGTAGCTCATCCTCAATCCAATGGTCAAGATGAGAGAGAAAATCAGGAAATCCGAAAAGGTCTCAAGCCCCGGCTTATGGTTCCCTTGCAGCGAATGCTGGGTTTTTGGGTAGAGGAGTTATCCTCGGTGTTGTGGAGTATCAACACCACTCCTAACAGGTCTACAGGTTATACACCTTTCTTCATGGTTTATGGAGCGGAAGCGGTGTTGCCTAGTGACATCCGTCATGACTCGCCCCATGTGGCGGCTTATGTTGAGGCAAATAACGATCAAGCCACACAGGATGCACTTGACTTGTTGGATGAGGAAAGAGACTTAGCAGCAAGTAGATCAGCAATTTATCAACAGGACCTACGCCGTTATCACAGCCGCCGGGTTAAGTACAGGACTTTTCAAGAAGGTTACCTGGTGCTCCGGCTCATCCAGGATCTGTCAGATGCACACAAGCAATCCCCTCCTTGGGAAGGACCCTTTGTGGTTAGCAAGAACTTAAACAACGGGTCATATTACCTCATTGACATTCGAGAGCACAAAGACTCACGTAAGTCGTAGGAGGAGACCTGCCGGCCGTGGAACATTTCTCAACTTCGGCCATACTACACCTGAGCCACCGGCTCTCATCATGTACATACTTTGATGTTGTATATACTATGATAAGTAATAAAGCAGGACCTCGGTCTTTTTCCTTTTCAAAGATTACATATCTTTACTATCTTTTATTTAATATGACTATTAAGGAGCTAATCATATCTGAATCAAGTCTAACCTTTTTGGTCCGGCTTATGATCGTATTCGAATCTAGCTGTAAACTATCATGGTCACTTGGGGGCTTCCTGTTCAAACATAGGTCGTATTCGAACCAAAGAGAACATAGCTGTCGTAACCCTCTTGATCGGCTCAAAAGCCAAACTCACTAGGGGGCTTCTTGATCGTATTCGAATCATAGCTTAACCCCTTTTGGGTCCAACTTGGATCGTATTCGAATCAGGGTCGTTAAAAACCTCTCGAGGTCATTTGGGGGCTTCCTGTTCAAACATAGGTCGTATTCGAACCAAAGAGAACATAGCTGTCAGTACCCTCTTGATCGGCGCAACGCCAAAGCCACTGGGGGCTATATGGTCGTATTCGAATCTTAGCTTAACCCCTTTGGTCCGGTTTACTGATCGTATTCGAATCAGAGACCCCCAGCCTTTAACTCCAAGGTTAATTTATATTGGTTACCATTTGTTATTTGTTTTATTTGTCTTATTGGTCTTTTATTATCTCAACGTTAAACAAGTCAGCACGGTCTTTTCGCCGGCTTGACTATTTGACAATAAGCCGCCAAGGCATTCAGAAGCATTGACTTCTCAAAAAAGGACTGGATCGTCAGCCTCATCACCCGGGTCATATAAACCGGTGGTCCAGAGGTCAAAGATACATGTATGACTGTTGTTTATGAACAATTTCTTTGTGTTACTCCAAGGTTATTTCAAACCTGTTTTGTTTTTATGTCTAGTTCTGTTTATCTACTATGATAAAACTTTTGGTCATGAACCAGGTTTTTTCTGACCCGTTCGGTGTTAAACCTCCAAGCAAGTATTTCCTTTTGTTACAGGAACAGAGCGGAAATATTACAAAGATAACCATGACTATGATGCATATATTGAAATAAGGAAGCAAAGTGTCACGCATGGCGTTTTATGCACGATGGCATAGGCAAAATATGCAGTGTTTCAAAGCTAATTCTATTACAAGGCTTCTTAAAGCCCATAAAGATGGTTCTCACTCTTCCCTCACCGGTTCACCTCCTTCTATCAATTGAAAGCTGGGATTGGACCAATCAAAGCCGTTCACAGCAACAAACTCTGATTCATTGTCAATCAATCCAGCCGGATCAACCTCTGGAGCGAACGTGTGTTGACGAACTAGCGGGATCAGGTCTGTCAGTTTGTAGGAAGGAGTCGCCATCTTGTTATTTTCCAAATCAAAACCCGGCTGGTATTTGTCAATATTAGTTTCATCTCTGTGGATGGTAGCTTGAAGTTGAACTCCCCGTACGCAAGTCATGAAGTCATTTTGCTCAAAGAGAGACCCGTCTTCCTTTACAGTCGGGTATCCCCTAGCTACATCCACTGGGTCTAGGTCTGGCACCCAAGCCTTGGAACGGCTCAGAGAAGTCAAAGCTCCGGCTCTAGCACATGATCGTTTGACCTCTTGGAACCTGGCGGGTAAGATTGACAACTTCTTCAAGATGTCACTGAGCCGGTTGGGTCCTTGATTGGCAGGAGAGATAGCGGCAAGTGCATGTTGTGCGCCAATGTACAACTGCTCCACTAAGGTATAGACCGCCTTCAGTTTAGTCACGTTGTCTTGGCTCAGATTCTTGCTTCGCGGGCCTGCACATATTTTGTACACAAAGGGTTAGCTAGCGGTTTATATCCCGGGTCAGCAGAAGGTACAAGAGGTCAGTACAGATGACATACCAAAGATAGCGGACACCATTTGAGACACCCGTCTCTTTAAGCCAGTCAGCTCCGTAGTAACCTCCTCAAGATCTGCTTCGGCTTTTTGGGCGCGTTGTGTCAGCAACGTTTTCTCTTCGGCCCAGGTTTTCTTCTTGGCAGTCAAGTTGTTTCTCAATTTTTCTGTCTCAGTAAGAGTTAATTGAAGCTTAGCGTCAGCAGCCTTGATTTCTGCCTCCTGGTCCTCCAGCCGGGTCTTGGCGTCAGTTAATTGTGAAACCAATTCAGACAGGGCGTTCTACAAAGCATGCGCAAGTATGTCAAGGTTTAAATCAAAGTTCAAGAGTCAAGATTCAAGTCTCAAGTGCTTTGCACTGCAAAACCACTTGACACTTGGGGGCTAATGTAGGCCAAAACAATTTCTTATGACTCTAATACATTTCAAGTCCCAAGTACCTCACAAAGTAAGAGCACTTGGCACTTGGGGGCTAATGCATAATATTTAGAAAGTCTCTCAAGGTTAAGCCAGATTGCAATGTTTGTTGAGTTCGCTACAAGACAGTTATGAAATTAAAAGTACCAGTTCATTTATGATCAAGTGAACCGGCCCTTGGGGACTACAGGTGAAGTTTGTTCTATTTTCTTGGACTTCAGGAAAATCTAAAGGTAAAGCTTTTAGCCTATATCATAAGTCTACAGATCATTCAAGTTTTATCATTATCTATAGACTTGGGGACTGGCAGAATATAAGTAAGCTGGAAAAACATACCTCATACTTCAGCTGCAACTGCTTAACCATTTCAATTTCCGACTCACTGCTGGAGTGCACGTGGCTGAGATAGCCGGACAATATGTCATTGGCGTTCAGATGGCTGTAATGAGAAATATCAAAACGCACTTTCTATCTCTCCAGTGCCTCTTGTTTAGCAGTATGACGGGCCAACACGATGGGATTCCTCGGCTCAACAAAGCGGCTTCCAGTGATCAGAACATCCTGGACAGATGATGATGGCGGGTTGGCCGAGCTGGATGGTCCGGTAGCAGAAGGGTTAACTATGGTCTCGTCAGCTGACGACTCAGGAGGATCTGATTGAGTATTGGTCGGTTCTTCTGGTGCTTCAGTATGAGGGGGAGAAGATGGCATGGCCGGTTCAGATGCAAGGATTGACGGGTCTTCCACCGGCCTAGTCCCCTTGGCCTTCTTGGACTTGGCTTGGCCACTAAGAAAGATGTTATGGAAAAGTTAGTACAAAAAAGCAGTTTGAGAAACACGGAGGAAAGATGATTTCTTCCTTACCTAGGGGCAGTCTTAAAAGCCGGGAATTGAGTTTGAGACGAGTCGCCAGAAGAGCGAGACACCTCCTGCGAAGACAAAAATAAAGTTAGTAATGCAAGGGAGAAGATCCATTAAGGAAGAGTAAAAGATGAAGAAATAAACCTCATTCGGGCATTTTTGAGGAGTTTGTTGAAGAACGGGAGGCGGTTCATCGTCGTTCCGGGCTTGACAGCGGCTCTCATGCTGCTGCTTTTTCAAAAGAAAATGAGGGTCTAGATAAGCCAAAGGGTGTGAAAACCTTACTTTCCGGGTTACGACTCGAAGTTTCTGTCTTGGCAAATGGGCTGAGTCGGAGGAAATAGTTACCTCTTCTTCCACGGCCTGACTGGCCCCTGTGTCGTCCTGGCAATGATCAATATTAATAAGATTATTAAAAAGTTGGCCAAGGGAGTCAAGGGCTACCTCCGACTCAGAAGTATCATCAAGCTTCAACAGATCCTCAGCGGTGCTTTTCTTCTTCTTCTTAGATCTCTGGGTTGTCTTCTTGGCGGTTATGGCGGCGGCTCTAGCTTTCTTGGCGGCTTCGTAGTCGTACTTGGCTTTCCAGAAATCAGATTTAGCCTATAAACAAATAAGCAAGATGAAAGGTCATGCATGTATTTAAAATGATTGAGAAAAATACAAAGAGGAAGAGATCAGAGTTTCTTTACCTCTGGCACCGGGTTAAGCTTGTAGAAGGGGTTTAACCCGACTTTACTGCAGTCTTCATATTTTCCGTTCACCAGAAGGGTTGACATTGAAACAATATCTTCTTCAGTTAATTGAACGAAGCTGTGACGAAGAGAGTCATCTGGGCCTCCACCATATTCGCACATCAACTATGATCGATGACTTAGAAGGATGACCCGCCACGCAACCCAACAACGGGTCAAGTCAACTCCGGTTAAGCCGTTCCCCAATAAAGCGTTAATCCTTTTAATGGATGGTATCAGCTTCTTGCGTTCAGCGGCAGTGAGTTTGTCAGGGAGTGCAAATTTGGAGTCAAGACGCTCTGAGCGATAACCCGACAGTGGATGCTCATTTGCTGGTGAAGAGTCTTGACAATAGAACCAAGTCTGATTCCAGTCCTTGGGATGACTTGGCAAGACTATTAGGGGGAAGACGACGCCTTGTCGACACTGAATTGAGATACCTCCAAGTTCCAGGCTAGGGCCATTGGTGTACTCATTCTGGCGGTTCAGATAAAAATACTCTCTAAAGAGTTCTGCAGTCGGTTCTTCTTGAAGGTACACCTCGCAGAGAACTTGGAAGTTGCAGATATTGGATATGGAATTAGGCCCGAGGTCTTGAGGGTGGAGTTTGAAAAAATGGAGGACATCTCTGAAGAACTTTGATCCGGGTGGGGAAAAGCCACTGTTCATGTGATCAGAAAAGACGATAACTTCACCATCTTTTGGATTGGGCCGTTCCTCCGGGTCAGGCGCACGGTAGGACATAACATTCTTCCCTGGCAAAAAACCTATGGTAAAGAATTCCTTCAGATTGTCCTCAGTGACTGTTGGGGGAACCCAGTTGCAGACAATCGGCGCTTTGGACGGCATGATGTTCAAAAACGAACGGAAAGGAAAGCAACATGCCAGTTCAATTCAATGATATGGTTAAATTAAGTGATAATGGTACAGGGGAGTAATGGCGGCTTAAATAAGGGCTAATGTCATATAAGGAAAAGTAAGCCGGCGCCGCAAGCCGCCATGACTACAAACATTTGAGAAATACCAGCAACATAACTGATTAAGTGTTGAGACAAACAAGTTTCTTAACTTCTGGATATTATTATGGATCAAATGGTTGTTCAAAATGAAAAATTTTCTAGACCTAAAAATATAGCACAGATGAATGCATCAGTCCTAATGCGGCCTTTCCACCAGAAAAAGGGATCTACTAATGTCAAGAGTAGGCATCGAACAGTTACCGCACAAGCATATATCTCTTTTTGGATCAAGAAGAGGTGGCAGTGGAAGAATTGCGAAGAACCGCGAAGAACTATGAAGAACATGCGGAAAACCTAGAAAGCCCTAAATGCAGATCTAAGAGGCAAGAAGGGAAACGCTTACAGCCACAGAGCTTCCACGCAAAGTCGCCGCTTTTTTTTAGACTGATTCCGGTCGATGCAGCGGCCGAGGTTGACAGAGGTGAGAGGCTCTCTGACGGCGACGGAGCTCGAGCAGCAGCGGAGGTCGCGAGAGGAGGAAGACGAAGAAGAGAGGAGAATGAGAAAGACCGGGCGCGTGCCTATTTATAAGGGGATAAGCGAACAGGCGGGCGTGAAAATCGAGGAAGACCCGAATAATGGTTATCCAACTAAACAGACGCCTCGATTCTCGGAAGGCATTAAAGATGATGATCCATTGAGAGATGCCGTCATAAAAGTTTTTCGTGTTTTCAAGAGATGACGTCATGGCGGGTTACAAAAACTTTTGCGAGGATAAGAAGATGGATATTTGTTTAAGTGTTGAAGATTGACAAAGAACAAAGTTCAAAATCAATCTGGGGACTAATGTTGGGGATATAGCTATCAGCTATGACCCGCTCAGGAGGGGCCGGGTCAGCCCCAATGGCGGGTCACAAAGGAAGCCCAATAAACATTCAAGGCCATAGTTTATTAAAGCTTATAGAAGGCCTAAGGCCTAGAGGTGGCTTAAGGCCCAAATATTGTAAACCGCCGTATGTAAGGAAAGACTTGTAAGGAAAGGCATGTAAAAAAAGTCACTGAGCCGGACACGCTGTATGAGCCGGTCGGGACTTTGTAGGCCACCAGGCGTCAACCCGTGTATATAAGGGGACGATCCGGTGGCGACTTAGGGCAAGAAACAAGAGATCGATAACCAAGCCGGCGAACTAGTCTCTTGGTGATTGAAACCCCAGCAATATCAACACAACTAGATGTAGGCTTTTACCTTCATCATAAGGGGCCGAACTAGTATAAAACCTCTAGTGTCCTTTGTCCCGATTAACCCCTTTAATCTTCCTAGTTGCGATGGCCCTATGATTAAGTCCTGTTGCTAGAACATCTGCCGTGACAATTCCACGACATCATTAGTCTGGTATCTTAGAAGACGACCAGGCCCACCACCATGGCTGATTGATCTGGTAGCAGCTGGGCGAGCAAGGTGCAACGTGGTACCTCAAATTAATCACTCCAATCAGTCAATCTGGCAGCTCCACATGGCCGACATGAAGGCTGATGCACGGGTGCACAAATGTAATAGTATCCAATATGTAACCCGCAAAAAAAGGAAAAACATCCCAAATGTAGTGGCATTAGATACTCCATGGTAATAATTCTTGCTTCTCCTGTTTCATTTCTTTCGGACATTTCGTAGCTTATCTAGGCTTCACCCAATGGCGAGAGGCCGGGTTGCGTTGGAATGTTACCATTGGTTGCCTACCACTGAACTGATACGGTAAGGGAGACGTATCAGCTTATGTTTTTTTAGAAGAGGTTGACACGTTCGGCCTCTGCGTCAGTGGGATGCACACATCTGTCTTACGATCAGATTAATCAGCAGAAGCTCTTTGAATCCACGCCGAGATGATCGAGCTATTTAATATACCACGTACTTATCGGGCAACACGGGTACGTATCACGTAGACTATATATGTCCCTGTCACCTACGAACGGATCGCAGCCCCCCAATAATCGAGGCGACACGCCAATCGGCACGTCGAGGTGTCCGAAAGGAACCTCTGCGATCATGTCCATCCCCCACCCCATGGCCATGGTCATCTTGTCATCGTGATTTGAGAGAGGCTCCTGACCCGGCCACGATGAGCTGCCACTACCGACGACGAGGCAAATAATATGCTGCTCCCTGTTCTCGTCCTGTTCTCTGCGTCGGATCATCAGCCGATCCATGTACATCTGCGAAAGAACTGTCAACCCGAGATACTTCGTCTTCTGTCTTTTGATTAGAGGGGAGGCACGTCAGATCAGGCATGTGTTCCATGATGCAACTTGTTGGGCATCGATCGGGTCTCCGCTCTCGCCGACGCTTCCTGTCGTCCAGTAGGCTCCACCCCGGTTGGGTCGCCCGCCATCCAGCTTGGACGTGACCCACTGGCTGTCGACCACTGAACCGAACTGACAGGTTCAGCGGAGAGAGAGCGCCCCGTAGCACACCGTACGTGGCTCATCTTAACCACTAGTACTGCAGATCTTAACCAGTAGTACGTGGCTCATTCTAATCAGTAGCACACCGTACGTGGCTCATCTTAGATTATCTCCAACAGCTGCCCAACGCGGCGCGGGTTAAAAACTACTTTGCCGTGCGCCCATCGTCTGATTTGGCACGGCGGGCAGCCCTGGCTCCAGCAGCCGCGCTAAAATGCAGCGTGCGTGACTCGCCGGCGCGTGCCATATGCTGCATTTTTGTGACACAAAATGGATTTCAAACATTCAAAATGCAATGAACATGGCATAAAATTTCACACAAACAAGTTAGAGAATAAAAGTTCATGTCCACAAGTTCAAATTCGTGCCCACAAGTTCATCCAACCAAGTTCATGACACAAACGAAATACACATAAAGCCTCGTCCTCGTCTTCCTCCGATTCATCGGGTCCAGCTCGTCCTCGTCCTCGTCTTCGTGTTCATCTTCCTCCGATTCATCTGGGGTGCCGGCGTGTGCGTCCATCGGATCCAGCTCGGCGGCGCCGGCGCGCATTGGGCGAAGGTGGCGCGGAGGAGAGAGTGCGACGCCAGCGCTCGAGTGTGCCGCGCGCGAAAGCGGACGCCCTAAATACACAGCGCGTGTTGGCGATTCGGACCGTGCGTTCAACCCTATATGCCGCGCCCGCTGAAGTCACTCTATCGATTGTGTGTGCGCTAAAATGAACAAATTTATAGCGCGGTGCTTGTTTAGCGCGGTTGTTGGAGATGCTCTTAACCAGTAGTACACCGTACGTGGCCCGGTTGGGTCGCCCGCCCGCCATCTAGCTTGGATGTGACCCACTGTATGTCGACCAGTGAACTGAGCTGATAGGTTTGCATGAACAAGGATGTGAATGAACAGTCAAAACGGTTTTGCACCCAAGTCGTTGTAGTATAGTGGTAAGTAGTCCCGCCTGTCACGCGGGTGACCCGGGTTCGATCCCCGGCAACGGCGTTTTTTTCCTTTCCGTTTCACGTAAAAAAGATCCATTCACACGTGACGGAGTACGTGCCTACTGTATCACGGGTAACGCCGGCAGGTGGAGGAGTATCACGTATACATGTCGCCGTCACGTACGTAGCGATCGCCGCCGGCCCCAATAATTCAGGCGACACGCATGTCGGCACGTACGTACTACGCCCATCGGTCATCAAGGTGTCTCAAAGAATAGCGGTGCGATCTTATCGCGTCCTCCCCAAACCCATTGCCCATGGACATTTTGTCGTCGTGACACAAACCAAGGGTGAAGCACGTACTGCTGCTGCTCCTTTGTTCTCGGCCCGTCGACCTGCGAAAGAACAGCCCAACCGAGATGCTACGGCATCAGATATTGTTGGTGCCACTGAGGAGCTGATCATCATAATGTCCTGTAATCAATCAATCATTCCCCTTCCCTTAGTTCACTGAGATGTAAATTGGGCAGGGAGCCAGCGGCATGTTCACTTTCTGCTGACCAGTGGCATGAACATATCCCAACCAAGTGTTTGTTTTAGCATACCAGTTTCTCTTCCGTCACTCTGTACATTTCATTATGCAAGTTATATCTATCAGTAGACCAACACTAGTAGATTCTTAAAAAAGGAAAGTAAATCAACACTAGTACTCCGTCTCCATGCATCATTTTTCTGCTTCCATGAGTAGCTACCCATTCAACCCGTCTCCCAACTCAAGAGCGTGCAACACGCCTGAACTCGTCTTGTGATGCATGTTTCAGAGCTCCCACACTAAATCGACCAATGGTCACACCTGCCCGACCAGCACGCCTTTGCTCTTCAGTGTTGCATCAGATGCTGTCTGTCAGACAGTTCTCAAACTGTTTAGCACTAGCACATTACATGATGATGATTTGTTCAAGTATTTCTGTGCATGTTACTCCCTCTAGTGATCTAAAACGCCACGAGAATCCTTGTCGGTTCGTCCGCCTTCGATACGGTGACACCGTTGGGTTCCACCATTCCTTCCTGGAGGATGTCGATGATAGCCATCCTCCATTTCCCTCAGCGCGCCGGGGGAATCCCTAGGATATGTCCGAGCAGCAACGTCATTGGCGTCGCATCCCTTTTTGGAGGTGCTGCTTGGTACATGACGGATCGGATCGGAGCCTCAGGCTGTGGTGGTTTGTTTCCTGAGAGCGCCGCGGTGACGGGTCATCCGCACTTTGTCGAGCTGCCGTTGTTGGCAATTTTTTTTGGGGTTTGATGTGCTGCTCGCCCAGCAATGCTATGTGTACGGTGTTGGTTGCTTTGAAATACAAAGCAGGAAAAACCCTTTTTCGGTAAAATGTCTTATATTAATTTAGTGAGGTACGTAGTACCGTTTTACCAGCAATTCAGCAAGATCTGGATGAATCGATCACAGATTGCCGTGACGGTCACAAATGCGTTAAGAATGCTAACCGTGATCACCGCGCATGCCGTCGATGGAGTGAATGACCCGTAATCATCGACTAGGTGTCTTGACTAGTTAGCGATAGCGAGGTTGATTGCCTGATTTTGTTCCCTTCATATGTAATCTCGTGTACATTTTGACAGAGCCACTGTCAGTGACCAGGCAAGCTACCTATGGCCAAATATTTTTACATGGATGTCCTAATATTCAACTAGTATTATTTTTGTGTGTGTGAAATATTCAACTAATCTAGTATTAAAGGTACATACAGTGAGTTGGTTGGTTCCAGATGAGATGTTGATTGCGCAATTTATCTAATTTGTTTGTTTTCCTTTTTACACAAATGTACCACGACTTGACATATTTCTGGCACCGAGTCGCATCTTCCTTGTATGCAAGTAGAAAGAACCAACATATAATTAGGAATGTTTTCACAATATTTTGTAATGAAATCTATGGTCTGATTTTGTTTGTCTCAAGTCCAAGCAGCAAATGCGTTTTCGGCCTAGTGTGGAGTACGGGCAGATGTGACTATCGAATAATCTACCATCAAGATGCTGATTGGAACACCACTTCATATCAGGAGTGAAAACTCTTGTCGTGTCCTTTATTGATCAGTGCCTTTTCGGCCTAGCATGGAGTACTGGTAGATGTGACTATCAAATGATCTAGCATCAAGATGCTGACTGGAACACCACTTCATATCAAGAGTGAAAACTCTTGTCATGTCCTTTATTGATCGGGCTCAACAACAACAAACTTGTGCCGTCACTTTGTTGAAGGTGTTGTCTACTTGTTGTTATTCTGGTCTTCATTGACCAGTCTTGGCAACCATGATACAAATCTTGGTCCAGGTCATCTACGATCAGGCGTGATGACTATGGTGCAAGGAGGTTTATCCCTTCTTGAAGGCGTTGCTACCGAACAAGTCGACTTAGTCATAGCTGCAAATTTTGTATCTTGTAATGGTTCGTACATGGTTCATTTGGTAAGTACTCCATGTAATAATTAATAAAAAATGATTGTGTGCATCACAATGATGCAGAAGCCGAGGTGTTTCAACCTCCTTTCCGAAAAAATTATAAGCAACAAGAAATAAATGCACTGTTGAGTTTGGTCTCTCTTAGGCTCTCACATGTTCATGCCCAAACTTGCGACCAGAAGCTAGCCTTGAAGGCCCTCATGTGCCCCAATAAAGCACCGTAGACACTAGAGCCATGCCGCTCTTCTTTTCGACCAAGATCACCATATCCAGGCTGCTTAACATGGCATGATATTCACCCTGCTTGGCTCTCACCACCCAAACTCCACTGATGCTTGAATGTTCACTTTCAAGTGTTGATGAGAATAAAAGTTGCTTTCTTTAATAGGGGTAGCCTTAAAGTTGAAGATGGTCGAACCATGAGAATTGGAGAGGATATCTTAATAGGGATACACCTTTAGCCCTGCAATATCCATGTATGTACAAAATTGTGCAATGTAAGGATGCTTTTGTGAGTATACTATTGGGATGTCTCCTTGAAGTTCATGTGAGCTATGGATCAGGGATAGATGGACTGCTAGGCTATATTTAGTATGCAGGTTGATGAGGTCACTTAATTAATGAGTGACACATGTTTTATTAGACCATGTATATGGATTTAATTAATTCTAGGCTAGTCTTTCGTTCAAAGTGTATCTATTAAACCAAAGTACCACCAAAGGCTAAAATTTGCATGTGTTTAGTCCATAGGGGGTGTTATTCTCACGAAAGATAAGCTGGCAAAGCGCAGGTGACAAGGCAGTAAACAATGTTGTTTGTTTGACCAGGAGGAAACGGTTCACCATTTGTTTATTGCATGGCAGTTTGCTATGCTTCCGTGGTGTATGATTCATGTGGCGTTTAACCTACCCCGCCTACTAGCATCTATAATACCTAAATAATTCATCCCCATTAATATATTTCTCTGGACATGCAGCCTATCCACCTCAGCAATGTGCCATACCATCAATTCTCCACCCACCTCCTGCATGCATTCCACTCATACACGCTCACGTGTGAATCGAGTTTCTCTCTTCCATGTATATGTAGTAGCATTGATCTATGCCATGCATCCACGGTTGGCCGGCCACTAGGCCCACTATCAATGCAATGATTTTAAATGAAAATACGAACCTGTTTAGTGGAGCCTTTTCTTCTTCCATTGCAAGTTCTGATTTTAATGCCGATCACTAGATGTGTTTAGTGGAGTCTTTTCCCCTTCCCTTGCAATCATGTCTTCTCTCCCAATCATCTTCTTGATACTAACAGTGGCTCAACTTGATCGAGCCGAGCGCCCGCTGCAACCATGAGCGTCGAGCAGGGCCGGCCCTGGGGCATGGGCAGAGGGGCGATGGCCCAGGGCCCAGGCCGGAGGGGGGCCCAGGATGTAGTACACATATAGTATAGCCCAGTAAAAAAATAGACACGGGAAAAATTATGAGAGGAAGAAAGCAAGATGAGCTCGCCCCATCGGATCGCCTGGTAATGCGTAGCGAAGCGTCATGCACGCAAGTCACAGCCACTCGGTGCACGTGCACGTGTTAAACAAATCAATCGGAATGTCTGGCTTTCCCTTTCTTCTCGAAAAAAAATCTAACTTTTCCCATTCGTCGCTCGTCGATTCTTCTTCGTCGTCTCATCAGCCCGTCGCCCCGTCGTTCCTCGCTTGGTGCCTCAGCCGCTCGTTGCCGCCGCGGCACGCAGCAATCCGACAACTCGGCCTTCGAGCAATACGGAAATACATATATATGCGAACACAGGTCCGTACCCAATATCCATGTTCGGATGTTCTTAATCCATTCATCCATCTCCAATTTCAATAGTTTCTTTAGTACGTATATTGAACTATTCATCCCATGAAGTATCTATTTTTTGATGTATAATTTTCTGATTCAATCTTTCATAGTATGTATTCAACCATCCTAATTTTTTGTCATTTTGTGTACATGTTTAGGGTTCTGATCATCCGATCTATAAATTTCTAATTCGTTGTCTACTCTTTGCTTCCTAATTTTGGACATTAGCATGCCATGTTGCCTAAGAAGCATTTGTCGGGTGCTGAAAAAAGAAAAGAAAGAAAGAAATACATCTGAAAATTCAACCACTGAAGGGTTCTTTGACAAAGTATTGTACATCTTCAAGTATTGTTGATGTCAGTGAAGAACATAGGCAAGGAACTAATCCCGAGCATGAAAATTCAGATGTTAAGGTCAATGAAGATTGCGAAAGTATACAGAGGAGCAAATAAATTTGTTTCCTATTTGAGGTAATCATGTCACGTTTGTTTTATTTTGCATTGTCCAACAACTATTGTAGTCAAATTTCAAACTAAAGATGTGTGGTTGACAGTTTACTTTTAGTATTATGCAAATGAAGTTATATATATGTATCACGCAAACACACACACAAATATATATATATATATATATATATATGGTCTTAGGACTTAGAGGGCCCATGTCGTCGAGTTCGCCTAGGGCCTCCGAAAACATAGGGCCGGCCCTGGCGTCGAGCGCTTTTCGTCCATCATATCTTTGGGATGGTCTTGGGGACCTTCGCACCTACCTGACTAGGACCGTTTGATCCTATGCAGAGCTCCATTTATTGTCGTCATCCTCGCCGTTGTAGACCGCTGCCAAGTTCGTGGTCGCCTCCGTTCTTCCCAGTTGCAGCCAAGCACCGCACAGTTTATCAGGTGAGCCGCTGTCCCTTGCACACCTTTTTATTTATGTTCCTCCCTGCTGTCCAAATAGTGGAAGAACCAGTAACAAAGGCACATGGACGACGCTCGACACCGGCCGGCCTACCTTCCCCACCGTGGCGCCGCTTCCGGAGGAGAAAGCCGAAGAGGGAGGAGCAGTGGCAGCGCACCGCAAGAGGTCGGCAAAGCCGAGCATGCGCGCCAGGATCTCCAGCCAGACGTCTGTCTTCCGAGTTCCGACACCCTCACCAGCGAGAGCGTTGCGCGTGCGTGCATGTCTCTGCCGTTACGCGTGTGTGTAGGTGGTCGCTGGTACTAGCATGCACACGCATGCATGCAGATACAGGCAAGCATGATTCTTTTTTTTCTCTTTCTAATGGATTTATCTAGCTAAGAGATACATCCATATCATACAAGATTAGCTACAAACCTAATTGATTTAATAATATGTGATTTTTTTTGCTTATACTGAACTTTCTTTCATCCTCGCAAAAATCCTCTTTATTACTATTTCTTTTTGGGCTAATACTACTACTAAATATTTGAATCATATACTAGCAAAAGGGCCCGTGCGTTGCAACGGGAGAAAAATATATCACATGACTCTAGCCCAATAGCCCCATGGCTAAAAGCCCCCACAAGTTTACGTCCTCTATTTCAACACATCACATTACTCATGACAAACAGAAGCAGAACATGACGAATGGGCAACGAACGATGGAAAAGGAGAAAAATATTCTCCAATAAAATTTCACAAATTGTTCCGAGAAAAATGTAAAGCTAGTTTTAATTTTCACGGAAATGCCACTTCTAAAATGCATAAAAAACATAATCCGGCCAATCATTTTATATTGATATGTTCACACACTTAAGTTGTGCTATCATTGCCCGTGTCCTGGCTTCTTGTACTTATTGCACCATTAAAAACATAAAAACAGTAAATAAATTATCGTACCTAGATGCACCATTCTCATTGTTGCCCACAATCATGTTGACAGATTTGGAGTCCTGTCCTGACTTCTTGTACTTGTTTGGGCACTTGTTGGCCCAATGTTCAACCGAACCACAAGTAAAGTAGCCCTCATCCTTCTTGTTCTTTTTGAAGGTCTTCTTACCCTTCTTTTTAAAGTTGGTATTCTGTTGGACACCGTTCTTTCCCTTGGGCTTGTGGGAGTTATGGTTTCTTTGGTTCACCATGTTGGCGACAGAAGTCCCTTCGGGCCCTTTTTCATGCGAGTCTTTTACCCTCGAATTCTGCTCAACACTCAGATGGCCAATGACATCCTTCACAGAGAATTCACACCTCTGATGTTTCAGAGTGGTGGCAAAGTTCCTCCAGGAATTAGGGAGCTTAGCAATTATGCAGCCCGCGACAAACTTGCCCGGTAACTCGCACTTAAGAAGTTCAAGCTCCTTAACAATGCATATTATCTCATGAGCCTGCTCCAATACAGGACGTTTTTCAACCATCTTGTAATCGTGGAACTGCTCTATAATATACATCTCGCTCCCTGCATCGGCGGCCCCGAATTTAGATTCGAGCGCCTCCCACAAGTCCTTGGCGACTTGCATATGTAAATATGCATCGACCAGTTTATCTCCGATCACGCTAAGAACTGCTCCGAGAAACACAACGATAGCCTCCTTGAACGCCTTCTCCTGTTCAGGAGCAATCGTTCCCGTGGAGACACCGGTGACCCAGAACACGTTCATAGCCGTGATTCATAACATGGTCTTAGTCTGCCAACGCTTAAAGTATGTACCAGTAAACTTATCCGGTTTCAGTGCAGCGGCAAAGCCACTTGCCGAAAAATTCCTACACAGAATAGGTTTTTGGATTGTTGAGTAAATAGGCAATTTCTCGATTAAATTAATCCACGAGTAAATCACTAGCATGACATTGACACAAGTAAACACATACTGATATTCAGTCAAGCTAGCACATACTACGCTAATTGCAGAAAGATCTACATATAACGCTAGCATGGCTAAAACAGAAAACAGTAGGAGCGGGATAAACGAGTTATACCCTCCAGCAGGCCATGCAGAGGCCGCGGCTTTGGTGGCGACAGCGGCGTCCTCGGCGGCCTTCTTGTCGGCTTCAGCTTTCTCGGCGGCGGCACGTTCAGCGTCGGTGGACATGGTGATGATGAAGGCGACGCGGATGTAGAGGAAGTAAACGATCGGAAGCGAGCAGTCGCGTAATCGCTGCCCAAAAACCTATTCGCCCCTCACCCCGTACAGGAACCAGAAGGGCGTGGTTTCGAAGACCTGCTCTCCCGTCGACCGTGTACGCGGCGGACGGGATGGAGTCACCGGCGGCAGCAGCAGCAAGGGAACGACGATGGGCGTGCGAGTGGAGCAGATGTGATCTGTTCGTGGAGGCTAGGGCCGCGTGGGAGACGTGGGCTCGACCCACGTCCGAGTCTGTGACAGCCCATAATCCGACGTCTCAGATCGTGGCCCAGCTGTCAGAGAACTCTCCGTTAGTGACTGACAAAAATAAGCGCGTAGGTGTGAGCTCGGCTCAGCTTAATCCCGCAACCTGCGTCGCGTCGCGTCGTGACGAGACGGGCGGCGGAGGAGGAGTGCGCGAGGGCCTCTTCTCTTCTCATGCTCCAATAGCATGTAGAAGAGAAACCCTTATAAACCACTCCAACTTTCCTTCCACTAGCGGGTTGGGACTAAACTTCCCACTACACCTAGTGCCATATAACCCACATGGGCCCTTAGAGATTTTTCAGAAATTGCTATATGGGCTTAGAGCCCATCTCAAATTTCAGCAGTGTACACAGAAATACACATCACATACTCCTGCCATCTCTCGCACACATGATGATCACATACAGACATGCTGTTGCTTCTGATCACAGATAGTCCTCTCCCTCAAACAAATACATCTATACGAATTGGGCTGCATATAATTAGGAGAACGTTATGGACCTCAAGGTGGGTGCAGAAATTTATTAGCTCAATCTACCTCCCATCACTGAAAAGACAGAAGAAAAAATTGCTTAGTTCTGAATTTCATTGAGCATCTAATAAATAATTTAGATAGTGATGACACATTGAGCTGGAATCAGTTGAAACAGAGGTAGTACATCATAGTCAGTTAGGTAGTGCAGTCACTACCCACTAAAAAAAGTAATGACATATCCTACAGGAAAACAACAATCAGAAAATGATTATAAAAAACAAATATGTTCCCCATAGTCCGTTGCCTATCGCTTAGAGCATACACGCACTGTGACATGTCTGATGAACATCACTGGACAGAACCTAAAACTGGAGTAACATGGAGCGACTTCAGAAAATGGAGCTAATGACGATGTATATGCCTACTTTCTGGTTCTAAAATTTCATGGTTCAGTTTACTGTTATTCTGCCCTACTTCAATCAAATAATCATGCAAACAAAGCATCCATATACATGCCAAGAATAATGCTAATTTTGGTGCTAACAGTAGGGGTGCTCAGGTGTATGACGTCAAGGAACACACTAACAGGTTGTTTTTCCTGGAACTTTGTTCCTTCTGTGAAATCTGAATATAAATGCAACTGGAACATAACTATCACTCAAACTTTTGACTATGTGTAGGCCCAAACTTGGTCGGATTAGCATGGTTCAGTTTAGAATAGAGGAACACCACAACAGATGTAAACTCCAAGGTGTAAGTCAATACTGAATCTTCAGATATGTGTCTTGTTCAGACAACAAACAATCCTGAACAAATCTCTAAAAAAAATTCAGAGATGCAAACATGCTAGCCTCAGGTGTAGTAACTTTCATGGGGAGAAATACCTCTGGTCTAGCCGCCTCAGGCGATGGAGGGCTCGACGGGTGTTCTTCTTCCGCCGGCGAACTCGGCATAGTACGGCTGGACGGATGATTTTCCTCCGCCAGCGACATTGGATGTTCCTCTGAAAGTTGCAATGTGATGGGATTTGATGAAGATTCTGGTCGAGGGACGCGGCCTGATGGACGTTCCGGTCGAGGATCCCTCCTTATGACAGCCAAGTCCAATCCGGGTCGGGAACTACATGCTTTTGCCTTGGAGAAGAACAGAGACTCGAACTCAATTACATTTGAAATTGACTTATGTTGGAGAAGGACACGGTCTCCAATTCCATCCAAATCACGACACTGCACTGAAGATTTAGAGAACTGAAGCTGGCCTCGCTGTTGTGTTCGGGCGTCCATCCAAATCACGACACTGCACTGAAAATTCAGATAACTGAAGCTCGCTGTTGTGGACACTGAACCGAAAATTCAGATAACTGAAGCTCGCTGTTGTGTTTGTGTATCTATGTGATGGGGGCGCCGTCAGGCAGGGATGTGTGCGGAGCGCCGGTTGCTGGCCAGGCCAGCGACGTGCTATGTCGTAGCTTCGCCGGTACCAGCGGTAGCGAGTCCATCTTCTCCTCGGCGTGGCGCCTAGCCGCACCAGCTCCACGCCAATCACCTCGGCCGTCCACTCCTCGCGCACCACCGACTGCACCAACCGCGGCAGGTCCAGCGTGCCGCCGTCGCCATCCTGCAGCGACGCGTGCGTCAGGGACTTGCCATTGAGGAGATCCAGCAAGAGCACGCCCAGAGAGTGTCGCCGCGCGTCCACCACCTCCGGGGCGCGGTAGCCGTCAACGCCCGCATCACGTCCTCAAACCACGGCGGCCGCCCCTGCCACTGGAGGCGCGTTCTGCTGCTCTGCTGGAGCAGTGCCCCGAAGAGCGGGACCTTGAGGTCGCCAAGCAGAACGGAGAAGCGCCTGCCGCCTGCCTGGCCTGCCGTCGGGAGGAGGACAACGAGAGGAGCGCCCGTTCGTTCGCCGCTTGGGCCACGGCAGCTCATTCGGCCCAGCCGCCCGCGAAGCCGTCGTCCATCTGGAACCGCATCACCCCGCCTGCCTTGGAGCTCGCCGCCTCCAACCACCTCTCCATCGTCCTTCGCCTCGATCCGTCCGTCCCATCTCCGGATGGCGCGCCGGAGAAGCTGGGCCGTAGATGCCTCATCAGGCTGCTGGCTACCTTCGCTGCCGCGGCGACATCCTCCTCATCCTGATTCTCTCCTTCCTCGTCGGCACGGCCTTGGGGTCTGCGCTGGTGGGTGACAGGTGCGCCTCCGGCTCGTAGTCCCCGTGCGGCGCCAGGATGCGCTGTGCCTCAAGCTCCCCACTCGCCGGGGCCCCTGCTCCGCCACCTCGTCCACCCGTTCGCCGCGACCACCTCCAACTGCCGGTCTGAATACCAAGAAACAGAGGATACGCGGAAGGGATTTTTTTTACCGAATCGTTTTCCCCAGAGCCACTTACGTAGGTAGTGTGGGTTCAATTTCCGAAAAAGAGAAGGGTCTTTCCGTTGCAACGCACGATTAGAAGCTTTATATTATTATTACTAGCACAAATGCCCGTGCATTGCAACGGGAGTGTAGAAAAAAATATAACGGCCCAATATGATTAGTATGAAATGATGGGTGAGAAAAAAAAGATGAAAGACGAAGCTTCGGAGGCTCGCTACTCTAAACTTGTAAGGATGATGCTAACAAAATGATACAATAAAATGACACTAAACTTTTTCTTTGGAATGTTATTCTGATGACCTCACCAGTGATGTCAGAGTTGGCAACATCTGATTCACGTCCACATATGGCATAGATCTTGGTGTATGGCCAACGAAACAATCAGATGAAGGATAATGTCTAGATTGTTGACGGTATCTAGATTAGTATATTGGTGTGAGTTATTAAAAAATTTCTCACCAAGTGCAATATGCATATCAATTCGATGTCAAGAGAAAATGCGTGAAAAGACACTACGCATTAACCTTACACAGGATTGATCGAGAAACAAATTAACCCAGGTTATTCGACTGCTCCAATTTAGGGCCCACAAAGTGGGTAAGGAAAAAGTATCCCCTTTGATCTTGGCCATCACACAACAAACTTATCATTAAACCGCGCCAAAGCAAAGGGGTATTTATAATTTTTATAAAACTAATCTAGTCGAGCTGGACCTAAGGGCCGCCCTACATGAGCTACACTCTGCACCTACTTCATACATCGTTCCTCATAATCCAACTTGCTTTTAATTGTATTTTTTTCTAGAATGCATTAACATTTTCTTTTTAAAACACACGGACACTTTCTTAAATCACATAACCTTTCTAAAACTACAAAACTATTTAACATGCAAACACTTTTAGAATTACATGAACATTTTTAAAAAGGGTGATTTTTTTAAGAAAATGTGAACAATATTTCAATACATAAATTCTTTTTTAAAAACTAATACAAACAATTTAAAACGCAAAGGCACTTTTTGAAAAATCTTGTATTTTTTCAAAAAGCACAAACACATTTTAAATTACAGAACCATTTTTTAAAGTATGCAGACACTTTGTAAAATTATATAAGCAGATTTCACGAAAAAATACGAACCACTAATTCTGTAGGATGCATGTATAGAACTTGAATCCACGTACATATATGGATTCTGTATCCAAGAAATAACCTTTTTAGCACAAAATAAAAAAAAATCTATCTATACCTAATATCTTGTGTGTATCTGCGTATAATGAACTCAGAGGTATTCATCTGTCTGCTCAACATGCGTGCACGCCAGCGCTAACACGTTGGTTGATAGCCAGAAGAAACCAGATGCCTCGCTGGCGCTCCAGCGTTATGGTTCCACACGCTATCGACAACCCAATAATACTATAAAGAAACATCCATTCCCCAACCCCGACGAGCTCCTCCTCGGGACGCGCCGCCTCTGCTGGCTGCACCCACCGCGGCGTTCATTCAGCATCGATGCCCGGCGGCGGCAGCAACCTCGCCGGAGAACCACGGCCCCACTTCGCAGCCTCTTTCTTTTCGCTTTTATTCTTCCCGTTTCATTCCCCCTCTCTCTCTACTCCCTCCCACAGGAACGGGCCATGGTCGCCTCAAGTAGGCCCCAACCGCCGCCGCCGGTCTCTACGAAGAGTTCGTGCCACCGGATCTGCGGCCTGCGCTGTCCCCATTCCTAGATTCGGTGGAGTTCACCCGCCATCCCGTGCCTGCACGCCCAAGCCGATGCGCACCCCTCCCGCGGGCCGCCGCTTTGCCCCGCCGTGCATCCCAGGTTGGGTAACAGGGTCCTATATTGCTCACCAGCGGCATATCCTTTTTCTCATTATCATCCATCCATCCATCTTCCTCCTTTTGATTTCACTTTAAGATCATCTTCTTTCTCAGTTTTAATTTCTTTGCCCACTGTTGCCTATTGATCCCAGCCGGGGCTCGGAGTTGGATGGTCAAGAAAGGAGGACATGGAGCGAGGCGTTCTTGGTGGCCGTGCACACGGGGCAGGTGTTCACAGCGGGTTCGCACACGCCGCACAGGGACAGGTGCCGGCAATGGAGCAGCAGAACGCAGACGTCCCACGGCGACGACGCATGGGGGTTTGCAGCAGCTGGTGCACGGAGGCCGGCAGCGATGACCTCGTGGCTCTTAGCGACGCCAAGCCACGCCTGGCCCTCTACTGTCATCTGTACAGTGTACACATGCCATGGCGGCCGCGCCATCAAGCTCCAACACCAAGCCAAGCCACGCCTGGCCCTCTGCCGTCATCTGGACGCATGCCATGGGCCAAGTTGGACACGGTCCGGGCCGGTCCGGTCCCTGACCGAGCCGCCGTTTGGACCGGCCGCCGGCGGACCGAACCGGACCGGACCGACCAGCGCCGCGGTCCTCTTTTCAGGCACCGGACCGATGGTGGTGAAGCTCGGGCCGGACCGAGAGGACCGCCCATGCAAGCATATGGCGACGGTGAGCGGCGGTGCATGGCGACGGCGAGCGGCGGCGCACGTCCGCAGGAGTCTAGGGGGCACGGGAAGGAGAAGGAGAGGGAAAATAGCCGCGGTCCTCGCCCTCGCCACGCTCGGCATGGCCGTCTCCAGGCTAGCCGAGAAGAAGCGCATGGACACCTCGAGCGGTGCCGGCGGCGGCGTCACCATCAGGCTCAGCGCGTTCTGGCTAGTGCCCCAGTTCTTGGTGGTGGGCGTCGGCGAGGCGTTCGAAGACCCCCGAGAGGATGAAGTCCATAGGCACGGGTCTGTTCCTGGCGTGGCTCTTGTTGCCTCCTGGTTCCAAAGAAAAAAACTTGTTTCCTCGTTGTTTCCTATTTTGTGTCACGTTAATTCTGTTGCCTCGATAGGATTCCACGCGAATCAACCTGTGGTTGAGTTGGTTAGGTGGACAGTGGTATCCCCAACCCACCAGGGTTCAAATCCTGGTGCTCGCATTATTCCTGGATTTATTTCAGGATTTCCGGCGATGCACTTTCAGTAGGAGGAGACGTTCCCGTCGACGACGAGGCGCCTACGGTGACTTCGTAAATCTCAAGATGATATGCCGGCTCAGTCTCTCGGAGGTGCTCATAGGGGTAGGGTGTGCGTGTGTGCGTTCATAGGGATGAGTGTATGCGCGTGTATATGAGTGCTTATGTCTGTACTGATGCTCAAAAAAAAAAGATAGGATTCCACGTTGCAGGTTTGTTGCATGTGCCATATCTACCTTTTTTACAATGTGCATGTTACAAATAAGTAGTGCATGTCACGTATATGTCCACGTTCATTTGTAGTAGATTGACTCGTACATGTTCTGGCCTGCCTCTGATCGGTGGCACGCGTTAATAGGATCGTGGGGAGGCGTAGAGGTAGGAATCGGTCATGATCTCCGAGATGTGTGGATCGCACGGAATAAAAGGAATGAATAACCGCTGAATGCGCGCGTCGCTGAATCGTGTGCTGCGCTGCTTCGGTTAACCGTGTGGGACCGATCCAAAACCGGACCGGACCGAAGTTTTTTTAGGCTGATATTTGGTAACCGGACTGGCCACTTTATTCAGCGGGCCAAGACCGATCGGTCCGGTCCTCAGCGGGCCACGAGCGGGCCCAAAAGCCTGCTCGTGGCGTCCACCCTGAGCTATGGCGTCCGCGCCCTCAAGCTCCAGCACCAGCCCCGCCTTCCTACGCCGCGCCGCTGCCCGCGTTCCTCTGCTCCGACTGCGCCCAACACCCGTGCCGGCGACCCCTTCGGCCCTCGCCACGCCGGCGACCACCAAGAACCCCGCCACCTCCTCGCCTCCGCTTGCGACGGAGGCCCGCGGGTGTGGGAGCCGGCAATGGCCGCGGCCTTGAGTGTCTCCAGCGGGGGAGGCGGTGGCGGCGGGCTGCGGCGGGGCTGGGGCCGGCGGCTCGCGGCAGGGGGTGGCGGAGCGCTGGAGGTGGAGATGCGATTGGGAGTGTTTTTTTCTATCGCTCGTAACTGTTCGGGTTGACCTTGGACCGCGGGTTGATTCATATAAACTTCAAGGGCTTTTATGCAAAAGTACTAATGATGGATGACCATATATAAGCGATAGCTGCTTTATTAGTAGGTAAAGATTTATTACCACTTGTCATCACCATCAAACAATGTTCGTCAATGAGACATCATATAGCAAGTTGGTCACTAGTCATAATCACAACTCCTCATCATCATTATCAACTCTAACACATTGTAGCACATAATAACACATTCTAGCTACGACCTACTCCTCTCATAGGACCTACTCTACCCTCTCTTAGGTAAAATATCATAAAACAAGATAGGCATTGACGCTGCATTAAGAAAAATTGACTCTCCATAATAAAGAACGGAGATCATCTTGTCTCCAAGTCTTGGCCTACGTACAATGTTGCTTCCAAGTAGCTCTCTATGATGGTTCAAACATTTTTTGAAATCATCTATTATCATGGCTTCCTCGCTTTTAGAAATCCGGCATGGACAGGAGTGGTGTGGATACTGCGGCTGACCTGGCCGTGGTGGCCGTAAGCTCATAACATTAACGCGACCTCTCGTCAACATCAGATGAGGCACACAATCCATCGGGACTTTTGTTCAAAAACACAGTAATAACTTTGTAGTTAGCAATATAGTTTAGTTTTAGAAGAATTTATGCAAAAGATGCACGGATGTCGTAATAGTTGAAAATCTTTCCATGATATCTCCATTGATGTTACCGTAGTTCAACACGTGCACTAGTGGCACGTATTAACCATAATGTGGAGGAGTTTGATAATAGCTATTGTAATTCTCAATATCAGTAAAAAATGCGATAAGACCATCTTGCTCCTTATAAGTTAATTGTCCTTCATCATTGTAGTAGTAGGTTCTGTCTAGCATTTTCCGTACATTTTTTGAAGAATGAAAATAAGCTGTCAATGGAAATAAACTGTCAAATATTTTGAAATAAACAATATAAATTACTTAGTAAATATGTTTAAGAAACTCACACAGCGGTAGAACTGGAAGTGTGTCAACAAGGACCCAAATGGTCATATCATTTTCGTCGATGTCAGGATCACCAAGATCGAAGGTGAGAAGCATACCCTCATGAAAATCATACGCCTTGCAAAGGGCTTCATAATTCAGGCAACCAAAATTGGATGAGTTCACAGAATTGTATAGATTTACAGCAAAATCATAACCATGATGGGTCCTTAGTTGAATTATCTTTGTCTCCATTCTTTCATGATCTTCAAAACCCATCTTTTCCAAGACATAGCGTCTTGCATGGCATGGGATAAGCTGGTCGAATTATAGAAGACGGAAATTACACGTTGAAGAAGCAGAGAAGTCGTGCAAAAAATAACAAAAAAACTTGTCGTCGTTGCGTACCATTTCAACACCGAAGGTCTCTTGGAGCTTGATGCTGAAGCGTCGACCTTCTACCAAGTGAGGCCTGTCGCACAGATTGCGCTTATCTTCGCAATACTCGCACATAGCGAATTCCCTTTCGTCGTCAGACATTTCCTAATAGGTAATTAATAATCCATCATCGAATACATATATAGTAGTTTGTAGCAAAGATCATCATATAACAACTAAAACACCTAAAATTTGTAGTCTGTAGTAGTTTGTAGCAAAGATCATCATATAATACATCATGAATACATATATAGGAGTCCTCTGCCGAGGCGACGACGAGGATGCGGGATAGGCATCGTCGACATCGAGAACAAAATGGTTAATTATGAAAACAAAATTAATAAACGCAATAAGCAAAATTTGGCATGACCTTTGCTATAAACAGGACATATCAAGCGCCTGAAATTTGCCCGACGTAAATGAATTGACATTTCTGGCAAAACATAGGCCACTCGGAAAAATATGACATGTCCACTGCAAATTTGCATATAACAGGAAAATTTGCTTTAACTAAAAAAAATAACAACAATTGCTTTAACTAAAAAACACCTACAATTTTGTTAACTACACCTAAAACAACTAAAGCACTTAAAACTCTTTTAAATACACTTAAAACACCTAAATTCTATCAACTACACCTAATTAAAAACCTAGCTAAATTTCTGTCCTAACTTTAAAACCTAGCTAAATTTAAAAACCTAGGGTTCATACAAATTAACTAGGGTTCATACCTAATCTGTCCAAGCAAGGGTTCGATCATGCATAACCTAAATTATTCTAATAACCTACATTTTTTCAACTATAGAATTCAAAATAACTACTCTAATAACTATAACTAGGGAGGGAGGGAGGAGAAGGAAGGAGGGAGGAGTACCTCTTGGTGGAGGAGGGCCGGTGCGGGAGGAGAGCCGGCGCGGGGGCCGGGGTGGCGGGCGGAGGAGGGAGGCCGACGCAGGGGAGCTGGGAGGCCGGCGGGGAGGAGGTTGGCGCGGGCGAGGGTGGCCGACGCAGGGAGGAGGGTCGGCGCGGGGGACGACAGTGCGAGGGCCGACAGCGGCGTGCGGGGGATCGAGAAGGCTGGAGTGTGGGAGTGTGAGTGAGAGGGAGATGAGGCCGGCCGGGCCGGGGGGCGCGGGTAGTGGGCTTAACAGCAGCGCGGGAAATGGGCCAGCGCTACTGCTAGGCCCACTTGCTGTAGCGCAGGTTGGACGACAGGCGCTGCTGCTATTTTTTGACCGGGGGGTGTGGTGTATTACCCTTAGCAGTAGCGTGGTGCTGAGTAACAAGCGCTGCTGCTAACTGATACCAATAGCGCTCTTTATAGCCATCGCTACTACTAACTAGTAGTAGCATGGGGTTATAAACAAACGCTACTGGTAAACTTCTATCTATAAGCGTTTTCCTAGTAGTTATCTACAAAGCTCAAATTGTCGCAAAATGTTTTCGACAAGTTCAAATTGTTGACTACGATGAGATTTTCTCACTCGTATCGATGCTTAAAAGTTTGTCCGAATCATGTTAGCAGTTGCCTCATTTTATGAAATCTTGCAAATAGATGTCAAAATTGTATTCCTTCATGGATTTCTTAAAGAAGAGTTGTATATGATGCAACCAGAAGGTTTCGTCGATCCTAAAAGGTGCTAAAAAAGTGAGCAAGCTCCAGTGATCCATCTATGGACTGGTGCAAGCATCTCGGAGTTGGAATATATGCTTTGATAAAGTGATCAAAGCATATGGTTTTATACAGACTTGCGGTGAAGCCTGTATTTACAAGAAAGTGAGTGGGAGCACTACAACATTTCTGATAAGTATATGTGAATGACATATTGTTGATCGGAAATAATGTAGAATTTTCTGAAAAACATAAAGGAGTGTTTGAAAAGAGTTTTTCAAAGAAAGACCTCGATGAAGCTGCTTACGCATTGAGCATCAAGATCTATAGAGATAGATCAAGACGATTGATAAGTTTTTTCAATGAGTACAAACCTTGACAAGATTTTGAAGTAGTTCAAAATGGAACAATCAAAGAAGGAGTTCTTCCCTATGTTGCAATGTGTGAAGTTGAGTAAAGACTCAAAATCCGACCATAGCAGAAAATAGAAAAAGAATGAAAAGTCATTCCCTATGCCTCAGTCATAGCTTCTATAAAGCATGCTTTTCTGTTTACCAGTCCTATTGTATACCTTAGCATCATTCTGGCAAGGGAGTACATTAGTGATCTAAGAGTAGATACCTGGACAGCCGTCAAAATTATCCTTAGAGGACTAAGGAAATATTTCTCGGTTATGGAGGTGATAAAAGAGTTCGTCGTAAAGAGTTACATCGATGCAAGCTTTTACATCGATCTAGATGACTCTAAGTCTCGATTTGGATACATATTGAAAGTGGGAGCAATTAGCTAGACTAGCACCGTGCAGAGCATTTAGACATAGAAATATGCGAAATACATACGGATCTGAATGTTGTAGACCCGTAGACTAAACTTCTCTCACATGCAAAACATGATCACTCTTTGGGTGTTAATCACATATCGATGTGAACTAGATTATTGACTCTAGTAAACCCTTTGGGTATTAGTCGCATGGAGATGTGAACTAGATTATTGACTCTAGTGCAAGTGGAAGACTGAAGGAAATATGTCCTAGAGGTAATAATAAAGTTATTATTTATTTTCTTATATCATAATAAATGTTTATTATTCATGTTAGAATTATATTAATTGGAAACATAATACATGTGTGAATACATAGACAAACAGAGTATCACTAGTATGCCTCTACTTGACTAGCTCGTTAATCAAAGATGGTTGTGTTTCCTAGCCATAGACATGAGTTGTCATTTGATAAACGGGATCACATCATGAGGAGAATGATGTGATTGACTTGACCCATTCTGTTAGCTTAGCACTTGATCGTTCTAGTTTACTGCTTTTGCTTTTTTCATGACATATAAATGTTCCTATGACTATGAGATTATGCAACCCCCGATTACCGAAGGAACACTTTGTGTGCTACCAAACGTCACGACGTAACTGAATGATTATAAAGGTGCTCTACAGGTGTCTCCAATGGTACTTGTTGAGTTGGCATGAATCGAGATTAGGATTTGTCACTCCGATTGTCGGAGAGGTATCTCTGGGCCCTCTCGGTAATGCACATCACTATAAGCCTTGTAAGCAATGCAACTAATGAGTTTTTGCGGGATAGTGCATTACGGAATGAGTAAGAGACTTGACGGTAACGAGATTGAAATAGGTATTGAGATATCGATGATCTAATCTCGGGCAAGTAACATACCGATGGCACAGGGAACAACGTATGTTGTTATGCGGTTTGACCGATAAAGATCTTCGTAGAATATGTAGGAATCGATATGAGCATCCAGGTTCCGCTATTTGTTATACGTATGTTGTTCCGCTATTGGTTATCCAGTTCTCGAACCCGTAGGGTCCGCACGCTTAATGTTCGGTGACGATCGGTATTATGAGTTTATGTGATTTGATGTACCGAAGGTAGTTCGAAGTCCCGGATGAGATCGGGGACATGACGAGGAGTCTCAAAATGGTTGAGACGTCAAGATCGATATATTGGACGACTATATTCGGACATCGAAAAGGTTCCGAGTGATTCGGGGATTTTTCGAAGTACCGGGGAGTTATGGGAATACGGGGAAGAAGTATTGGGCCTCATGGGCCAAGTGGTGGAAGAGAGGAGGCAGGGCGCGCTGCCCCCTAGCCCAAACCGAATTGGACTAGAGGGCCATCCCCCCTTTCCTCCTTTCCTCCATCTCCTTCCTTCTCCCCTTCCCCCTTCCTTTCCTCCTCCTAGTAGGAGTAGGAAAGGGGAGTCCTACTCCTACCAGGAGGAGGAGTCCTCCTCCTGGCGCGCCCTACAGGGGCCGGCCAGCCTCCCCCCTTGCTCCTTTATATACTGGGGCAGGGGGGCACCCTCGAACACACAAGTTGATCATTGATCCCTTAGCCGTGTGCGGTGCCCCCCTCCACCATAATCCACCTTGATCATATCATAGCGGTGCTTAGGCGAAGCCCTGTGTCGGTAGCAACATCATCACCGTCATCACGCCATCATGCTGACGAAACTCTCCCGTGAAGCTCTGTTGGATCGGAGTTCGTGGGACGTCATCGAGATGAACGTGTGCTGAACTCGGAGGTGTCGTGCGTTCGGTACTTAGATCGGTCGGATCGTGAAGACGTTCGACCACATCAACCGTGTTCTCTTAATGCTTTTGCTTACGGTCTATGAGGGTACATGGACGATACTCTTGAAGGAAATATGCCCTAGAGGCAATAATAAAGTTATTATTTTATTTCCTTATATCATGATAAATGTTTATTGTTCATGCTAGAATTGTATTATCCGGAAACATAATACTTGTGTGAATACATAGACAAACTAAACGTCACTAGTATGCCTCTACTTGACTAGCTCGTTAATCAAAGATGGTTATGTTTCCTAACCATAGACACGTGTTGTCATTTGATTAACGGGATCACATTATTAGGAGAATGATGTGATTGACATGACCCATTCCATTAGCTTAGCACAAGATCATTTAGTATGTTGCTATTGCTTTCTTCATGACTTATACATGTTCCTATGACTATGAGATTATGCAACTCCCGTTTGCCGGAGGAACAGTTTGTGTGCTACCAAACGTCACAACGTAACTGGGTGATTATAAAGGATCTCTACAGGTGTCTCCAAAGGTACATGTTGGGTTGGCGTATTTCGAGATTAGGATTTCCCACTCCGATTGTCGGAGAGGTATCTCTGGGCCCTCTCGGTAATGCACATCACATAAGCCTTGCAAGCATTGCAACTAATGAGTTAGTTGTCAGATGATGTATTACGAAATGAGTAAAGAGACTTGCCGGTAACGAGATTGAACTAGGTATTGAGATACCGACGATCGAATTTCAGGCAAGTAACATACCGATGACAAAGCGAACAAAGTATGTTGTTATGCGGTCTGACCGATAAAAGATCTTCGTAGAATATGTGGGAGCCAATATGAGCATCCAGGTTCCGCTATTGGTTATTGACCGGAGACATGTCTCGGTCATGTCTACATTGTTCTCGAACACGTAGGGTCCGCACGCTTAACGTTACGATGACAGTTTCATTATGAGTTTATATATTTTGATGTACCGAAATTAGTTCAGAGTCCCGGATGTGATCACGGACATGACGAGGAGTATTGAAATGGTCGAGACATAAAGATTGATATATTGGAAGCCTATGTTTGGACATCAGAAGTGTTCCGGGTGAAATCGGCATTTTACTGGAGTACCGGGAGGTTACCGGAACCCCCGGTAACCTAATGGGCCTTAATGGGCCTAGTGGAGGAAGAGGAGAGGAGGCCTAGGGGCTGCCGCGTGCCCCTCCCACCCCAAGTCTGAGTTGGACAAGGAGGGGAGGCGGCACCCCCCTTTCCTTTCTTCCCTCTCTTCCTTCTTCCCCAAGTCCTAATCCAACTAGGGAAAGGGGGGGAGTCCTACTCCCGGTAGGAGTAGGACTCCTCCTGCGCGCCTCCTCCTAGGGCCGGCCGCACCCCCCTTGGCTCCTTTATATACGGGGGCAGGGGCACCCCTAGACACACAAGTTGATCTCTAAGATCGTTCTCTTAGCCGTGTGCGGTGCCCCCTTCCACCATAGTCCTTGATAATATTGTAGTAGTGCTTAGGCGAAGCCCTGCAACAGTAGAACATCAAGATCGTCACCACGCCGTCGTGCTGACAGAACTCTTCCCCGACACTTTGCTGGATCAGAGTCCGGGGATCGTCATCGAGCTGAATGTGTGCTAGAACTCGGAGGTGCCGTAGTTTCGGTGCTTGATCGGTGGGCCGTGAAGACGTACGACTACATCAACCGCGTTGTCATAACGCTTCCGCTCTCGGTCTACGAGGGTACGTAGATCACACTGTCCCCTCTCGTTGCTATGCATCACCATGATCTTGTGTGTGCGTAGGAAAATTTTGAAATTACTACGTTCCCCAACAGTGGCATCCGAGCCTAGGTTTTATGCGTTGATGTTATATGCACGAGTAGAACACAAGTGAGTTGTGGGCAATATAAGTCATACTGCTTAACAGCATGTCATACTTTGGTTCGGCGGTATTGTTGGACAAAGCGGCCCGGACCGACATTACGCGTACGCTTACGCGAGACCGGTTCTCCCGACGTGCTTTGCACAAATGTGGCTAGCGGGTGTCAGTTTCTCCAACTTTAGTTGAACCAAGTGTGGCTACGGCCGGTCCTTGCGAAGGTTAAAACAGCACCTACTTGACAAACTATCGTTGTGGTTTTGATGCGTAGGTAAGAACGGTTCTTGCTAAGCCCGTAGCAACCACGTAAAACTTGCAAAAACAAAGTAGAGGACGTCTAACTTGTTTTTGCAGGGTATGTTGTGATGTGATATGGTTAAGACATGATGCTAAATTTTATTTTATGAGATGATCATGTTTTGTAACTGAGTTATCGGCAACTGGCAGGAGCCATATGGTTGTCGCTTTATTGTATGCAATGCAATTGCGCTGTAATGCTTTACTTTATCACTAAACGGTAGTGATAGTTGTGGAAGCATAAGATTGGCAAGACGACAACGATGCTACGATGATGATCAAGGTGTCGCGCCGGTGACGATGGTGATCATGACGATGCTTCGAAGATGGAGATCACAAGCACAAGATGATGATGGCCATATCATATCACTTATATTGATTGCATGTGATGTTTATCTTTTATACATCTTATCTTGCTTTGATTGACGGTAGCATTTTAAGATGTATTGGAGCAACACCAGATGTTATGAACGTCTGGCAGAGCAAAGCTGATGACTACTCGATAGTTCAGTGTGCCATGCTTTACGGCTTAGAATCGGGACTTCAACGATGTTTTGAACGTCATGGAGCATATGAGATGTTCCAGGAGTTGAAGTTAATATTTCAAGCAAATGCCCGGATTGAGAGATATGAAGTCTCCAATAAGTTCTATAGCTGCAAGATGGAGGAGAACAGTTCTGTCAGTGAGCATATACTCAAAATGTCTGGGTATAATAATCACTTGATTCAATTGGGAGTTAATCTTCCAGATGATTGCGTCATAGACAGAATTCTCCAATCACTGCCACCTAGCTACAAGAGCTTCAAGAAGGAGCATCAAGTGTTGATGGTCAACAAGACCACTAATTTCAAGAAAAAGGGCAAAGGGAAGAAGAATGGGAACTTCAAAAAGAACAGCAAGCAAGTTGCTGCTCAACAGAAGAAACCCAAATATGGACCTAAGCCTGAAACTGAGTGCTTCTACTGCAAGCAGACTGGTCACTGGAAGTGGAACTGCCCCAAGTATTTGGCGGATAAGAAGGATGGCAAGGTGAACAAAGGTATATGCGATATACATGTTATTGATGTGTACCTTACTAATGCTCGCAGTAGCACCTGGGTATTTGATACTGGTTCTGTTGCTAACATTTGCAACTTGAAACAGGGACTACGGATTAAGCGAAGATTGGCTAAGGACGAGGTGACGATGCACGTGGGAAATGGTTCCAAAGTCGATGTGATCGTAGTCGGCACGCTACCTCTACATCTACCTTCAGGATTAGTATTAGACCTAAATAATTGTTATTTGGTGCCAGCGTTGAGCATGAACATTATATCTGGATCTTGTTTGATGCGAGACGGTTATTCATTTAAATCAGAGAATAATGGTTGTTCTATTTATATGAGTAAAATCTTTTATGGTCATGCACCCATGAAGAATGGTCTATTCTTATTAAATCTCGATAGTAGTGGCACACACATTCATAATGTTGAAGCCAAAAGATGCAGAGTTGATAATGATAGTGCAACTTATTTGTGGCACTGCCGTTTAGGTCATATCGGTGTAAAGCGCATGAAGAAACTCCATACTGATGGACTTTTGGAACCACTTGATTATGAATCACTTGGTACTTGCGAACCGTGCCTTATGGGTAAGATGACAAAAACACCGTTCTCCGGTACTATGGAGAGAGCAACAGATTTGTTGGAAATCATACATACAGATGTATGTGGTCCGATGAATGTTGAGGCTCGTGGCGGATATCATTATTTTCTCACCTTCACAAATGACTTAAGCAGATATGGGTATATCTACTTAATGAAACATAAGTCTGAAACATTTGAAAAGTTCAAAGAATTTCAAAGTGAAGTTGAAAATCATCATAACAAGAAAATAAAATTCCTACGATCTGATCGTGGAGGAGAATATTTGAGTTACGAGTTTGGTGTACATTTGAAACAATGCGGAATAGTTTCGCAACTCACGCCACCCGGAACACCACAGCGTAATGGTGTGTCCGAACATCGTAATCGTACTTTACTTGATATGGTGCGATCTATGATGTCTCTTACTGATTTATCACTATCGTTTTGGGGTTATGCTTTAGAGACGGCCGCATTCACGTTAAATAGGGCACCATCAAAATCCGTTGAGACGACGCCTTATGAACTGTGGTTTGGCAAGAAACCAAAGTTGTCGTTTCTGAAAGTTTGGGGCTACGATGCTTATGTGAAAAAACTTCAACCTGATAAGCTCGAACCCAAATCGGAGAAATGTGTCTTCATAGGATATCCAAAGGAAACTATTGGATACACCTTCTATCACAGATCCGAAGGCAAGACTTTTGTTGCTAAATTCGGAAACTTTCTAGAGAAGGAGTTTCTCTCGAAAGAAGTGAGTGGGAGGAAAGTAGAACTTGATGAGGTAACTATACCTGCTCCCTTATTGGAAAGTAGTATATCACAGAATCCGGTTTCTGTGACACCTACACCAATTAGTGAGGAAGATAATGATGATGATCATGAAACTTCAGAACAAGATACTACTGAACCTCGTAGATCAACCAGAGTAAGATCCGCACCAGAGTAGTACGGTAATCCTGTTCTGGAAGTCATGCTACTAGATCATGATGAACATATGAACTATAGAGAAGCGATGGTGAGCCCAGATTCCATGTATGAGAACAAAGTGTGGACTTTGGTTGACTTGCCAAAAGATCGGCAAGAAATTGAGAATAAATGGATCTTCAAGAAGAAGACTGACGCTGACGGTAATGTTACTGTCTAGAAAGCTCGACTTGTTGCAAAAGGTTTTCGACAAGTTCAAGGGATTGACTACGATGAGACCTTCTCACCCGTAGCGATGCTTAAGTCTGTCCGAATCATGTTAGCAATTGCCGCATTTTATGATTATGAAATTTGGCAGATGGATGTCAAAACTGCATTCCTGAATGGATTTCTAGAAGAAGAGGTGTATATGATGCAGCCGGAAGGTTTTGTCAATCCAAAGGGAGCTAACAAAGTGTGCAAGCTCTAGCGATCCATTTATGGACTGGTGCAAGCCTCTCGGAGTTAGAATAAACGCTTTGATAGTGTGATCAAAGCATTTGGTTTTGTACAAACTTTTGGAGAAGCCTGTATTTACAAGAAAGTGAGTGGGAGCACTGTACCATTTCTGATATTATATGTAGATGACATATTACTAATCGGAAATGATATAGAATTTCTGGATAGCATAAAGGGATACTTGAATAAGAGTTTTTCAATGAAAGACCTCGGTGAAGCTGCTTACATATTGGGCATTAAGATCTATAGAGATAGATCAAGACACTTAATTGGACTTTCACAAAGCACATACCTTGACAAAGTTTTGAAGAAGTTCAAAATGGATCAAGCAAAGAAACGATTCTTGCCTGTGTTACAAGGTGTGAAATTGAGTAAGACTCAATGCCCGACCAATGCAGAAGATAGAGAGAAAATGAAAGATGTTCCCTATGCTTCAGCCAAAGGCTCTATCATGGATGCAATGATGTGTACCAGACTTGATGTGTGTCTTGCTATAAGTCTAGCAGGGAGGTACCAAAGTAATCCAGGAGTGGATCACTGGGCAGCGGTCAAGAACATCCTGAAATACCTGAAAAGGACTAAGGATATGTTTCTCATATATGGAGGTGACAAAGTGCTCATTGTAAATGGTTACGTTGATGCAAGCTTTGACACTGATCCGGATGATTCTAAATCGCAAACTGGATACGTGTTTACATTAAACGGTGGAGCTGTCAGTTGGTGCAGTTCTAAACAAAGCGTTGTGGCGGGATCTACATGTGAATCGGAGTACATAGCTGCTTCGGAAGTAGCAAAGGAAGGAGTCTGGATGAAGGAGTTCATATCCGATCTAGGTGTCATACCTAGTGCATCGGATCCAATGAAAATCTTTTGTGACAATACTGGTGCAATTGCCTTAGCAAAGGAATCCAGATTTCACAAGAGAACCAAGCACATCAAGAGACGCTTCAATTTCATCCAGGATCTAGTCCAGGTGGGAGACATAGAGATTTGCAAGATACATACGGATCTGAATGTAACAGACCCATTGACTAAGCCTCTTCCACGAGCAAAACATGATCAGCACCAATGCTCCATGGGTGTTAGAATCATTACTGTGTAATCTGGATTATTGACTCTAGTGCAAGTGGGAGACTGAAGGAAATATGCCCTAGAGGCAATAATAAAGTTATTATTTTATTTCCTTATATCATGATAAATGTTTATTGTTCATGCTAGAATTGTATTATCCGGAAACATAATACTTGTGTGAATACATAAACAAACTAAACGTCACTAGTATGCCTCTACTTGACTAGCTCGTTAATCAAAGATGGTTATGTTTCCTAACCACAGACATGTGTTGTCATTTGATTAACGGGATCACATTATTAGGAGAATGATGTGATTGACATGACCCATTCCATTAGCTTAGCACCAGATCGTTTAGTATGTTGCTATTGCTTTCTTCATGACTTATACAATGACTATGAGATTATGCAACTCCCGTTTGCCGGAGGAACACTTTGTGTGCTACCAAACGTCACAACATAACTGGGTGATTATAAAGGAGCTCTACAGGTGTCTCCAAAGGTACATGTTGGATTGGCGTATTTCGAGATTAGGATTTGTCACTCCGATTGTCGGAGAGGTATCTCTGGGCCCTCTCGGTAATGCACATCACATAAGCTTTGCAAGCATTGCAACTAATGAGTTAGTTGTGAGATGATGTATTACGAAATGCGTAAAGAGACTTGCCGGTAACGAGATTGAACTAGGTATTGAGATACCGACGATCGAATCTCAGGCAAGTAACATACCGATGACAAAGGGAACAAAGTATGTTGTTATGCGGTCTGACCGATAAAAGATCTTCGTAGAATATGTGGGATCCAATATAGGCACCCAGGTTCCGCTATTGGTTATTGACCGGAGGCATGTCTCGGTCATGTCTACATTGTTCTCGAACCCGTAGGGTCCGCACGCTTAACGTTACGATGACATTTTCATTACGAGTTTATATATTTTAATGTACCGAAGTTAGTTTAGAGTCCCGGATGTGATCACGGACATGACGAGGAGTCTCAAAATGGTCGAGACATAAAGATTGATATATTGGAAGCCTATGTTTGGACATCGGAAGTGTTCCGGGTGAAATCGACATTTTACTGGAGTACCGGGAGGTTACCGGAACCCCCCGGTAACCTAATGGGCCTTAATGGGCCTAGTGGAGGAAGAGGAGAGGAGGCCTAGGGGTTGCCGCGCGCCCCTCCCCCAAGTCCGAATTGGACAAGGAGGGGGGCGGCGCCCCCCCTTTCCTTTCTTCCCTCTCTCCCTTCTTCCCCAAGTCCTAATCCAACTAGGGAAAGGGGGGGAGTCCTACTCCCGGTAGGAGTAGGACTCCTCCTGCGCGCCTCCTCCTAGGGCCGGCCGCACCCCCCTTGGCTCCTTTATATACGGGGGCAGGGGCACCCCTAGACACACAAGTTGATCTCTAAGATCGTTCTCTTAGCCGTGTGCGGTGCCCCCTTCCACCATAGTCCTTGATAATATTGTAGTAGTGCTTAGGCGAAGCCCTGCGACAGTAGAACATCAAGATCGTCACCACGCCGTCGTGCTGACAGAACTCTTCCCTGACACTTTGCTGGATCGGAGTCCGGGGATCGTCATCGAGCTGAATGTGTGCTAGAACTCGGAGGTGTCGTAGTTTCGGTGCTTGATCGGTCGGGCCGTGAAGACGTACGACTACATCAACCGCGTTGTCATAATGCTTCCGCTGTCGGTCTACGAGGGTACGTAGATCACACTCTCCCCTCTAGTTGCTATGCATCACCATGATCTTGTGTGTGCGTAGGAAAATTTTGAAATTACTACGTTCCCCAACAACTCTTCCCTCTCGTTGCTATGCATCACCATGATCTTGCGTGTGGGTAGGATTTTTTTTTGAAATTACTACGCTCCCCAACAATTGATACCTTGGTTCTCAAAAACCGAGGGAAATAGTTACACTACTTTGCTGCATCACCCTTTCCTCTTCAAGGGAAAACCAATGCATGCTCAAGAGGTAGCAGAGGCGGAGAGGAACTGGAATGACGCGTCTCACCGGGCCCTACACGAGCTCCTCGTGGTAAGTTTCTCCTACATATTAGCCAAATCATGCATATAATGTTCGTTTCATTACTAACTAATATGACTCACTCGTGAAAACAAAATGTGCAGTCCGTGTGCGAGAAAAATGGTCAGAGCCCTTCGCCTATGCCCCAAATTGCTATAGCGGACACAGTGAGCTTCATTTCAATGGTCATTAGTTACTAGTATTCACATTTCAGTTGCATCATGCTAATGAGACATTGCAAATCATCTTTGGTCCAGCATGCCTCCTGACAAGCATCGACCTATCCTTCTCCGTCTCGCACTAGCACAACCCCGACCCCGACCGGTCCTTCTCCGTCTGGCACTGGTGCAAACCCGACTGGTCCTTCACCTCCATGATGACGGTAAGTTTTCTCCAGTGTTTTGCTTACCAAATGCATGAAGACCTAGACTTAGCTTTATTTCCTCAAAAATGCTTACCATAATGACCTAGACTTAGCTAATATAATCTTCCCCCAAAATGACATAATTAGCTTACTTATCTCCAAAATGATCTATACTTAGCTTTGTTTCCTCCGAAATGACCTAAGTTAGCTCTAATATGCTAAGTTATCTCTAATATGCTTAGTTACCTAGGTTTTCTCAATAATGACATACACTTAGCTTACTTAGGTTTGAAATGGCATAACAATATTGGTAACATCATATATTTCATATAGTTAGCTTATTTTCCTTGAAAATGACATAATAAGCCTAATTAGCTCCAAACTGATCAATTTTACCTAAGTTAGCTCCAAAATGACCTAAGTTAGCTCTAAATGGTAAAGTAGCTCTAATATGCTTAGTTACCTGGGTTAGGTCAATAAAGACCTATAATTAGCTTACTTATGTCAAAAATGGCATAATATGCTTAGTTAACTCAAAAATGGCATAATTAGCTAGGTTAGCTCCAAAATGACCAAGTTTACCTAGGTTAGCTCCAATATGATTCATTTCACCTAGGTTAGCTAAAAATGACCTATTTACCTAGCTTAGCTCTAAAATGACCTACACACTTAGCATTTTTACCTAGCTTAGCTAAAAAATGGCATTTTTCCTACCTTAGTTAGAAGAAGAAGAAGGTAAAGAAGAGGAGAGGAGACTGAGAAAGAGAAGATAAATTCTTCTTCTTCTTCTTTTTCTTCTTTTTCTTCTAGCTAGTCTTATTCCTTAGTTAGAAGATGAAGAAGATAAAGAAGAGGAGAGGAGAAAAAGAAAGAGAAGATAAATTCTTCTTTTTTTTCTTCTACCTAGTCTTCTTCTTCTTCTTCTAACTTTCATCTTTCCTAGTTTGCAGATTTGCTTTAGATGAGGAAGCTTGCACTGATGGAGTGTACTCTTCTCCTTGTGCTTCCTTTTGTATATGTTGATATGTTGGATATGAGAAACTTGTTTTGGATATGTATGTATGGATATGTTGTTGGAAACCATTGTGTATGTTGTTGGAAACTTGTATGTTGGATATGTTCAGTGCAAACTTATTGTTGGTATGCTTGTTGAAAATATTTTCAAATGTGTGTGTGTGTAATATATATATATATCTGAAATTCTGTCAAAATGAATGAATTTAAGAAAAAACATGGGCTATACAGGTACTTTGCCGTCAGCCAGCAGCAAAGAGCTTTGCCATCTGCCAGCAGATGGCAAAGAACCCTTTGCCATAGCTTATTCAGCCGGCCCTGTTGCCGTCTACTGGCGGACGGCAAAGTGCCTGATTCCTGTAGTGCAAGCTTCTGAATTAAAAATTGCTCTGTCAGTACTAAGGCTCAGAAACAGCATCTTGAGTTATGCTCATAGCTCGCCACTAGTAGATGTAGACGGAGGAAGACTTCAGAGCCCTCAAGATTTCGAATGTAATTTTATTTTTCTGTATGAAGTGTGTTTGTAAGGACCTCTAATGCTTAATATATAGGCTTAGTCAAAATCAAAATTAATGAAACAGCCCATCTATTCCTATGGTCCAATGGGCAATTAACTGGCGCAAGGATTGATTTATCACCATTGCGTTTGCGTAGTACGAAGAAGGAAGACACACATAAAAGAGGTAGAAGAAAGACACACAACTTTGGCACGCACGCTCCATACGTCATTTTCTGTATTTCCTCACACCTCAAAAGACAATGCAAATACATGAGCTTTAATAACCAGACTCACCCGACCACCACACAACCATGAGATCCTGTCGGTTTTAAACCTTGAAGTTGTACATCTCGTACGTAACAAACCCTCACCTTAAAATCCCTGAAGTTTGTAGCCCGTACACACTTATCCTAGTCAATCTCGACCCTAGTCCCGGGATTAAAGTCTGCCTCTCAAGTGGATGCCCACCCCACATGTTGTAAATCGTCATCTCCCAGCCGTGGAAATGGTGGGTGTTGTAAATTAGCACACAAATGCACTTGTGGTTAACTAAAAACTGCAACGGAAACAAGTAATCTCAGCACCACATCATGTATCAAGTCAAGGATCGTTGCTTAGGACGGAAAGAAAACATATGCATCAGCATATATGGAGGTAGAAAATGTTACTCAACAGGAAAGACACTCCTCAGCCGAGTGTCTTGTGGTAGGAGTAACTTTTCTAGATAGCACCAAGCATTAACAAAGAGACACCCAATTTTACATGGAAAACCCCTCAACTTGAGGGGAAAAACCACGGGCCGAAGGCACCCAAATCCTACTCCACTAATATCAAATTTGGATACAATAAGTTCTTCTCTAGACAACACTAGAGGATCTCATACATTAAGATTTTTGAATCTTGGATGAACACAACAAGATTTGGGGCTCAAGAACTAGAGATTGGAACAATCCCACCAAAGATGATGGAACCGAAGCTTGAAGGAGACAAGGTAGTGGATCTGGACCATCACAACCTTGGGGAGGAGCTCCCTTTGCTTCTTCCTTGCTTCTTCCTCTTCTTCCCTTGCTCTCTTGCTTTTCTCTCTTCTTCTCTCTTGGAGGATGAACTGATTTTCGTCACACTTGGTGGTGGCTGCTAGATGGAGGGTAAAGCATACCCATCCACTCATGTGCAAAGTCCAAAATGACCCTAGGTCATAACCCTAATGGGTAGTGGGATTCTGCACCTCTTTGGGCTGCCTAAAAGGCCTCAAATGGTCATCCCCTCAAAGCCCACATGAGGAGGATATCCCAACAAATCTCCCTCTCCGACTCATGAGGGGTCACCACCATGCCCGCTACCTTGCAACAAGCTTGTAGCTTCTCATTTGGCAATATCTTGGTCATCATATCCGAACCATTTTTGTCGGTATGGATCTTCTCAAGTTTCAGCAACTTGGAACTCGCAACATCTCAAATCCAATGGTACCTCACATCAATGTGCTTGGTTTGAGAGTGATAGCTTGAATTCTTGGCAAGATGAATAGCACTCTGACTGTCACAAAACAGGACATACTTCTCTTGCTTCATGCCGAGCTCTTGCAAGAAGTTCTTCATCCACAAAACTTCTTTGCCAGCATCAACTGCTGCAATTTACTCAGCTTCTGTAGTTGATGTCGAAACACATTTATTTTATCTTGATTGCCATGACACTGCTCCCCCTGCATAAGTCATCAGGTATCCAAATGTGGACTTCCTATGATCCTTGTCACCTGCGTAATCTGCATCTGTATAGCCCTGCAATATAGTATCACCGCTTCCAAAGCATAGACAAGATGTAGAAGTACCCTTGAGATAGCTGAGAATCCACTTCACTACTTCCCAGTGAGTTTTACCTAGATTTGTCATGAACCGGCTAACAACTCCGACTGCATAGGCAATGTCAGGCCTAGTGCGTACCATGGCATACATCAAACTGCCCATAGCAGATTGGTAAGGTACTTTCCTCATTTCTTCTTTCTCCTTCTTGCTTGTAGGGCATTGTTTTGAATTCAGTTTGTGATGCCCTGCAAGCGGAGAGATAACAAAATTTGCATCTTTCATACTGAACCTTTCAAGTACCTTCTCAATGTATCTTTCCTGTGAGAGCCAAAGCAGATTCTTTGATCTGTCACAGGAGATCTTCATGCCAAGTTTTTGCTTAGCTGGTCCTAAATCCTTCATGGCAAATGATTTACTCAATGCCTTCTTGAGGAGAGCAATCCTCTTTGTGCCATTTCCAACAATCAGCATATCATCAACATACAACAAGAGAATAATGAAGTCACCCTCGGCGTACCTCTTCATAAACACACAATGATCAGGTTGTGCTTTATGGTAACCAAGACCAGTCATAAAAGATTCAAACTTCTTGTACCACTGCCGAGGAGCTTGCTTCAAGCCATACAAGCTCTTCTTCAATTTGCAAACTAAGTGCTCCTTACCTGCAACCATGAATCCCTCTGGCTGCTCCATGTATATCTCATCCTCTAGGTCACCATGTAAGAATGTAGTCTTCACATCAAGTTGTTCAATTTCCAAGTCCATGGTGGTAGCCATGCCAAGCACAACTCGGATCGAAGACATCTTGACCACTGGAGAGAATATCTCACTATAATCAATGCCCTTTTTCTGACTGAATCCTTTCACAACCAATATGGCCTTGTACCTTGGATGTGAGGTGTTTTCTTCAGTCTTCACTCTGTACACCCACTTGTTCTTGAGTGCTTTCTTGCCCTTTGGCAGATCCACCAACTCAAAAGTATCATTCTCATACAGGGAATTCATCTCATCTTGCATGGCTTCTGACCATTCTTCTTTGTTCTCATCAGACATTGCCTCCTCATAGCATGAGGGCTCACCTGCGTCTGTCATCAACACATATTGATGTGGTGGATATTTAGAAGAAGGAATGTGACCTCTCTCACTTCTTCTTTGCTGCTGCACTAGTGATGAATCAGGTGGATTTTCATTGGCATTATCATTACCAACTACATCATTATCATCACTTGATGGCTGCTCGTCACTTTGACTTGTACTGCCTTGGTCAGTTGCATCTCCACTGTCTCAAGTGTCATCATCTCCTCCATGATTGTCATGCGCAAGAGGAGGACGTATTGGATCCATGTCAACCTGAGGTGTGCTGGTCATTGGCTTCTCTGGTTTCCCAATATCTTTTGTTGTTTCATCTTCAATGAACACCACATCTCGGCTTCTCACAATCTTTCTATTGGCTGGATCCCACAACCTATAGCCAAACTCTTCACTTGGTTGGCAGAGGTAGATGCACTGCTTTGTCTTGCTATCAAGCTTGGATATCTCGTCCCTTGGAACATGTACAAATGCCCTGCAACCAAAGACCTTCAAGTGCTTGTATGATACCTCATCCCCTGTCCAAACTCTCTGAGGAATATCACCTGCAAGAGGAACTGAGGGAGATAGGTTAACCACATACATAGCATTCATCAAAGCTTCAACCAAAAAAGAATTAGGTAAATGAGCATGAGAGAGCATAGTTGTGACCCTCCTGAGTGTCCTGTTCATTCTCTCTGCAAGACCATTGAGATGAGGTGTCTTTGGTTGACTCTCCTCAAGTCTGATGCCAAACTTTCTACAATACCTTTCAAAAGGACCTCTGTATTCACCACCATTGTTTGATCTCATGCACTTCAATTTCTTGCCAGTTTCTCTTTCAACCTTGGCATGGAACTCCTTGAAGGCTTAAAGCGTCAGGTATTTGTGTTTCAGCACATACACAAAAACCTTTCTGGAATGGTCATCAATAAAAGTCACAAAGTATAATGCTCCACCATCATATTTTTCAGTCATGGAGCAAACATTAGTGTGCACAATATCAAGAACATTTTCTGCACGATGTGGAGGGAGTGTATGAAATGCAAACCTATGCTGTTTGCATACAAAACAATGTGCACAGGGTTTCAAGGATATACCTTTCAACTCAGGGAGGTACTCCATGCGAGCAAGAGCATGCATGCCATTCTTACTCATATGCCCAAGCCTCTTATGCCACAATTCAACCGAAGTGTCTTTTTCAGCAATATTCAACACCTCATTGCATAGCTTGGTTTTAGTCGCATAGAGATTACCTTGCTTACTTCCTCGAGCCACACTCAAAGAGGCTTCGGTGAGATTCCATTTCCCTTCACCAAAATTGAAGGAAATATGCCCTAGAGGCAACAATAAAGTTATTATTTATTTCCTTATATCATGACAAATGTGTATTATTCATGCTAGAATTGTATTAACCGGAAACATAATACATGTGTGAATACATAGACAAACATAGTGTCACTAGTATGCCTCTACTTGACTAGCTCGTTGATCGAAGATGGTTAAGTTTCCTAGCCATAGACATGAGTTGTCATTTGATTAACGGGATCACATTATTAGGAGAATGATGTGATTGACTTGACCCATTTCATTAGCTTAGCACTTGATCGTTTAGTTTGATGCTATTGCTTTCTTCATGACTTATACATGTTCCTATGACTATGAGATTATGCAACTCCCATTTGCTGGAGGAACACTTTGTGTGCTACCAAAGGTCACAACGTAACTGGGTGATTATAAAGGTGCTCTACAGGTGTCTCCAAAGGTACATGTTGGGTTGGCGTATTTCGAGATTAGGATTTGTCACTCCGATTGTCGGAGAGGTATCTCTGGGCCCTCTCGGTAATACACATCACTTAAGCCTTGCAAGCATTGCAACTAATGAGTTAGTTGCGGGATGATGTATTACGGAACGAGTAAAGAGACTTGCCGGTAACGAGATTGAACTAGGTATTGAGATACCGACGATCGAATCTCGGGCAAGTAACATACCGATGACAAAGGGAACAACGTATGTTGTTATGCGGTCTGACCGATAAAGATCTTCGTAGAATATGTGGGAGCCAATATGAGCATCGAGGTTCCGCTATTGGTTATTGACCGGAGACGTGTCTCGGTCATGTCTACATAGTTCTCGAACCCGTAGGGTCCGCACGCTTAAAGTTTCGATGACAGTTATATTATGAGTTTATGAGTTTTGATGTACCGAAGGAGTTCGGAGTCCCGGATGAGATCGGGGACATGACGAGGAGTCTCGAAATGGTCGAGACGTAAAGATCTATATATTGGACGACTATATTCGGACATCGGAAAGGTTCCGAGTGATTCAGGTATTTATCGGAGTACCGGAGAGTTACGGGAATACGTATTGGGCCTTATTGGGCCATACGGGAAAGAAGGAAAAGGGCCTCAAGGGTGGCCGCACCCCTCCCCTTGGTCTGGTTCGAATTGGACTAGGGGAGGGGGGCACCCCCTTCCTTCCTTCTCCTTTTCGCTTCCTCTTTTCCTATTCCATATGGGAGGTGGAATCCTACTAGGACTAGGGAGTCCTAGTAGGACTCCACACTTGGCGCACCCCCTCCTAGGGCCAGCCTCCTCCTCCCTTGCTCCTTTATATACGGGTGCAGGGGGCATCCCAAAGACACAACAATTGATCATTGATCTCTTAGTCGTGTGCGGTGCCCCCCTCCACCATAATCCACCTCGATAATACTGTAGCGGTGCTTAGGCGAAGCCCTACGTCGGTAGAACATCAACATCGTCACCACGCCGTTGTGCTGACGAAACTCTCCCTCAACGCTCGGCTGGATCGGAGTTCGAGGGATGTCATCGGGCTGAACGTGTGCTGAACTCGGAGGTGTCGTGCGTTCGGTACTTGATCAGTCGGATCGTGAAGACGTACGACTACATCAACCGCGTTGTGCTAACGCTTCCGCTTTTGGTCTACGAGGGTACGTGGACAACACTCTCCCCTCTCGTTGCTATGCATCACCATGATCTTGCGTGTGTGTAGGAATTTTTTTTGAAATTACTACGTTCCCCAACAGTGGCATCCGAGCCTAGGTTTTATGCGTTGATGTTGTGCACGAGTAGAACACAAGTGAGTTGTGGGCAATATAAGTCATACTACTTACTAGCATGTCATACTTTGGTTCGGCGGTATTGTTGGATGAAGCGGCCCAGACCGACATTACGCGTACGCTTACGCGAGACTGTTTCTACCGACGTGCTTTGCACACAGGTGGCTGGCGGGTGTCAGTTTCTCCAACTTTAGTTGAACCAAGTGTGGCTACGCCCGGTCCTTGCGAAGGTTTAAACATCACCAACTTGACAAACTATAATTGTGGTTTTGATGCGTAGGTAAGAACGGTTCTTGTTAAGCCCGTAGCAGCCACGTAAAACTTGCAACAACAAAGTAGAGGACGTCTAACTTGTTTTTGCAGGGCATGTTGTGATGTGATATGGTCAAGACATGATGCTAAATTTTATTGTATGAGATGATCATGTTTTGTAACCGAGTTATTGGCAACTGGCAAGAGCCATATGGTTGTCGCTTTATTGTATGCAATGCAATCGCGCTGTAATGCTTTACTTTATCACTAAGCGGTAGCGATAGTCGTGGAAGCATAAGATTGGCGAGACGACAACGATGCTACGATGGAGATCAAGGTGTCGCGCCGGTGACGATGGTGATCATGACGGTACTTTGAAGATGGAGATCACAAGTACAAGATGATGATGGCCATATCATATCACTTATATTGATTGCATGTGATGTTTATCTTTTATGCATCTTATCTTGCTTTGATTGACGGTAGCATTATAAGATGATCCCTCACTAATTTATCAAAGTATAAGTGTTCTCCCTGAGTATGCACCGTTGCGAAAGTTCTTCGTGCTGAGACACCACGTGATGATCGGGTGTGATAGGCTCTACGTTCAAATACAACGGGTGCAAAACAGTTGCACACGCGGAATACTCAGGTTAAACTTGACGAGCCTAGCATATAACAGATATGGCCTCGGAACACTAAGATCGAAAGGTCGAGCGTGAATCATATAGTAGATATCATCAACATAGCGATGTTCACCATTGATACTATTCCATCTCACGTGATGATCGGACATGGTTTAGTTGATATGGATCACGTGATCACTTAGAGGATTAGAGGGATGTCTATCTAAGTGGGAGTTCTTAAGTAATATGATTAATTAAACTTTAATTTATCATGAACTTAGTCCTGGTAATATTAGCATATCTATGTTGTAGATCAATAGCTCGCGTTTAGCTCCTCTATTTTATTTTTGATATGTTCCTAGAGAAAACTAAGTTGAAAGATGTTAGTAGCAATGATGCGGATTGAATCCGTGATCTGAGGTTTATCCTCATTGCTGCACAGAAGAATTATGTCCTTGATGCACCGCTAGGTGACAGGCCTATTGCAGGAGCAGATGCAGACACTATGAACATCTAGCTAGCTCAATATGATGACTACTAGATAGTTTAGTGCACCATGCTTAACGGCTTAGAATCGGGACTTCAAAGACGTTTTGAACGTCATGGACCATATAAGATGTTCCAGGAGTTGAAGTTAATATTTCATGCAAATACCCGAGTTAAGAGATATGAAGTCTCCAACAAGTTCTATAGCTAAAAGATGGAGGAGAATAGCTCAAGCAGTGAGCATGTGCTCAGATTGTCTGGGTACTACAACTGCTTGAATCAAGTGGGAGTTAATCTTCTAGATAAAATAGTGATTGACAGAATTCTCTAGTCACCATCACCAAGTTAGTAGAACTTCATGATGAACTTTAATATGCAAGGGATAACAGAAACAATTCCCAAGCTCTCCGTGATGCTGAAATCGACGAAGGTAGAAATCAAGAAAAACATCAAGTGTTGATGATTGATGAGACCACTAGTTTCAAGAAAAGGGCAAAGTGGGAAGAAGGGGAACTTCAAGAAGAACAGAGAGCAAGTTGTTGCTCAAGTGAAGAAGCCCAAGTCTGGTCCTAAGCCTGAGACTAAGTGCTTTTACTGCAAAGGGACTGGTCACTGGAAGCGGAACTGCCCCAAGTATTTGGCGGATAAGAAGGATGGCAAAGTGAACAAAGGTATATTTGATATACAGATTATTGATGTGTATTTTACTAGTGTTCGTAGCAACCCCTCAGTATTTGATATTGGTTCAGTTGCTAAGAGTAGTAACTCGAAACGGGAGTTGCAGAATGAATAGAGACTAGTTAAGGGTGAAGTGACGATGTGTGTTGGAAGTGGTTCCAAGATTGATATGATCATCACCGCACACTCCCTATACTTTCGGGATTAGTGTTGAACCTAAATAAGTGTTATTTGGTGTTTGCATTGAGCATGAATATGATTTGATCATGTTTATTGCAATACGGTTATTCATTTAAGTAAGAGAATAAATTGTTGTTCTGTTTACATGAATAAAACCTTATATGGTTACACACCCAATGAAAATGGTTCATTGGATCTTGATCGTAGTGATACACATATTCATAATATTGAAACCAAAAAGATGCAAAGTTAATAATGATAGTGCAACTTATTTGTGGCACTGCCGTTTAGGTCATATTGGTGTAAAGCGCATGAAGAAACTCCATGCTGATGGACTTTTGGAATCACTTGATTATGAATCACTTGATGCTTGCGAACCATGCCTTATGGGCAAGATGACTAAAACTCCGTTCTCCGGAACAATGGAGCAAGCAACTGTCTTATTGGAAATAATACATATTGATGTATGCGATCCGATGAGTGTTGAGGCTCACGGCGGGTATCATTATTTTCTGACCTTCACAGATGATTTAAGTAGATATGGGTATATCTACTTGATGAAACATAAGTCTGAAACATTTGAACAGTTCAAAGAATTTCAGAGTGAAGTGGAAAATCATCGTGACAAGAAGATAAGGTTTCCACGATCTGATCGCGGAGACGAATATTTGAGTTACGAGTTTGGTCTTCAATTAAAACAATGTGGAATAGTTTCACAAATTCATGCCACCTGGAACACCACAGCATAATGGTGTGTCCGAACGTCATAACCGTACTTTATTGGATATAGTGCAATCTATGATGTTTCTTACCGATTTACTACTATAGTTTTGGGGTTATGCATCAGAGACAACTACATTCACGTTAAATAGGGCACCATATAAATCCGTTGAGACGACATCGTATGAACTGTGGTTTAGCAAGAAACCTAAGTTGTCGTTTCTTAAAGTTTGGGGCGGCGATGCTTATGTGAAAATTTTTCAAAATGATAAGCTCGAACTCAAATCGGAGAAGTGCATCTTCATAGGATACCCAAACAAAATTGTTGGGTACACCTTCTATCACAGATCTAAAGGCAAATTTGTTGCTGAGAATAGATCCTTTCTAGAAAAGGAGTTTCTCTCGAAAGAAGTGAGTGGGAGGAAAGTAGAACTTGATGAGGTAACTGTACCTGCTCCCTTATTGGAAAATAGTTCATCACAGAAATCTGTTCCTGTGACTACTACACCGATTAGTGAGGAAGCTAATGATGATGATCATGTAACTTCAGATCAAGTTACTACCGAACCTCCTAGGTAAACGAGAGTGAGATCCGCACCAGAGTGGTACGGTAATCCCGTTCTGGAGGTCATGTTACTTGACCATGACGAGCCTATGAACTATGAGGAAGCGATGATGACCCAGATTCCGCGAAATGGCTTGAGGCCATGAAATCTGAGATGAGATCCATGTATGAGAACAAAGTATGGACTTTGATGGACTTGCCCAATGATCGGCGAGCCATTGAGATTAAATGGATCTTCAAGAGGAAGACGGACGCTGATAGTAGTGTTACTATCTACAAAGCTAGAATTGTCGCAAAAAATTTTTTCGACAAGTTCAAGGTGTTGACTACGATGAGAGTTTCTCATTCGTATCTATGCTTAAGTCTGCCCGAATCATGTTAGCAATTGCCGCATTTTATGAAATCTGGCAAATGGATAAACAAAACTGCATTCCTTAATGGATTTATTAAAGAAGAGTTGTATATGATGCAACCAGAAGGTTTTGTCAATCCTAAAGGTACTAAGAAAATATGCGAGCTCCAGCGATCCATCTATGGACTGGTGCAAGCATCTCGGAGTTGGAATATATGCTTTGATAAGTTGATCAAAGCATATAGTTTTATACAGACTTGCGTGAAGCCTGTATTTACAAGAAAGTGAGTGGGAGCACTACAACATTTCTGATAAGTATATGTGAAAGACATATTGTTGATCGGAGATAATGTAGAATTATTCTGCAAAGCATAAAGGAATGTTTGAAAGGATTTTTTTCAAAGAAAGACCTTGGTGAAGCTGCTTACATATTGATCATCAAGATCTATAGAGATAGATCAATACGCTTGATAAGTTTCTTTAATGAGTACATACCTTGACAAGATTTTGAAGTAGTTCAAAATGGAACAGTCAAAAAGGAGTTCTTGCCTGTGTTACAAGGTGTGAAGTTGAGTAAGACTCAAAACCCGACCACGGCAGAAGATAGAGAGAGAATGAAAGTCATTCTCTATGCCTCAGCCATAGGTTCTATAAAGTATGCCATGCTCTGTACCAGACCTATTGTATACCCTGCCCTGAGTTCGGCAAAGGAGTACAATAGTGATCTAGGAGTAGATCACTGGACATTGGTCAAAATTATCCTTAGTGGAATAAGGATATGTTTCTCAATTATGGAGGTGACAAAAGGTTTGTCGTAAAGGGTTACGTTGATGCAAGTTTTGACACTGATCCAGATGACTCTAAGTCTCATTCTGGATACATATTGAAAGTGGGAGCAATTAGCTAGAGTAGCTCCATGCAGAGCATTGTTGACATAGAAATTTGCAAAAATACTTATGGATCTGAATGTGGTAGACCCGTTGACTAAACTTCTCTCACAAGCAAAACATGATCACACCTTAGTACTCTTTGGGTGTTAATCACATAGTGATGTGAACTAGATTATTGACTCTAGTAAACCCTTTGGTGTTGGTCACATGTCGATGTGAACTATGGGTGTTAATCACATGGTGATGTGAACTATTGATGTTAAATCACATGGCGATGTGAACTAGATTATTGACTCTAGTGCAAGTGGGAGACTGAAGGAAATATGCCCTAGAGGCAATAATAAAGTTCTTATTTATTTCCTTATATCATGATAAATGTTCATTATTCATGCTAGAATTGTATTAACCGGAAACATAATACATGTGTGAATACATAGACAAACATAGTGTCACTAGTATGCCTCTACTTGACTAGCTCGTTGATCGAAGATGGTTAAGTTTCCTAGCCATAGACATGAGTTGTCATTTTATTAACGGGATCACATCATTAGGAGAATGATGTGATTGACTTGACCCATTTCGTTAGCTTAGCACTTGATCGTTTAGTTTGATGATATTGCTTTCTTCATGACTTATACATGTTCCTATGACTATGAGATTATGCAACTCCCGTTTACCGGAGGAACACTTTGTGTGCTACCAAAGGTCACAACGTAACTGGGTGATTATAAAGGTGCTCTACAGGTGTCTCCAAAGGTACATGTTGGGTTGGCGTATTGCGAGATTAGGATTTGTCACTCCGATTGTCGGAGAGGTATCTCTGGGCCCTCTCGGTAATACACATCACTTAAGCCTTGCAAGCATTGCAACTAATGAGTTAGTTGCGGGATGATGTATTACGGAACGAGTAAAGAGACTTGCCGGTAACGAGATTGAACTAGGTATTGAGATACCGACGATCGAATCTCGGGCAAGTAACATACCGATGACAAAGGGAACAACGTATGTTGTTATGCAGTCTGACCGATAAAGATCTTCGTAGAATATTTGGAGCCAATATGAGCATCCAGGTTCCGCTATTGGTTATTGACCGCAGACGTGTCTCGGTCATGTCTACATAGTTCTCGAACCCGTAGGGTCCGCACGCTTAAAGTTTCGATGACAGTTATATTTTGAGTTTATGAGTTTTGATGTACCGAAGGAGTTCGGTGTCCCGGATGAGATCGGGAACATGATGAAGAGTCTCGAAATGGTCGAGACGTAAATATCGATATATTGAACGACTATATTCGGACATCGGAAAGGTTTCGAGTGATTCGGGTATTTTTCGGAGTACCAGAGAGTTACGGGAATACGTATTGGGCCTTATTGGGCCATATGGGAAAGAAGGAAAAGGGCCTCAAGGGTGGCTGCACCCCTCCCCTTGGTCTGGTCCGAATTGGACTAGGGAAGGGGGGCGCCCCCTTCCTTCCTTCTCCTTTTCCCTTCCTCTTTTCCTATTCCATATGGGAGGTGGAATCCTACTAGGACTAGGGAGTCCTAGTAGGCCTCGACACTTGGCACGCCCCCTCCTAGGGCCGGCCTCCTCCTACCTTGCTCCTTTATATACGGTGCAGGGGGGCAGCCCAAAGACACAACAATTGATCATTGATCTCTTAGCCGTGTGCGGTGCCCCCCTCCACCATAATCCACCTCGATAATACTGTAGCGGTGCTTAGGCGAAGCCCTACGTGGGTAGAACATCAACATCGTCACCACGCCGTCGTGCTGACGAAACTCTCCCTCAACACTCGGCTGGATCGAAGTTCGAGGGATGTCATCGGGTTGAACATGTGCTGAACTCGGAGGTGCCGTGCGTTCAGTACTTGATTAGTCGGATCGTGAAGATGTACGACTACATCAACCGCATTGTGCTAATGCTTCCATTTTCGGTCTACGAGGGTACGTGGACAACACTCTCCCCTATCGTTGCTATGCATCACCATGATCTTGCGTGTGCGTAGGATTTTTTTTGAAATTACTACGTTCCCCAAGAAAAATAACTAGGATGTTTGATATCATCAAGCTTGCCCACTGACAACAAGTTCAGCCTTATGTCAGGAACATGCATCACATCGTCGAGCACCAATCTGCAAACTGTGTTTGTTTCAATGCATATAGATCCCTTGCCAACAATTGCTGACAAACCACTATTTCCCACCCTCACTTGGCCAGTAACACCACTAGTGTAAGATGTGAAATACTCCTTGCGTGATGTGATGTGGAAGAATGCACCTGAATCCACAACCCAACTTGTGACATCATCATGAACATCACTATGGCAATCTTCATCTTCAATGATTAGATAGTCCTCATATGTTGCAGTCATGGCTGAACTGGTCTCAGCCTTTTGCTCAGTTTCCTTTGTGAGTTTCCCCTCTGCAAGCTCCCTTTTGTACTCCCTGCACTCGCACTTTATGTGTCCCGGATTGCCACAATGAAAGCAAGTAATATATTTTCTTTGTTTTGTCTTTGATCTCCCATGGATTTGCTTTTGCCTTGCTGAAATCTTGTATTGCTGATTCCATGATTCTCACTCTTCTCATGGGTTTCAGCCACATACACATCAGAAGAAGAGGCATCACCCTTTTCCTTCTTTCTGGCTTCTTCATTCAGCATACTGTTCTTCACCATCTCCAAAGTCAGCTTCCCATCCGGAGCTGAATTGCTAAGTGACACAACAAGCGTGTTCCAACTATCAGGCATGGAACTCAGCAGCAACAATGCTTGCACCTCATCTTCAAAGTTGATCTTCATGGCTGAAAGTTGATTTATATGGCATTGAAAGACATTTAAGTGCTCAATCACACTTGTGCCATCTCGGTACTCAAGCATTGCAAGTCTTTTAATCACCGAGGCCTTGTTCATTGATGTCTTCCTCTCATACATAGACTCCAACTTCTGCCACATCTCATAAGCATTTGTGTCATTTGCAACATGGTGGGAAATATTGTGTTTGATGTACAACTGAATCATACCTACTGCCTTTCTGTGCAACACTCTCCATTCTTCTTCCATGACACCGGTGGGTATCTTGTCTTTCACAATTGGCTCATACAAATCCTAGCAATAAAGGATGTCTTCCATCATGGGCTTACATAATGAGTAATTGGAAGAATCAAGTTTTATCATGCCACTTGTAGTAGCGCTTTCTTCCAAAGCCATTATGAGCAGCACTTCCAGCAACAATCAAGCAACTGGGATTTGCAACCTTCTAAGCAACCAAGGCTCTGATGGCACTCTGTTGGGAATTAGCACACAAATGCCCTTGTTGCTAACTGAAAACTGCAGCGGAAACAAGTAATCTCAACACCATATCATGTACCAACTCAAGGATCGTTTCTTAGCACGGAAAGAAAACATACGCAGCAACATATATGGAGGCAGAAAATGTTACTCAGCAGGCAAGACACTCCTCAGCCGAGTGTCTTGTGGTAGGAGTAACTTTTCTGGACAGCACCAAGCATCAATAAAGAGACACCAGATTTTACATGGAAAACCCCTCAACTAATGGGAAAAAACCACGGGCCGAAGCCACCAAAATCCTCTTCCACTAATATCAAACGTGGGATACAACAAGTTCTTCTCTAGACAACACTAAAGGATCTCATACATCAAGATTTCTGAATCTTGGATGAACACAACAAGATTTGGGTCTCAAGAACTAGGGATTGGAAAATCTCACCAAAGATGGTGGCACCAAAGCTTGAAGGAGACAAGGTAGTGGATCTGGACCATCACAACCTTGGGGAGGAGCTTCCTTTGTTTCTTTTGTCAATCTTCCTCTTCTTCCCTTACTCTCTTGGTTTTCTCTCTTCTTCTTTCTTGAAGGATGAACTGATTTTCGTCACACTTGGTGGTGGCTGCTGGATGGAGGGTAAAGCATCCCCATCCACTCATGTGCAAAGTCTAAAATGACCCTAGGTCATAACCCTAATGAGTAGTGGGCTTCTGCACCTCTTTGGGCTGCCTAAAAGGCCTCAAATGGTCATCTCCTCACAGCCCACATGAGAAGGACATCCCAACAGTGGGCAGCACACCGACTACCATAGATGAAGTCATTGGACTCGTGTAGTTTAGGCAGGAAGCAACGCGGACAGCCTGGGACTAACGGTAGATGGACCTCGGGCGGAGGAAGTGCGAGAGGTGGATCGATCATGGCAGATGAGGTGTGCAACGGTCAAGTGATTATTGACAGGTACTCCCTCCGTCCGAAAAAACTTATCCCAAGTTTGTTTTTCAAATGGATGTATCTAGTACTAACTTGGTGCTAGATACATCCATTTGAGGAACAAGCTTTCTCGTATGGAAGGAGTAGTGTTTTTCTAGAGTAAACTTTGATAACCGAGTCTAATTGATACAGACCCAGAGGCCGTGTTTCAGGGTTCAACAAGCTTCATAGGCGGCCGTGTATTAGTATGCACAAAGTCTATATATTAATCGTAGTAGTACATACAAACACAATAGTCTAGTACTCCATCTGTCCCAAAATATGTGCATCAACTTGTACTAACTTTAAGACACTTATTCTGGTATGGAGGAAGTATACTATGTTGCTACACGTTCAAGGCATCTCTTTTCAAGAGTGTGCGGAACGTCTGAATGTATTTTGCAATGGACGCATCCGTGCATCATTTTCTGAGCTCCCACATGATCGGTGAAAAATAATGCCTCCCCAACCAGCAGTCCATTGGTCTCCAATCTTGCATGTTGCATAGTCTGTCAGACAGCTCTGAAACTGTTTAGTACTACATCACAATATGATGAATTGATGATCTGTAGTACCTGTGTTTGTTACAATGTTGCTACCAATTAAGAATTATCTAGATTGGGTCATTGATAATGATAGCCATGATAATCGATTGTCCAGATATACGTTATGGGCCTTGTAATGTTTGGTTCTTTATCTGCAGTTTCCTACTCACTCGCGCCTGCTCTTGAAGACGGATTGCAGGACTCAACTCTACAGCCATTGCTCGCCCATAGTCGTGGCCGCTCTTTCATATACACCTTCGGAAGTTGTCAGCCGCTGTGACTGATCCGACGAGCAGAGTCACATAAGATCTGAGAAGTCAAACCTTTATTTTTGAAGGAGGGCGGTATATATACCGTCTATACCTTCGGTGCAAACATTTTGTAAAATTGTTGTCTGGAGAGTGACAATCATTAGAAATTGTCACCTTGATGAAGTATAATTCCTGGCAATGGTTGGTGAATCAAACAATTCAAAAGCGTTAGAACTGGGCTTAATGCATATCGGGGCCGTTGTATTTGGCAGTCGTTGGACTGTTATGCTCCACCATGGATCTGATCAGCCTAGTCTAGTCTTGCAGCAGAAGACCCCAAGAGATTGATGGTCGACCATGCTGTAGACTTGTAAGACAACCCATAGTGGATTCTACTATGGCACACCTCACCTCACAATCCACATCGCCTCGCATATGTTACCAACAGTAAATGAAAACCACAAATTTTGTGATCCCTCCCAGTATTGACACAAGAAGTAATGTAAAATTTACCTGGATTAATAAATTTGGATAATGGAAATTAGGAATGCTAGTAGAAGATTTACTTGGGCTGATAACTAGGATAATCTAATTATAGCTACTCTTGATAGGATTTTTTATTACTGTTTAATGAGATTGTATGTTTCCTAGGGTCCAGATTAAGGCTATGCCTAGAGTGGCGAGTGATCATACTCCTTTGGTATTGGAGACCGCAACTATCCATCTCCATAAAACTAAAATGTTCAGGTTTGGAAAATGGTGGATGGGGATTGCAGGCTTTAGAGAAGTAATTCATAAAGCTTGGGCACTTAATTATCCCATACCAAAGTTATTGATATTTCGCACTTTAAGGTGGGGTGTTATGAGAAGATTTTTAACAGGGTGGAATGCTAATCTTCAAGCTGCTCAGAACATACATAAGCAAGCTTGATTTCTGAATTTGATATGGTAGACGTTCTTTCTGAATCTCGATGTCAATCTCCCAACTATAAACATTGAATATCTTCTATTGTAGGTAAACTAAATGGTGTACGAAAAAATGAGCAAGTAAAATCCAGACAAAGATCCAGGGGGAGAGAGGTGCTTGAAGGGTAAATGAACACATACACAACTTAGTTCCACTCCATTCTTAATCAGAACAGGAGAAAGAAGCAGATTATAATGCTAGAATGTGATGGTGGAACTATTCAAGACCTGAAAGGTATTATTGATGTTGTTGGTGAAGGAAATATGCCCTAGAGGCAATAATAAAGTTATTATTTATTTCCTTATATCATGATAAATGTTTATTATTCATGCTAGAATTGTATTAACCGGAAACTTAGTGCATGTGTGAATACATAGACAAAGAGAGTGTCACTAGTATGCCTCTACTTGACTAGCTCGTTGAATCAAAGATGGTTAAGTTTCCCAGCCAAAGACATGAGTTGTCATTTGATTAACGGGATCACATCATTAGAGAATGATGTGATTGACTTGACCCATTCTATTAGCTTGGCACGATGATCGTTTAGTTTGTTGCTACTGCTTTTTTCATGACTTATACATGTTCCTCTGACTATGAGATTATGCAACTCCCGAATACCGGAGGAACACTTTGTGTGCTATCAAACGTCACAACTTAACTGAGTGATTTCAAAGGTGCTCTACAGGTGTCTCCGATGGTACTTGTTGAGTTGGCATAGATCGAGATTAGGATTTGTCACTTCGATTGTCGGAGAGGTATCTCTAGGCCCTCTCGGTAATGCACATCAATATAAGCCTTGCAAGAAATGTGACTAATGAGTTAGTTCCGGGATGATGCATTACGGAACGAGTAAAGAGACTTGTCGGTAACGAGATTGAACTAGGTATTGAGATACCGACGATCGAATCTCGGGCAAGTAACATACCAATGACAAAGGGAACAACGTATATAGTTATGCGGTTTGACCGATAAAGATCTTCGTAGAATATGTAGGAGCCAATATGAGCATCCAGGTTCCGCTATTGGTAATTGACCAGAGATGAGTCTTGGTCATGTCTACATAGTTCTCAAACCCGTAGGGACCGCGCGCTTAGCGTTCAGTGACGATGAGTATTATGAGTTTATGTGTTTTGATGTACCAAAGGTTGTTTGGAGTCCCAGATGAGATCAAGGACATGACGAGGAGTCTCGAAATGTTCGAGACGTAAAGATCGATATATTGGAAGGCTATATTAGGACATCAGAAAGGTTCTGAGTGGTTCGGGTATTTATCGAAGTACCGGCGTGTTACGGGAATTCATCGGGGAGTATATGGGCCTTATTGGGATTTAGGGGAAAGAGAGAGGGGAGGCTGTGCGCCCCCCAAGGCCTAGTCCGAATTGGACTAGGGGGAGGGGCGGCGCCCCCTCCTTCCTTCTCTTCTCTTTTCCCTTTCCTTCTCTCCTACTCCTACTACATGGAAGGGGGTAATCCTACTCCCGGTGGGAGTAGGACTCCCCAGGGCGCTCCATAGTAGAGGGTCGGCCCTCCCGCTCCTCCACTATTTTATATACAGGGGAGGGGGCACCCCATGGACACACAAGTTGATCATTGATCTTTTAGCCGTGTGCGATACACCCTCCACCATAATCCACCTCAGTCATATCGTAGCGGTGCTTAGGCGAAGCCCTACATCGGTAGCATCATCATCACCATCATCACGCCGTCGTGCTGACAGAACTCTCCCTCGAAGCTCTACAGGATTGTGAGTTCGTGGGACATCACCGAGCTGAACGTGTGCAGATTGTGGATGTGATGTACGTTCGGTACTAGGATCGGTCGATCGTGAAGACGTACGACTACATCAACCGCATTGTCATAACGCTTCCACTTACGGTCTATGAGGGTACGTAGACGATACTCTCCCCTCTCGTTGCTATGCATCACCATGATCTTGCGTGTGCGTAGGAATTTTTTTAAATTACTGTGTTCCCCAACAGTTGGCTAATATTATAAGAATTTATTTAGTTGTGAACCTAAGTTAAATATAGAGTTAAAATATGATATCTGGGAGGAAAAATATAAAGTCTCTAATTGCATAACTCCAAATTAGAGGCCCATTTTTCTAAACAGGAATCTAAGGATGCTGAATTTGGCTCTCATGTTGAAGGTGCTTCTGGCTAGATGGACTCCCTTTCTTATTTTATCAACAATTTTGCGATATGATTAAACCAGAAATCCTTGCCATGTTCAAGGACTCGGAGAAAGGAGAATTAGATCTATATAGATTGAATTTATCCTTTCTTACTCTAATTCTAAAGAAGGTGGTGTTGTTAGGATTGATAAATTTAGACGTATATCTCTAACCAATTGTAGTTTCAAAATATTTACTAAATGTTGTATTAATATATTTGGAGAGATATGTAATGAACTAATCTCTCCAAATCAAATTGCTTTATGAAAGGTGGATTTATTTTAGATAGCATTGTAGCTTTTTCTGAGCAAAAACAATAGGGCAGACCCCTACTGTAAGTCTTTTCATTAATAAAGATGGACCATATACAAGGTGATCTAGTGATGTATTATCAGTGTTACAAGTGACAATGGTTCAAAAGTAGTCTAGCCAAGATTAGGTGATGTTTCATCAGTTTTAAACCTAGCCTTTTTGGTAATAGTGCCAAAGTTCTCCGGGAAGCAAGATATGTAGTATTCCAGACATCATATCATGTTCTCAAAGGTAATGTTGTTTCTGTGTTTCCAAATGCTCTAGCAGCCAACAATCAAACATTCTTTGAAACAACTAATGGGATACATCTATTTTCACTTCCATCAACATATCAATTATATCATGGTCAGTGTTCCAGTCAAAGCCAATAGTCATCTAGAAATTCTAGCTGAAATCACAACCAAAGAAAAGATGCATGAAGTGCTCAGTGGCTCATCATCATATAATACACATTTACTTGTCTCAGTGTAGAACTTCTTCCTAGTTAAAAGGACTCTGGTGTTTAACCTGTTATTTAAAAGCAACTAGCAGAAGAATTTCTGTTTAGGTAGTCCACAAGAGATCCATGTCCATTGGAATTGTTTGGGGCCTCCCGTGGATTACCAATCAGCTGAAGATATAATCTCTTGTTGAAATCCTTACTACTGTTCCATATTAAGCTCCACCTTTCTTTGTTATTGTAATCATTTCTTCAAACAGTAAATTCTGCATTGTGATGCTTGTTTGGCTAACAATGGAGGACATAGGCATGTAATATGTCATAAAATCCGTAAGATGTGTAGCTTAGAGCAGAATCCATGGTGATGTTGGTATTTGTAACATATGAGTATAGATGACGAAATTGGGACTGCATAGTTTCCTTGTTCTATCTGTCATGCCATAACTTCACTGTGCTTCCAGATGATGGTGAACGGGTGGTCGCATTTTTTAAATCCTCCAAGATAGAACATCAATCTCCCCACCATAACGATCCAATTCTCCCGGGATAACTTGGCAACTCACCATTAATGTAGTAGGTGTTCCAGATCAATTGGACAAAAGGAATATCATGCTGGTTAAAGAATTTATATATGAATTTGGTTAGTAGTGCCTTGTTTTGCACTCCTAGATCGAGCACACTCATACCACTAGCTTTTTTGGGAAGGCAAACAACATCCCATTTCACAAGGCACTAACCATGCTTGTTAATATCTTTACCATAGCATAAAAACCCTCTTCCTGAATTTTCAAAATGGTCAAGGATTGGATTCGAATCACTTGTAGATTCGCTTTAGTGGTAAAGCTGATTTGTTGCCACCGAAGTACACTTTGAAGTGCTTCAATAGATTGCACTAAAAATGGCTTCAACAGATGGCAGCCATATGCTCACAACCTTCACCTCCACGATCTATTCTGGCTGCCTTCTAGTGGAAACCGATGAAAACAACTTACAAAACTTGTTTACATGTTTCAAATAAATCTCGAAGGTTGCAATAATGTTGAAGCGGCGGAGTTCTATAAAGACATAGAATTGAAGGGTCAGACTTGAAACCGTTTTGGAGGTATAAAATTTGCATACCTATGAACTGTGTTCACCGTGTTCCCGATGCCTCTCAATCTCGGACTAGGGTAACATATTTTGGTTCCAGTCAAAATCAATGTTTGAAATATGGTGATGAACTTCAATTTGTCTTGCTTCTTTGCTTCTTCTTTTGCATTAGCCTCAGCTCATGTTTGCGCAAAGCCTCATGTTATACCATTGTCTGGTTGGGCATAGTGTATAAATGATTCAAAAATTAAATGTTGCCGAAGTTTGAAGGTAGTTTAGAAAATAAAGACTCATACTGATTATCTTGTTTTGTTGTGGCCACAAGGAGAGAGCACATGGTTGATCACTTCTCTTCTCACCTAAAATTCCACGTGATGTTTATTTTCATAAAAATCATTTTGTAGCAGCAAGATGGTTCATATTCCTTCTTCAAGGTCTGACATGGCAAGGGTGTTAAATTAAAATACGGTGTAAATCAAGTTAACAACAGCTGCTTCCGATCTCAGGGTGTTACTTTTGTACTACTAGTGTGCATCTCGATTAAGAGAATGAATGGACATGCGCCGAACAGGATCGTGAATCGTCATCAGTCCCTCATGGATCTCGATCTTCCACCCCCTTCATCTAGTTGACCAATAGAGATAATGTTGTTGCGGAGGCTTGGGATGAAGTAAAATTCTGACAGTGCATGTTGATTGCCACTCTATCCTCTGAGGATGACTTATCCCCTTCCTTGGATCGTGACATGTGACCCATCTCCAAACATGATAGTGCCCTTCGTGGTGCTCATCCCCTTCGCGGGAAAGATGTGCTTGACCCTATTTGGCCTGCTCTTCCCGATGCTTGATCCTGGTGAGACAATCCTTTATCCAATGCCCTGGTTTACCTTAATAGTGGCATTTCCCTTTATCTTCTAGCTAGAGCCGCCCACACCTCCATTCCCCATTGTAGGTCTTTCACCTGCGCACGGTTTGGGTGTGCCCTGAGGATTACTTTTGCTGCCTCCACTTGAAGAGGATCCACATGTGTGTTGCTGCTGACTGTCAGTCCACTCGACCTTCGTGAGAAGAAGACGTCTGGTGGAGTGGCTTAGCTCGTCAAGGTCATAATGTTCATAGCACACCGAGAGATGCTCGGCGAGTTGCTCTATCGTCCTGGTCTTCACATCCAGCAGAATGTCGGGGAAGAGTTCCGTCAGCACAACGGCGTGGTAACGATCTTGATGTTCTACCGTCGCATGGCTTTGCCTAAGCACCGCTACAATATTATCGAGGATTATGGTGGAGGAGGGCACCACACGCGGCTAATAGATCTCAAGGATCAATTGTTGTGTCTAGAGGTGCCCCCTGCCCCCGTATATAAAGGAGCAAGGGGGAGGGGCGGCCGGCCAGGAGGAGGCGTGCCAGGGAGGAGTCCTACTCCTACCGGGAGTAGGACTCCCTCCTTTCCTTGTCCAACTAGGAGAGGGGGAAGGAAGGGAGAAAGGAGAGAAAGGAAAGGGGAGGGGGCGCCGCCCCTCCCTCCTTGTCCAATTCGGACTAGAGGGGGAGGGGGCGTGCAGCCTGCCCTGGCCGCCCCTCCTCTGCTCCACTTTGGGCCAATGAGGCCCATTAACCCCCCACCCCAGGGGGGGGGTCCGGTACTCCGCTTTATATCCGATAACTCCCAGAACCATTCCTGTGTCCGAATATAGTCGTCCAATATATCAATCTTTATGTCTCGACTATTTCGAGACTCCTCGTTATGTCCGTGATCACATCCGGGACTCCGAACAACCTTCGGTACATCAAAATATATAAACTCATAATGAAACTGTCATCGTAACGTTAAGTGTGCGGACCCTACGGGTTCGAGAACAATGTAGACATGACCGAGACACGTCTCCGGTCAATAACCAATAGCGGAACCTGGATGCTCATATTGGCTCCTACATATTCTACGAAGATCTTTTATCGGTCGGACCGCATAACAACATACGTTGTTCCCTTTGTCATCAGTATGTTACTTGCCCGAGATTTGATCGTCGGTATCTCAATACCTAGTTCAATCTCGTTACCGGCAAGTCTCTTTACTCGTTCCGTAATACATCATCCCGCAACTAACTCATTAGTTGCAATGCTTGCAAGGCTTAAGTGATGTGCATTACCGAGAGGGCCCAGAGATACCTCTCCGACAATCGGAGTGACAAATCCTAATCTCGAAATACGCCAACCCAACAAGTACCTTCGGAGACACCTGTAGAGCACCTTTATAATCACCCAGTTACGTTGTGACGTTTGGTATCACACAAAGTGTTCCTCTGGTAAACGGGAGTTGCATAATCTCATAGTCATAGGAACATGTATAAGTCATGAAGAAAGCAATAGCAACAAACTAAACGATCAAGTGCTATGCTAACGGAATGGGTCAAGTCAATCACATCATTCTCCTAATGATATGATCCCGTTAATCAAATGACAACTCATGTCTATGGTTAGAAAACATACCATCTTTGATCAACGAGCTAGTCAAGTAGAGACATACTAGTGACACTCTGTTTGTCTATGTATTCACACATGTATTATGTTTCCGGTTAATACAATTCTAGCATGAATAATAAACATTTATCATGATATAAAGAAATAAATAATAACTTTATTATTGCCCTTTAGGGCATATTTCCTTCATCTAGGTCGGCGACAACCCCCGTCAGGCGCAGTTTGAACTCCTTAATAGACTTGTCATCCATGAACCAGAGTTCCTCAAATAGCGGCGGCGCACGTGCGCCTTGGCTTCATGGACGTGCTCACTGCCCATTCACAGGGACTTGATCGTCTCCCACGCGGTCTTGGTGGTGTCCTTGCTGCCGACATGCGCATCAGCTCCAGCGGCACGGTGGTGAGGATGGCGGCGAGCATGGAGATCCTCGTGCTCATCGTCGGTCCAAGCCTTGATCACAGCCCAGAGCCCACCCACCTGCAGCTTGACTTGCAGGAACAAGAACTACTCCATGTAGTTGGTGTGGGTGAGCATCAGGGCATGTACAATGGGGTTGACTCGGCTGTCTGTAAGCAAGTACACGTAGGACATTTGATTACGTGGTGGAAAGAGAAAGAGGAGAGAGAAACTACCCATCTGTACAATTACCGATCGTCTAATCGCACAAAATTCGCTGATTAGCGACGTCCATCCTCCCGTTGTACGAAGGGGTGTCTGCATCGAGCAGTTTCTCCTTCCAGAATCTGTCCAACCACCTCATGATTTTAGCGACGATATAGACAACTAAATAGACGATCCATTGTAAAAGCTGTCTACAGTAAATAATTACAGAGACTATATCTGACATGGACAGGGGCTACAGACGAAACCTGTCTAGACTGTTGTACATGCCCTCATGGACGCCGATGACTCCGTCTCGCGCACCACCCTCTCCACCACGCGGATTTCTCCACTACCGCGCAGTGAGTCATGCAACCGGTGCGATAGTGGTTTGATCTCCTTTCGTCTTCTCCTTCTCCATCTCGAGTCCAACATGACCGTAGTAGTTGAGACACCACTTGATCTACCAGGCTTAAGGTCGAACACCCATGACTCTGATGCCAATTCTTGTTGCCAGAATCGCCCAGAAGGTTAGAGAGAGAGAGAGAGAGAGAGAGAGAGAGAGACTAACGGGAGAGAGACAATGCTTTGCCTCGCCTAACTTCGCGATCTTTTCTTATATTCTTTCCTCTGTATACGTCGATTACAAAGGATCTCACCAAACTGCTAACAAACTCCGGTCTAGCTGCCCCAGGACTCACGTAATGCCACGCCATCCCATGGCTGCTTCCTGCGTGCCTTGCTAGCCGGAGAGTATAAGAAAAATGCAAAGGAAAAAGTTCGTGCATGCAGCACTATACTGTGCATGTGCATGGCAACATCACATCGACATGCACTACATTATTCAAAGTTGAGCTTATTTCCTACAACGACGGGATGATCGGATGGGCCATCCACTCTGGAGGATTCGAGCAGTTAACACCAAACCGATCTTTTTTTTTTGTAAGCTAGCTCCCGATGGATTGAGGCATAGCTTGAGGAGTCAACAGGCACCTGGCCGGAATCCGAGTCTACCACCCCTAATGTCGTACAACATCTCCAACGTTCTCATTTGGACGTTGCTGATGGTCCCGCCGTAACCATCTGGCCCGGACTCGCCGAAGGCTAGACAGCCGTCCAACAGAACCCCGTTGGGGACATCGAGGTCAATCGTGACGCCACCGCTGAACGTGAGAGCGACCTTGGGCACGGTGACGTTGCTGTATCCGGTGAAGTTGTAGCATGTCTCGTCCGGGTCGCTTGGGACGAGCGGGTAAGCCGCCATGGCCGCCCGGAACGCGGACTTCAGTTTCGCGCGGGGCGTCGTTGGTAGCATTGTGATGATACTGCCGCAGTCTACGAGCATGCCCCCCTTGAGCGCCTTCCGTGGGATGCGGAGCTGCTTCCCGCCGACGCTGAACCGGTGAGCTTCACCACGTAGAAGGCGGTAATGGGCGTGAATGAGAAGGCCGAGGTGTTGCTGGGCGCGCCAAGAGCAAGGAACCCGGTGCCGCTGCTCACCGGCGGGAGGCAGTAGGAGAAAGAGCCGCCTTATACTGCGGAGGTCTGAACCGGGAGCGACTCGGGCGATCTGCCGAGTGCGAGCAGGCCGCCAAACTTGTCGCTCGGGCCACCCTGCTTGTATCCGCAGCCGAAATGGAAGTCCTTGATGACGACGCCGGGCGCCAGCGTGAGCGCCTCGTTGCTGTAAACGCCGCTGGTCCTTAACCCTCCTGCGTACTCGACTCGATACTCACACTGGGGCTGGCTGCCATTGCTGTTCATGCTGCAGCCATTGTTCAAGTGGTGGTCAGACCGGAGGATCTTGCAGACGTCGGTGCCGCACGAGATGGGAGCGTAGGTGGAGGACTTGCGCGGGTCAAACAAGGGATCCTTCTGAGGGTAGCAGTCGCTGGAGTTGCATGGCGTGCACTGCATCCACGACAGGTCGCTGCCGGTGTCGAGGAGGAGGACCTGCTCCGCGGCGGGCGTGCCCAGGCCCAACGTGACCACGTACTCCTGCGAGTCGACGGAGGTGCCCAGGTACGCCGGGATGCTCACCTTGTCCTCGTCCTGGTCCTGCATCGTGGTGCCCCTCCGCGCTCTGCTCATGATGTAGTAGTCTGCGCGGACACGGCTTCTGTGAAGCGCCTCAGCGAAAGATGGCTTGTCGGTGGACTGCGACTTGGCGCAGGGTCCGTGCCTGTGCACCAGCGGCGCAGCGGCGCGGTTTGGCCACGACGTCACTGAAACATCCGAGTGTCATACTGCTGAATTATACCATACTCAATTCATGTACCGCTGTACGCCTGTTGATGTGGAGCAGACATCTTCTGTCTGAAATGATCTGGTTGACACCACAACGAAGCTTTGCTTACCGTCGCCTGCAGCAGAAATGGAAAGGTAGCTGCCAAATATGACCAGGAGGATGGACAAGAACACGGGAGATGCCATTTGAAGTTAGTTTACACCAGGGCTCAGTCTAGGACGCCCTAATTTATACACCAACTACACAGCACAGGAATCTATGTGGGACTGAACAATCACGGGAAATGAAAATGGGAAGATAATACCAAGCATGGGTGGAGCCGTGGATATGTTTAAGGTACACTCGTCTTATTAGCAGTGAGTAGACAAATTAAACAAGGATAGTTTCTGTCATCGAGTTAACCCGCACTCCTTTGTCATGTACGTTCACTGCCCGCTTCCTACCTTGTAACTAGCGTGCAATATATTCTTAAAGTAAAATCATGTCCCCGTCTCTCGACATACCAAATTAATGAATATCATGAAAGAAAAGTGTTGATTTAAAACCTTGATATTTAATCTCAGTCTCTGACTATCCAACTTCTAACCCCTTGGGGTTTCTTTTTTCTGAAATGAGGCAAAAGATTTGCCATTCCATTGTGCTGTAGAGAAGAGTACGGTTTTTCGACAACACAGCCCCGCCAAAGTGAAAAAGGGATAAAGACCTACTCTCACGGCATCAAATTACACAATTGGTAGCGCCCGACAGAGCACAGATAGACGCCTCCTCTTTAACAGTTTGCACGATCACCGCCACAAGAGCCACCTTGGTCCTGAACACATATGCATTTCGTTCCTTCCAAATCTCCTTGCCTTCTACTTTTATAATGCCGTTTATTTTGGACCCTATGCTTGTTTGCTAAAATGAGCAAACACGGCATCTAACACTAGTACAACTAGATAAATGCCCCGTGCGTTGCTGCGGATGTTATTGTGTAAAACTTAAAAAATTCATGATGTGTATTCTAGAGAACAAGTAAAGAGATAGAAAGAAAAATAATATTACCGAACATGCTCTAAATTGCAAGCTAAATAGGCCTTAGCGGTTAACCGCCCGACTAGAAGACCTTGCATGTTTTGGATTTGCCCGATCAGTTGACGCCTCGCGGACAAAGGAATTGAGCCAAAGCGCTCAAAATCGGGATATTTTTTTAGACCGATGGAGCGCCGCTGTGTTGGTTTCCTTCTCCGGTGAGATCTCAGCCCTCTTCCAACACTACCAAAGCCAGCTTTCCAGGAACAGCGCGCCCGGATCAGTGACTGCTGGCATACTGTCGTCTGCGTCCAGTTGACACTGCGTACCCTGTGTATGTTGTGGGAATTGCACGATGTATTGCTCTTCGTGCATAGGCACGTATATATAATGTACAAAGGTGAGTCACAGACCTCAACTATACAAGGAACTAGGAGTGGACCCAATACACAATATGCACGTAACACATTTACTCAACACCCCTCCCCCCCTCCCCCGCGCAGTCGAAGCGGCACCGCAGCTGACGCAAAGACTGGACCGGAACTCCTCAAATGACGCCGTAGGCAAGCCCTTGGTCATGATATCTGCAAGTTGTTGGGAAGTAGAGACGTGCAAAACACGAATATGGCCAAGGGCCACCTGTTCCCGAACAAAATGAATATCCAACTCAATATGCTTGGTCTGTCGATGATGCACCGGGTTAGCGGAGAGATAGACGCCGATACGTTGTCGCAGTAGACCACCGTGGCACGATCAACAGGGCAAGAAAGCTCATGAAGCAGCTGGCGAAGCCACGAACACTCGGCGACGGCGTTGGCCACCGCGCGATACTCAGCCTCAGCACTGGAACGAGAGACCGTAGGCTGCCGCTTGGACGACCACGAGATAAGTGAGGGTCCAAGGTAGACACAATAGCCCAAGGTGGAGCGACGAGTGTCAGGGCAGCCCGCCCAGTCTGCATCGGAGTAGGCGGTGAGGGCGGTGTCGGCAGAGGCATGAAGCGTGATGCCAAGATTCTTAGTGCCACAGACATAGCGGAGAATCCGCTTGACCGCAGCCCAGTGAACGTCTCGAGGAGCATGCATATGAAGACACACCTGCTGCACAGCATACTGGATCTCCGGTCGAGTCAGAGTGAGGTACTGAAGAGCACCAACAATAGGCCGATAGAAAGCAGCATCCGAAGCAGGAGAGCCATCCATGGCAGAAAGCTTGGCCTTCGTATCAACAGGCGTAGCGGCGGGCTTGCAGTTAAGCATGCCAGCGCGCTCCAGGAGCTCATAAGCGTACTTCCGCTGATGAAGAAAGAAGCCATCGGGACGGCGCACCACCTCGACACCGAGGAAGTAGTGCAAAGGACCCAAGTCCTTGATAGCGAACTCAGCGCGAAGACGAGCCGTGAGCTGACCGAGGAGACCACCCGTACATGCCGTCAGGATGATGTCATCGACATAGAGCAACAAGTAGGCCGTGTCGACGCCCTGATGATAGACGAAGAGCGAGGCATCCGAGCGGGTAGAGCGGAACCCAAGCTGGTGGAGAAACGCTGCGATGCGCTGGTACCAAGCGCGCGGAGCCTGCTTGAGTCCGTACAAGGACCGCGAAAGCAGGCACACGTGGTCGGGATGCGCCGGGTCAACAAACCCGGTGGGCTGCTGGCAGAAGACCTGCTCCTCGAGGTGGCCATGGAGGAAGGCGTTAGAGACGTCCATCTGGTGCACCGGCCAAGCACAGGAGACCACAAGGTGGAGAACCGTGCGTATCGTGCCGGGCGTGAGGACTGGAGCGAAGGTGTTGGTGAAGTCGATGCCAGCACGCTGTCGGAAGCCACGAACGACCCAGCGCACTTTGTAGCGATCAAGGGTACCATCAGGACGGAGCTTGTGTTTAAAGACCCACTTCCTGGTAATCACGTTGGTGTGCCGGGGACGGGGAACAAGCTGCCATGTCCGGTTACGCAACAGGGCGTCAAACTCCTCTTGCATCGCAGCCATCCAGAGCGGGTCACGAAGAGCGGCTCGAACAGAGGATGGCAACGGCGATGGCTCAGAGGTGGACGCCGCATGGACGTAGTCATCCGAGGCGTAGCGCGAGCTCAGGC